>NW_024369929.1:5704595-6057870 GCF_014805655.1 Passer montanus
GTTTGTGTGGTTGGGGTGCGGTGGGGGGGGGGGGAACTCATTGAATCCAATGCAAACAGCCAAATTCTGTTATTATCTTAATATTTTCAGCACAGCAAATTTCTGCACAGTTTTGTTTTGTGCCTGGATTGATTGCCGGACATTTAACTGGGCTTTTAAGAAAGTGACCTTCTATTGACAGCTTGGAAGGTGTAGGAAACATGAAATGAGTTGGGCTATAAATTCAAAAATGTTTTTTGGCAGGTTAACTGTTACCTGTAAAGTGGTATTTTGTTGTAAGAAGTCTTTCTCCTTTTATAAATGAACTATACATTTGCATTTGGTAGGTTTTTTATGGGTTATAGTGATGAGAAAGAAATTTGTCGCAACCAACGTTTTTTAAGGTGAACTGTTTGAGATTAGGTCCCTGGGGAGAGTTTAGCTCCTCATTTTAAGGACCTCAGTGTATATATATTTATCAGAAGTGTTATTTCTGAATTCATTGAAAGATCAGGATATTTATTTTCTTTATCAGGAAGTGTCATTCTTACAACTGTAGCTAATAGTTTAACATCTTGAGGATGTGTAAAGCTTCCTTTTGGCTCTTGAGCGAGCACTGAAAATGCAAGGAACCAATAGGGAATGTGTGCTGCCATCTTCAGTGGGGCAAAACAGAACCCAGATTTCTCACTTCACACCACTGAGTGCATGGGTGTGCACACTCCTGAGACCTCAGCCACTCTGCCCTTCTAACCCTTTATGTTCCTAGGCCACTGGCTTTAATGTTATAATTTTTATTTTGAGAAAATAACAGCTCAGGGAAGGGGTGTGTGCCTGAGGTTAAGCAGTAATTATGTAGCAGTGATTGGAAAGTCTGAGTTGAGCCCAGTAGAGAAGCTAACAATTATTTCATTTTGTTTTAAGGTCAGTAGAGGAGTCAATGTCAAGATACACTTAGTATATATGGAGAAAATATGTGTTAAACTATGATGGCACTGATTCTTTGTGGTATAATCTGACCTCTTTCATTCTCATCAGTTCATGACCAGTCCTAGTCAAAAAAGCTGAGTGATGAGGAAAAGACCTTGCATAAATATGTGCTTAGTAAGGCATTCAAGGTCAGCCCTTCAGTTTTCTGGCCTCTTAAAGCTTTTGATTAGACTTTTAAATATCTCATGGCTCCTGTAGAATAAGAGATGTTGTACTCAGCTTTCCACATATCCTTAATACTACATAAATGGTCCAAGTTACTAAAGTAGTACAACCAAAGCCCTTAAGGCTGAGATTTTGGATGATTTTTCAAGTTAACAATGGTTTGTGGTGTGCTTTCGGTGTGAAAGGAACTAGAGACAGAATAGTAGAGATTGAACAAGTTAGTGTTGAGATGGGCTGGCATAGTTTTAACTAAAACCAGAGCTTTTCAGTAATGAGAGAGCACTCATTGGCAGTATGCTTATAAGGGCAGCACAAATAAGCTTATTAGGTTGTAAGCAGGGAGAAGTGGGCAGTAGGACTGAGAAACGTGATTTCTGGTTGAATTATGGGTTAATGCTGCAAATCAGACATGCTTGAGTGGGCAGAGCTGGAGGAATTTGACACGTGCTGATAAGCTACATGCAGCTCTGATATGCCTTGGGCAATATTTGACTTTGTGAAAACAGCTTTTACCTTTTTAAAAGGAACAGTCTGATAAATATCTGTTGATTTTATTTCAAAGAGTTTGCTTTAGGTGCCATCAGTATCACTAAATTTTGGTAAAGTATTGTCAAAATGTGTCCATGTGGATATGCTGTATTTCTAATGAAGTCATGCTACACTAAGAAGCAAAGATTTCATTCAAACTGCTTGTGCATAAAAATATCTTAATTCAAAAAACCAAGAAGCAAGTGGATTAAAAAGTTAAGGACTGTATTAATGCAAAAATTAATATACCTTCTGCTTTCCTTCTCTTGGGCTTCAGTCATAATGTAAAGGAAAGCATACAAAATATTCCTGTAGCATTTCAGTCTAAATTAATTCTCTTATAGCAAGTGTTTTGTCAGTAGCACTAATTTTTTATTCATGTTACTCATGAGTACCTAAACAGTCTGCAGATAAATCATCTCCACATTAGCAAATTCTACCAGCTTGTTTTCTTTTTAACATCTGTTGATTTGTGTTGTCTCAACTCACTTGCTCATCACTTGCTCAGCAGTAGGTCTTTGGCTAAGAATATTGAGCTTGATTCTATGTTCCCCTTATAAGAAAATATAATTTATGACTTAATATTCAATATTCACTGCAGTACAAACCTGAATTGTGCTTCCTTGTGTTGTTTTACACTAATTGAACACTCCCATGGTACAAGTATAAAAGACTACATGATCTGCAAGCAAATGCATTTTAAAGATGCAGAATTTGGCTCCTCAAACTCTTTTGGCAGCCATCCCTTTATAAGCTCTATGAAAATGGCAACCTTTTTTTAGCTTACCTGATAAGTAAAAACGTGTCATTAAGGATTGTCCAGAACAGCTTTTATTTCAGAGCACAAACTGCAAGATAAAAGGATTTCAGTGTTCACCAGTAACTTCATATGACTGGAGATTTAAAAGAAAAAGTTTTAGAAAAGTCAGATTCTAATGCTGAGGACAATAAAATGTCTCAGTATTTTTATATATCCACAAGGAGCTTTTATATGAAATTAAGTGGGATTTAGCCTAATGAACTCATGACCTCAATTTTTTCTTAGATTCTTCTTCCTCTGCCCTCAGCATTCTGTCAAGGTTATATGGCAGGACCTCAATAGTCTGCCATACCAGTCTTTTCAGCCTTTTTCTCAGTAGCTGAGCCCTTTATCTCATTTTCTTGTCAGGAAGCAAGACCATTCCTTTAGTTCTGTATCACTTTAGGCTTTTAGTAATAGTCATGGAGATACCTCTTGTCCGTGTCCCTGCTTTCAACTGCTGTTGTGCTGAGTTAGTTTCCTTAAGCATAACTTAAAAGGCTGCTTCTGTGCTCCATTTCTGTCCTGGGGTCTTCTCTGAATTATCACAGGAACTGCTCTTCATGTCACTTCTCATGATTCCTGTGTTACTTCCTTTGACTCACTGTTACTGGCTATCATTCATTTTGTTCTGCCCACTTCCTGTCTTGCCTCAGAAAAGTTCAGCTTTACTGTCATGTTTTTTGACTGAGTTCTTCCAGTTGCATTACTGTATCTTCTTTCATTTGGAACCTCTTTCCTAAAGATGTACAAAGGGTTCTGGTGTCTCTTCTTTGTCCAGGACAAATTGGACCACACCTTCACACAAAGGTGAATTTTGCTTAGTGGCTGCAAAGTGGTTGCTCTGAAATATGTCTTCAATCATATTATTGCTGTCTGGATTAAAAGAAAGATGACACAGGTGACATACAGTACTTTTGAAAAGAAAAATTAAAATGTTTATGTAAGAGACTATAGATAATGGTGAATCTGAAACAGCTTAAAATCTGTCCCCTCTTGTTCACTGACACTTGAGAATAACATGTTGACATATACAAACAATTTTGACATTGTTCAATCTGTTGTCAATCTGTCTATTGCCCAGCTGGTAGGAGTCAAAACTACTCTCAGCCAGATGGACAACCCCATTAATTTTTTTTTTTCAGTAGGGACAAATCTGTTAGATAATTTTTTTTTGGCAAGGGACTCATGTCTTGAGCAATAAAGTCTATTAATTCTCTGTTTCCCAGCTTGCAACTCTGCTGCCACCTTACTTCTTGTTCCTGTCTCTAGGATGTGCCACAGAATGGTTGGGTATGTAGTTAGGTATATAGCTTTGCCATCTTGGGCCTCATTTTCCTCTTCCTCCCTGACCCACCACCACTTCTCTCCTTTTGGCCATATTATCTTTCTCTTGTCTTACCCTTCTAAAAATCACAGAGTCCTTATTGACACCCTGCCCTTGTGCCACCTCTGCTCCAGCAGCTGGCTCCTGCTGTTGCCAATGAGCAGCGCTGCTGGTTGGAGGGTACAGGGGAAGTGTAGTGTATTCCACCAGCCACATTTGGGGAGAGCAATGTGAGCCCATCAGAGCTAAGCCAGGTTGTGTGGGGCAGCACAAAACTCTTGTTGCTGATGATTCAGTATTCTGATAGTACTGGTCCCTGAAATTGTTAGTGATGTTGGCAGCAGCAAGAAAATGTTTCAATACCTTATCAGTGTCTTACAGCAATGTTTTATGGCTTCCCTTTCCAGATGTTGATTACATTCCCCCCTTTTTTTAGGTGATTTTTTTCTTATGTTTAATCCTACGTAGGATCATCATGACTTGTTTGTTTTCAGGTGTTGACCATGAAGCCATCAGTACCAGCTGTGGCCGTGTGGGGGAGAACAGCTCCCTCTCACAGCATCACTGCTGTGATGATCACAGATGACCAGCAGACCATAGTTACAGGGAGCCAAGAAGGACAAATATGTCTCTGGGATCTTTCATCAGACTTACAGGTTTGTGTCCACTGTGCTACTTTTGCCAAATAGACTGGAGTTTTATCTTTTAGTATTGACAATAGGATTATCCAGACTTAGAGTTATTTAGAGGAATTTTTAAAGGTAGTGTGATATTTGTTATAGGAAACTCATGAAGCAGGAAGTGAAATGCCTATATAAGCAACCTGTTATTTGCAGAATTTGGAGAATTTTTCATAGATTAGCATGCCCAGTAGATTTGAGGCTGTGCTCTGAGCAATGGCAGCAAGTAACTATATACAATTAGCAGGATTCGTATCTTGTGAAGGGTTTTTTCTATTGTAAATCAATTGCTGAGCAGGACCTGTAGTTTAAAGGAAAAGTATTTATAAAACCAAATCTGTCTGCCAAGATGGGAGCAGCAAGATGAAACTTATTTTTGATGCAAATTGCTTTATTTCATATTTATTTTCCTCAGAATGGAGCACAGTCAAAACAGTTCCTGGTTTTTTATTCTGTGTTTCTAGAACTATGTTTCTATTCTTTCTTTTTATATTTAGGTGCCCCATTTATTCTCAAACACAGTCTGAAAGTTTGCACTTTTATGAGTCTACCTTTTCCAATTAAGACCTTTGCATGCAGTCATAATCAGGTTATTTAAACATGTGGTATGAAACACATGCTTAAGAGCTTTGGTTTATCAGTTTCTACTTTACTGTGCCACTTTTTGTGCTTTCTGTAGAGTGAAGGCTAGAGATGTCCTGCACATTGCCTGTTTTATCACATTTGATGTTCTGTACATTCTTCAGAAGATGAATGCAGTGAATACTAAAACTTAGCTTTATGCAAGCTGCATAAAAGTTCTTCCATGTCTTTCTGCATTCCAGAAATATGATGGGAGCATATAAGAATATGAAGCAGGTTGACAATTATATAGGTCTACAAGTAATATTTTCTTGGTTTTAGATATCCTTAGTTTATACAGAAATTGTTTGAGATAAATCATTGTATTATTCTCCTAGATTTCATCTAAAGAAATTCTGTTTGGCCATACTGCTTCTGTAACTTGTTTGGCAAAAGCAAGAGAGTTTGAGAAACAGCCATACGTAGTAAGTGCTACTGAAAATGGGTAGGTAACTGAATATTTAATAATTAATTTTTTAAATCATTAAATGTGTGTCAAGTGTAGGTCAGATTATGCATTTGCAGAAATCTTTCAGTCTGCTTCCATGATATTAAAATGATAGTAGCTACTTAGGATAGTGACTACGTTGTTAATATTCAACGGTCCAACTAAGAGCTTGTCCCATGGACAACAGAAAGGTTTGGCAGATTCACATATCCATTTAGTAGACAGAAAAAAGGAATTATTAAAGGGGTTGACTAGACCCTATTCAAGAAGAAATTAATGGTTTATTGGGGGACATCAGCAATTTAACAGCAGTTGAATATCATGGTGTTTGTTTCTTCCTGAGCTCAGACTTGAGAACTGAACCAGTAAAAGAAGCTAATATCCGCTTATATGGTTTATGGTTCCTCAGTCAGTTTGTATAGAAACAGAATAGGCATGAATTAAAGGCATATGTGCTCCTTTTCTGTATTTAAATCTGATGTGCTGTTTTGGAGAATATCCTTTCAGAGGACCCTGATCTTGCAGCTTTTCTGCTATGTGTGTGTTATGACATAGCCTGTCACTTGAGTCAAACTACTTCATGCATTTCTGCTAGGTTACACTTAAGAACCTTTGATAACATTTTCAGCTGGGGTTTGAAGACCTATTTGGATTTCATCTGTTGAAAACACTTAGGGCTAGCTGCTTACTTCCTTAAGGGCTTTCTTAAGCAATTTTGTCTCACTGCTTAATTATATTCCCTGGTTTTTTTGGGTTCGTAGTTTCTAATTAACAGGACAGCGCTGTTAAAATGGCTTTCCATGAAGACTAGCTGTCAATTATCCTTCAAGCTGTACCTTCCAGCACCTTAAGGCTACTGGTTTCTCCCTGTGTAGTTTATTTATTCTTTCTGGCTGCTAAGATCCCTGGCTGTTTCTCTCGTTCAATCATGAGTATACTACAAAGGGATAACCTGCAGAAAATACTATTTCAGGCTTCTTAATCTTGAAAGATTAAACAACCTCACTGGACAGGCAGTGGTAAATGTTACTGTTTATGTGCAGAGAGGGTGAGAAACCTACAACCAGTTTTGTATTGCCCTTCTATAGTTCTATTCAAGGGTTCTGAGAAGAAGCTGCTTTTCTTCCCAGTTCTGAAGTTCTGTTAGTGCAATACTGCTTCCAGATCATACTGGGAGCAAAGACACAGTACTTAAAAAAAAAAAAAAAACTGGGATGGAAAGTGTTAAGAAACAAATCAGGATATTGCTGTAGATATAACATACAGGCATGCTCACATCCTAAAGATTGTAGCTCTGAAGGGATCATTACACTTGTTTGGAATGTGTATAGGTAGGATTGAATTGTCTTCTGGCCCCTTTAAATGTTCACTTTTATCAAATTACTGCTGACTTCCCATCTGTATGACATAAGTGCAAAGCATCCATCACTGATCTCTGTAAGGTTGCAACATGAAGGTGAGGTAATTACAAATAGGAATCCTTGTTTTCAGGAGGTGGAGGGTTTGCCAAAATGCATTTTCTGGCTTGTGGATAATTCACTTTTGCCATTTTCAAGCTTCCATCTTCTTGTAGTGAGGATGGAAGTCTTACGTAAGATGATTCTATGATAAGCTTCCCTGTTCCACTCCAGATTAGTTTCAGAGTTTCTATAACTGGCTAATCCCAGAAGAACATGCATTGAACATTATTTTTTGTACGTCTAATATGAAAGTTTATAAAGGACTCTCTAATGATTCATGAGTTCTCACTGATGTCCTGAGTGACAAACCTGTCCTACAGCACATGCTGTATGGAATGTGTGATATGGCTCACTCCTTATTAGTACACACAGTAAATTGAACACATCATCCAAAAGCTGAAGTTACATTCTGAGATTCTGGTCTCATTTGTGCATGCTTCTAGGTATGTATCTGTCACAGTAATGTAGCTAAAGGAGTAAAGTTCTGATATAAACAAGGAGAAAATCATTGCTCTGGATGGTTTCACAAACAGTATAAAGCTTTCACTTTATTTCTGACGTTGGATCTACCAACTTTGATGCTGCTATTTCTCAGCTAAAAAATATTAAGAAATAATGCTTTGATTTTAGCATCAAATGTGAAAGTAGGTAGGTTAAAATGCAAATCACTAAGTAGTATTTCTTATATGATAAAATGCTGTCCCCAATGTATTCTTTAAGTCTTGATACAGAAAATTTCTTACAATGTAATGTGAGAAATAATGAAATTAATGTTTTGGTTCTGGAAGTAATGTTTGTTTTTTAAATAAAATCTAAAAGCATGAAATTTTAACATTCATTTGCTGAGCTATAATAGCTCATACAGCCTCATTTACAACATTTAATTTGATTGTCTCTTGTAATCCAGTCCCACTGCGTGTTAAATAATGTGTAGATAAGGAATGTGTGCCGAAGTCTCTCTCAAACAACCTTAAATGTGTCCAAGTGTAGCTGTAGTGTTGCACAGGTACTCAGGTGGTTGTGTATTGAAAGTGGATTTTGAGAACAGCCTCATGATGGCACTGTTTCTTCTTAACAAACCTTGTTCCTCTCAAGAATTGAAGTCTGATGTGGGAGAAGATGTATGATGCTTTTCGAAACGTGTGGTTTAAGTTCAGTGAAATGAATCATTTTCAGGAGGATGTAGTTCCAGTGACAGATAGTTACAGTGACATGTTGACGAGCTGTAATGGCAGTATACCTACAATTTGTTGAAGACCAGAGTTGTCTTAAAGTCAGGTTGGTTGCAAGGCAGCAGGGTGTAATTACCAAAACAAAAAGAAACAGACACTGTATGTCATCCCCTGCTAATGACTACATTTTCTTACCCAGCAATCTGTAACAAAAAGCTTTATAAATGACCAGACTACACTTAAATACAGCACTAAAGAAAAACTTGGTGGCACAAAATTATTCCAGCCAATTGAGTGGAAATGACAGAGAATAATATGAAGTTATCTTTGGCAGGGAGATGTGTGTTTGGAATGTCACTAGTGGACAGTGCATTGAGAACGCAAAGCTTCCTTATAGGCATACAGCAATCCATGTAAGTATAGCAGCTTTTCATGGGGTCTCTGTTCATTGCAAGAGTTTTCCTTTATTAACTTGATATTTTTCAGAAACAGTTTTAAATGTATAGCTTGCAACGTAGGAAAAAGACCCTGTCACAAAATAAGGGTTTTTCAGGTTTTTTTTCTTCTCAGAAAAGAATTGAGACTTTTACGTTCCTCTGCATTCCTTAATCAAATCAGACTGATTACTTTTAAGCTGCAAATATTTGAAGTGCAATATTGATTAACTTACTGTTTGTGCATCAGGTAGCCAAGTGAAATGGTCTTAATCTTTGCTCTTGTCTTGTTAAAATTGCATGGACGCTTCAAGTTTGATATTGGCTTTTTCATGACATTTTAAAAGTACGAGTAATCTGGCCAAACACTGTGAGACCATCTGCTGAAAGACTTATTTTTAAGCTTTTTAATGGTTTTGGTGCTGAACTCCTGACCTCAAAAGAGTTCACCCCATTTTCAAAAATACATGTTCCTTTATTGCAGAACTTTGGGACAAATCCCTTATTTTCAGAGAATTTCAATATCGCTTCAGATAATTTAGTGTGTCTGGTTGTTTACTGTATCCAGGTAAAATAAGTATCTAGATTTTGGAGTGTTGGGAGTGTTTGAAATGTACGTGAGTGAGATTTGAGGGGCCCAGTGTCTATGGGTTTGATTCTGGGACATGGCTTATTTCTGGATATGTTAGTAGAGGAGAAGCTCAGGGTTCCTGTGTTAGTTAAAATGCTGGTCTTCTTCAGTGAGGAAGTCTAAGCTGGAATTAAGGCTCCAAATGATGGATATCCAAGCCTTCATGTAACTCCAAAGCACAGCCAATTTGGAATCCAAAATTTTTAACACTTCCAGAAGAAAATGTTTTTCCTGACACATCTTTGGTTGATATGAGGAGTTAAAATACAGTTGTTAATTGTAAAGGGAAGAGGAAAAAGCTTGGATATATTGCCAACAAAAATTATGGAAGATTAATTTGTTAATTTTTTTTCTACATCTATGTATGTGTATAAAAACTGTATAAATTAAGAATTATTCTACACTTTTATTTGTGCATGTGCTTAAAGTGTTCATATTCCTTAAATGGATTTATGTACACAAACAAAACAATACTTATATTGCTCCTAAAATTATAATTTGACCTGCTATGTTCTAGTGCTTAATTAGATTTTAATAGATGAAGTTACAGACAAGTTCTGCAGGGAAGTAGGCAAATCTGGCCTAGCTGATTAGCTGACAATCTGTACATTTTTTGTGGAGATCAGAGAGAATATTCACTCTTACCCTCCAAGCAGGTGTAGCAAATACTTGTAGAAAATAGGTAGTTCCTCTCTATTAGAAATGAGCTAAACTGAATTGTGGCTAATAATTATGTTTGTTTAATAACTTGGGCAAGATAGTTGAAGGAAAATAGGAACATCTAACAGGAAAGCTTTCCTAGGACAAGTAGGTGTTTCTGGGAGGGGAAACTATTCTTAAAATGCAGCCTTCAGATAACCATAATAAATTGTTTTTCTGTGTGTTTTGTTGTAGATTTTTTCCTTGTTCCACGGGGAATGGTTGCTTGTGCTGTAGTTAATGTTTGGTTTTAATTGAACTACTAACCTATCTGCTCTAGTAGGTTCCTTTTGTTCAGTGTAGATCATTTAGCTATGAATGGCAGATGTCAAGTAGTACAAACTGAATATTTGAAATGAAATTCAACTCCAGGGTCAACACTTAAACATTTGTGGCTCTTAACCAGTGTGGAATTTTCTCAGAGGAATTACTGACTATAAATATCCTCTATTTCAAGCCTAATTTAATGGTAACAGTAATTGTAAAGTCTAAGCATTTCTGCCTATGTTTATTCATAATATCTGTAGTACTATTTATCTTATTTCCAATTATTTTTACTACACAGTTCAGTTAGTTTACTGAAAAACAATTATTATACAACCAAAACTGTACAGAAAAATTTATAGATGAGGTGCCGTTTTTTGGGTTGTCTGATATTTTTGTCTGATTATTGTTCCCTTTAAGGTTAGTGATAAATGTAAATCTGCTTTGAGGTGGCTGCTTATGCATTTATAGAAATTGGCTACAATTACAGCTAGACATGTAATGCAGTTGTCCTTGCACATATAAAACACCTAGCAAAAAAAAAAATCCTCACAGTCACTCTGTTCCTTTGCCTTGTGTCTGTTGGTTTTTTCCCTGTTGTAATTGCTGAGAAAAAAATCTTCTGAACACTAGGGTGTTTAATGTTAGAATGAAGAATATCTTATGGAGCAGCAATCCTTCCTGGAAAGTAATCAGTAATTAATTATGAAAAATTTAATTACAAATATTCTGCATGTTCACCCGATTTTTCCTTTTCATACAACTCTTGATGACAGGAGCTTTATGAAAGGTTTGGAGGGGCCTCTCACAGAAACAAGTCCCAAACTCCTTAGCAATTTATAGGGAAAATTAACAAGTGACTTTGTTCCAAAAATTACAAAAATCCTAATATTTGGGAAGGACAGATGCTGCTTCCAGTCTGAAACACCTTTTACTAAGCTGTGTGTCCTGCTAGTGTCATTAGTAATATTGGGTATGGTTTTACATATGCCTTAGATTTTTTTAGTAATGCTACAAGTGTTGATTATGACATGTTCAGTGTGAAAATCTTCATGCCATTTGTGTATCTGTGCTGACTCTCTGCTTTCCACTTGGACAGTATTACCATTGCTCATTCCGAATGACAGGTGAAGGCTGGCTTCTTTGTTGTGGAGAATATCAAGATGTTCTTATTATTGATGCTAAAACTTTGGATGTTCTTCACACTTTATCATCATCTCAGTCTTCTGATTGGATAAATTGTATGTGTATTGTACACTCTGCAAGAATTCAAGGTACATATTTTACATGTATTTATGTAGGTAAATTAAATTGTGATAAAATATTTATGCATTGATGGTATGTTCCTACTTGATTTAATATCAAATCATTTCACAGCGTTGATATGTAGATGATGTTAATGTTTTATTGATAGCACAAGGGAGTTTTAAGGCTCCTGTTTTATTTAATATGTTTATAGAGAAAAAACTACCTATACTGGCTGTAAAGAGCTCAGTTCTTGGATTGAAATATAAATAAGTTTTGTAATATCAGATAAATTAAAGGCACAATACTACAGTTCTGTGCCTTCTGTTAATACATTATTCACTGCTTGCTTTCATGTTTTGTATTTCTGTATATCATTTACTTTTATTTTTTGGTGTAAAACTGATATTTCATCTAAGCAGTGTCCTGCAGAATCCTTGTTTTAGTGCTGAATAGATAGGGACTGTTTGAACTCAGCTTCAAGTTGACTATTTGACTGTTAACTTTTTGCAGAAGACTCTTTAGTTGCAGTGTCTGTAGCTGGAGTTCTCAAAGTATGGGACCTGTCCTCATCTCTGAATAGCATTCAGGTCAGTGTTAACATGAATGTTTTCAAGTAAAGGCTACATTGAAGCAGAATATGAATAAATGTACATCTTCTGGATGTATATTAAATAGAGTTTATTACTTATGTTATAAAATTCTGAAAACACCTCTGCGTAGCATTATTTAAAATTGGGCCATTGAACAGCTCTTGCCTTGACAACTGTATTACTTTTTGGCCAGGCTTCTTGTCTTTTCATATTCCAGGATGCTTAAGTTGCAATGCTTTCCTGCCATCCTGATAATGTCTTTGAACCCCTTCACTGTCCTTTAAACTCAAAGCTCTTCAATATTGGCCTTTGTACTCCCTCTTCACCCTTGTTACTCTCTTCAAAAAGGTCCTTTGGATTTTGTTTTCCTCAGTCTGCTTTTCACAATGCTGTCTTTACTTGGAAAAGACTCTTGCTGTGTCAAGTGTCCTATTTTTCTACCTTCAAACTCACTCGTTTCGGGTTAATATTCTCAGCAGCTGTCACCTTCCATGAACAAGTGTTAGAATTGGGATGCAATTTTTGTGTTTTATTTATACTCTAAAAGCTACATTCACAAAGGGACTTCAACAGTGAGACAGAAATGGCAAAATATCAACAGACTTCTCTGAATGTTGGTAACTCACCCCTGCCTGGCTGGACAAACCAGGGTGTGGGCAGCAATGCTTGTTCTTGGGAAGAATCAGTCTCCTGAGGAGAGTCTGTCAAGTTTGGTACCATCCTGGTGTTTTTGATTTATCTGTGGTGTTTTGGGGTGGGTGCATCTTTTCAACATTCCTAGAGCAAACCCTACTACTGTGTTTTAAAAATTCTGAGGGTTCTAACAACTGATTACAGATGTCGGAGGACCATATGGTGTGGTGCAGTCTTTTTACTGCCTGGGGGCACCTTTTGTGGAGGGACTGCTGCAGAGTTCATAACAATCCAGCTAAATTCTAAAGAGCAGTATTTTAATAAATATTGTTGGATCTACTTGGAATTAACTGAAGCTGCAAGATGTTGTAAGAAAATGGCTTTCAGTTTTATAGCCATGATTCAAGCACATATAGCCCTTCTCTGAGAGGTTTTGAGACTGTTGGTATCTTAAACAGATAACATCAATTTAAAGTGATTTAATTAATAATTAATAAATATAATTCCAATAGAATAATTTTTAGTGTGATGACTTTAATATGCCTGATACTACACAAAAAGTGTGAAAATACATACATTGTTTTTAACGGTACATTTAGCAATACAAAGCTAAGAAAACTAATTACTTTTACACTACCTTTAAAGGTGTTAAGAGCAAACAAGACACCAGCATCTCAAACTGTCCTGCTTGCAACAAGAATGAGTGGGAAAATAAAATATTCATCAGCTTTTCTGAATCTGATGCTCTGTTTTATAGGTGTTATAGGTATTTTTTCACTGAAGAATGCCTGGCAGATACTCTTTACAGTGGTATCTATTCATGGCCTGCCTTTGGTCCTTCTCCACCTTCATTATCATTTCTTTAAGTGAGATCACAGTCTGAGCCATACTGAACATTTATATTCTTCTGTTTACATGTTAGTTGTGTACCTGTTGCCTTTCTATTGTTAATTAAGAATTATACATTGCTTTGAATTTTGAAAGTCTATTAATAGAAAGTTATTTTCAGTGTGTTGTTTCTATCCTAAAAGCTCAGATATCTGAAACAAATTTTATAGCCTTTTTTCCACTCTGTGCTGTAAAGGAGAAACAAAGTGTGTGCGAGAAGGAATCAAAATCTCTGGACTGTGTAAACTGTCAAGCAGTAAGATTTTGTACTTACACGGAAAGGCTCCTTCTTGTTGTGTCCTCCATGTGCTGGCAGGTACATTATTGAGAATTACACTTCCTTTTTAATGTTGGTAATTTTGAAAAGCAAATATGATTTTTACATGCAGATACTTGTTTATCTCCTTAGTTTAAAGAAAGCATTCACAAATTCTCAGATATGATTATGCCTGCAACACTACTTGGCTTAACTGTGTGAAAGAGATGAAGCTTTTATTTTTTATGAATGTATTTCCTCTTTAAAACTTTAACTCCAAATTTGCTGGATAGAAGGGGGATTTAAGTATTAGACAGTTTTAGAGCACTGTGAGTGCATTATAGTCCTCTCCACAGTGCATTTGAAAGGGAGACAAAGAATAAAAATTCCTCTTTAAGTATGACAGAAGTACTCACAGTTGGCAAGTCCTCAGTAGTCAGGGACCTTTGTTTGTTGATAGCAGCAGCAAAACTAAAGACCCAGGCTATATTGTTTTTTTTGTAGCTATAATATTGTAACTAAAAATTTAAAAAAAAGTTTTAGAGAACACAATGTATTTAAACTGAAACTTATTGTAAAAAATTTATATTTTTATTTTCCAGTGCAAAAAAAAATTCTCTTACATTAATCACTCACTATTATTTAAATATTTATACCTGATTCCAAAATCTCTGTGGGGACAGGAATGCGTCAAAAAATTTTATATGTACCTGGGTCAACTTCAAATAATGTAGTTGTATCCTTGAGATGTCTCTTGGGCTACTTAAATTCCATACAAAAGCATTTATAGAGAAAGTTCATGTGTAGAATGGATTTTTCCACTTTTTGTGGAAAAATATCTGTAATATGCATGGATTTCTATTAATTTCTATAATGAGACTATAAGGTCCTAATGCTACTTTTTGGTTGGGTTTTTTTTTAACTGTCAGTTTCTTTAACTTTGGACTGTATGGTTTGACTCCGACTTTGCAGTAGTTTATCAAAACATGTTAGGCTTTAACAATATTTGTTCAACTACAAAGAGTTGAACTCATGTTCTACTTCTGATTCTCTGTCCAAACCTAGTTTAGGTTAAAATTAATTTGCCAATACTATTTGTTTTGTTGTTCTTCTGAACTTAGGTCTATGATTATTGTGATTTCTCCTTGCTTTGTACTGAGTTCTGTAAGAGTGGTCAGTGCTTTGCTGGTGGGGAAGTGCTGGCAGCTTACAGACTTATCATCTGGACAGAAGATGGCCACAGTTACATCTACCAGCTGCTAAACAGGTGGGCTCAGATGGGAAATTCACACAAAAAGTTCAGGTACAAGATGAACTTTGGGAGGGTTACTATGGAAAATCTCTGCATGTTGCAAATGATCAAAAACCAGAACAAAACCACTTTGGCACTCAAAGATTTACCCTGAGTTTGACAGCCCTCAGTCTTTGTTTGACACAGCAGGGGACATAGGAATAAGATTAGCCATGTAGAACTTGGGCAGCTGGTGCTGTGATTTCAAAAAGTCTCTTGTAATTACTTATTTGGTTACCTTTAATTGAACTTGTGAATCTTGGATGTTACTGTTCCGCTTTCTAAAAAAATGACTTTCTAAAGCTTGTATGTTTAAAATTGCTTGTTTAATTATACAGTGGCCTTTCTAAAAGCATGTACCCTGCTGATGGGAAGGTGCTGAAGGAAACAGTTTATCCTCATTTACTCAGCTTTACTGGCATGAAGGAAAATAAGGTAAATTCATAAGGGTCTGAAAATTTGTCTGTTTGCAAAAACCTGAATAATCCCCAAAGAACATGTGAATTCATCAACAGATTTAATTGTTCTACAAAAACAAGGAATAATATTTATTCCTTCATGTTAAAATTGGTACTTACAAACTTGAGAAGGCTCGTAATGTATTTTGTCTGATTTTTGCCTATGTTTAGGCTTTTTTCCCAGTGGAAA
This sequence comes from Passer montanus, assembly GCF_014805655.1. NCBI lineage: Eukaryota > Metazoa > Chordata > Aves > Passeriformes > Passeridae > Passer > Passer montanus. The sequence goes on from NW_024369929.1 coordinate 5,720,347, forward strand.
AATGCCTTTATCTTCAACTGTAGATAGACTGGTTCTTGTTTATTTTCTCTAATTTTGGCAAAAAGAAAAATATTTTAAAAAAAGATGTGGTCTAAAGTATTTTTAGAAGCGTCTACTTTTCAAATCTGTAAAAATTAATAAAAATAAAATCTCCCAACAAATACAACCATGCCATAAAACCAAAATCAAAAAAGGCAACCCATGAGCAAAATGTGAGCAAGTTACTTCTTGTTTTATTAAGGAATATATGTATGTTTCAATGTAACTATACAAATACGTTTTGTATCCACCTGAAATGGAAGGAGTCTGAATCTGTGGCATTTTATCCAGAATACTGCTGGCTTGAGCCTTCAGAATCACATGCAGAACTTTGTTGCACTGTGAACAGACTGATGTACCCAGAATGCATAAAATGAGACACATATGACTCTCTTCAGATCCATGGCCTTGGATTGAAGAAGCCTCTGATGTTAAGAGGAAGATGGAAAAGTAGCTGATCTCTACACTTTTGTTTGAGAATTTATATTTAGTACAGCATGTCACACCAATTTCAAATTTGAAGTTACTGTGTAGACATGTATCTCAAATGGACACAGCTGTGTTGGAAACCTACATCTTCACTCTTAATGTTGTGTTTTGTATGATCACAAATAAGGAAACACAGATGATTTGAAAAGAAGAAATTTCATTATAATTAGGAAGCTGGGGATTGGGGGACAGGAAAGATATGTGGAACGCCTTCTTACTTGGGCAAAAAATGAACCAGAGCAAATAGAAAGGATAATTCTGTGTGCCTTTGGGGGTTGTTTTTTTTGTTTTGTTTTTGTTTTTGGGGTTTTTTTGTTTGGTTTTTTTTTTGTTTGTTTGTTTGGTTGTTTTTTTTAGTAATGCTGATTGCTAATGCTGTTGCAATTGTTGGAAGATGTGGATTTAATTCCTGCTTGAAATTGCTTTAGTTTGAGTTTTTGTGCAACAGCTCAAGCAGGTTGTTAAGTAGTTTCTGAAAATATGCAACAGAAACTTATTTTTATTTGTACCTGACTAGAAACATTGCTAAATATATACCTGTGTTTTGTTTTCTAGTGTTTTCTGTTGACAAATGTAGGCTTTTAGAAAGCATGCTTGTTGCATAATCCTGTGAAGCCTGACAGATTTAATTTTCAGTGGAAGGGAAATAGCATAAGCCATTCAGCTTTTCCCCAAATGCTGTGATCTAAAAATCAGATAGGATAACTGCTGAAGGATGCCAAAAGGTCAGAAAAGGTGAGGGAAAAGAAATAGCCAAAACACATGGCTTAGCAAATAATAGGGTTACGGTGGTGGTAGAAAACTCACATATGCTTCCCCCCAAATATATGCTTTTAAAAAAATAATGACTCTCTCTTCTAAAATATTTTTGCTTTAATACTTGCCTTACTGATTGAATCGTTTTTATAGCAGATTTGTGAGACAACCAAATCACCTGTATGATAATCTATTTTGAACTCCATTTTGAGACTATAAACAAACCATTTTACAGGACAGTTAATTATTTTGAAACTGGTTCTCAAACTTTGTCGTAAATAAGTATATCTAACATAAGAGGTAATTATAGAAAGTGATAAGCTGTCTCCTGAGCCTCCTTTTTTCTAGAGTAAACAATCCCAGCTCCCCCAGCTGCTCCCCATGAGAATTGTGCTCTACACCCTTCAGCAGCTTCATTGCTCTTTGGAAATGGTCCACCACCTCAAGACTGAATGATGGTGTTATGGGCTATTACCTGTGTAAAAGCATAATTCTTACCTTTCATTATTTGTAGTCATGCGAACTGTGATGACTTGCAAGCTTGACATGACTGAAGCTTTAGTGGATTTGTTTTGATGCAAAAATTATCAATATTTTACTGCATTGTTTTTTCAGCCTGATCTTGGTCCTTATGTTGGTGAATCTATAAACCCAGGGAGACCTCTAAGTCTACGTTTCCATTTGGGATGTGGGTTTAGCCAAGGATACTTGCAAAGCAGGGGTGATCCTTGAGAGGTTCATACCAGGCAGAGTAGACTTGGTCTGAGCAGGATTTAGTGGCAGATAAGGAAACAACTGTGGCTTGTTCTGTATTTTTACAGCTTTTGATGAAAAAAAAAAAAACCCTTCACATTTACAATTAATTATTGCATTATTTTATCTGTTTCCTTTCTGAGTATTGACTTACTGTTCCTTTTCACAGAGTCTTCCTTTTGTCATGGGCTTCATGAATGAAAGAAAGGAGCCTTTCTACAAGGTTCTTTTTTCTGGTGAAGCTTCAGGACGGATCACTTTGTGGCATGTTCCTGATGTTCCTGTGTCAACGTTTGATGGTTCTCCAAAAGGTTTGGCACTTCTGGCACCTTACTACCGTATTTTTCCTTATCTCTTGGAGTCAATTTTACTGAAAATCAAAATTCTCATAAAAACTTTTCATGCTGAAAAGTGGTGCTCATTTATTCATTGTGTGGTGATTGCTTGTAGTTAGGAGGAATAGCAACTGCTAACTGTCCAACCCTGGACTGCAGAAAGAATAAGTTAAGGGAAGTGATCAAGAGATGAAAAGGTGTGTTTTGTTTACTTTGACTTTTTATACTTTGTTTTGCATAAACAAAATACTGTCTTGCCCCACCTTCTAGAGATCCCAATTACAACCATGTGGACTCTTCAGGATAATTTTGATAAACATCATTCCATGTCAGAGGGCATTATTGATCAACTTTGTGGATCTGAAGATGGATTTGGAAGCACAGTTGTCAGTTCCTCTGTGTACATACCTGGTCTTGATAAGCTTGTATGTGGATGTGAAAATGGGAAAATTTTTGTGACATTAGGTTTAGAAACTGCAAGAGCAAGACTTTTAGAAAACATATCTTTTCTTGAAGGTAAGTTTTAACAATTAGTTCAGATTCATCTCGGTCAAACACAGAAGACTTCATAATTCTGGCATCACTTCTAGTGACCTTTGTAAAAATTCTCTGAAAAGTAGGGCTGGAATGAGATGAGGGAAATGGATGTTTATGATGATCTTTCCTTCCATAGCTGATCTATTGGATCACAGCTTAGTACTAACAAGGTGCTTTCCAGTAGTGGGAATCTGGGCATGGCTATGGGATTGGATAGCCCCTAGAAGTGAGATGTGTGGCATATCACTGTATAGGCAGTTTCCTATTTGATTTGCTCTCTAAAAGATCATTCCACTGAAGGGAACATAAAGGGTACATCTCAGTACTGAAGCTCAGAGTGCAGACCTTTGTTCTATCTTTTACAAACAGGTCCAAAATTCTTTGACACTATATAAAGGCTGGTTATATTTATCCTGACTTTCAGGAAATGTGCTGTAAAACATGAAACTCCTAGACTTAAACAGCGAAAATAATGTGTAATCTTGTTTCAGATAATCTACCTTATAAGGTTCTGAATGGTCACAGTAGCAGAGTCACTTGCTTACTTTATCCACATGACAAATCAGTAAGATTTGATCCCAGCTGGCTGTTATCAGGGGGCCAGGATTCTGTTGTGATCTGCTGGGATTTATTTACTGGAGGCATCCTACAGCAGTTTAATCTGCAGTCTGGTGCAGTGACAGAGCTCTTGCGATCCCCAGAACACTACAGAGTAAGTAAAAGCATAAAATATGTATATATTTATATACAAGAGAAAATAAAACATTATCTAGCTGTACTTTACCCACGCCACTTTATGCTTAATTTACCTTAATTTAATTGTTGTCTTTGAAAGTTGCTTTTAATTGCAGGGAGTTACGTTTTTGAGTTTGTAATATATTAAATTGAAGCTCTTAACATTCTATTCACCATTTTTATTATCATGATTATTAACTTATGTCAATCTGATTAACTCCTCCTGAAATTTAAAAAAAATTACTCAGTGAGGCTAGGAGCTTGAACATACTATTTTAATCTTCTCTATTGTTCCAAAAGATATATACTTTATTTTGGTTCCTGACACATCTTTTTGGTCCTTTGTGTGTATGTTTTTTGCATTTTATGATATTTAGAATAATTTAAAATTGTGTTCTAATTAATTAAATTCTAGAGTTAAGTTTAGGTGGAAATTTACTGAATGTTCGATGTAACTTTTGAACTATATATTCTGTGAAGCTGGGATTTCCATTTTTCCTCTTACAAAGCCTGCAAAGACAGATTTGATACTTATTAACGACTTGCAGTCCACTTACATGCCAAAATAAAATAGTAAAAAAAATTGTTTGCAATAATAAGTTTTTAACATTTGTAAGACTCCTTTTCATCTTTATTCTGAAAACTGAGTAGGATTTAATGCCTGCCTGGCTTGTGTTTGTCTTGTTTACAGAGCTGAATTGTTCTGTGGGGATATTCCTCTGTGTGTCACCAAAAATTACTTGCAGGAAGGGAAGGTTTTACAGTATCAGATCCATAGAGTGTGAAATGAATTTGTAACTTAGTTTTTTTGTTAGAAATACATTACTCTTGGCTTTTTAGACCTGATATAATTTTATATTACATGAACACCAGTTTGGTTTAAGGTAATTTTTTTACTACTTTCTCTTCTAGGACAACTGCTACTGTGTAGTTGGTTATATAATCACTGCTTTGGTATGCTAAATATTGTGAATAAATGGAATTAAAATTACTGTAGTTAAAATACTGGAAAAACAAAGATGAAGGTATGTTTTCCTGTCAGGAAATCAGTTGTGTAGTCAACACAAAATGAGTTGTATAGTCAACACTTGCTGAAAACAAGTTGAAGATGTTGGCTGACATAAAATATAATTTTCTAAAATGAGTACGTTCTGGGAAGGAAATCAGTGGAATACTCTTCGTAGGCCTGCTAAAATGATGTGCTTATGAATTACAGTGGTTACAGTGTTGAAAGTGGAGTTTTCTGTTTTGCAGTTAAGAGACCAGAGTATAGTGTGCTGTGTGTGCAGCGACCACTCAGTAGCAATTCTACACCTCCAGAAGAGAGAATGTCTCTTACATGCTAGAAAGCATCTGTTTCCTGTGAAGAAGATAAAATTTGACCCTCTTGAGAATGTGCTGATTGTTGGATGTGAAGACAATTCAGTTTACATTTGGGAAATTGAAACAGGTAATAACACAAAGGGGTCATCCTGTTTGTTTTGATGTTTTGGTCACTTTCCTGAATGTTTTTCTGTCACATGGTGTTATTTATAGAAGGCAAAAACATTAGTAGAAATGTGAACACATTGATTATGTGAATGGGAAAGTTTCAGTGTTTGTATAAGCAAGAAAAAAAAATTCTTACAGTTCAAGGTATGCCACTAGTAAAATAGAATGGCTTAAGTCCCATCCTGCTGATCAGGGGTTTAGCTGACATGGCAGTGAATTGAGTAGAATTCACCTGGGAGCTATAAGTAAAAATCAAACTTATTAAAAGGACTGATGATTTCAGTCTAAACTGTCCCAATTTGGAATACAAAATTATTATTTATTCCAAAAATTCATGATCTGAGATACTTTTATTTAATTGCTAGTCAGTTAACAGTAGAAGATAATTGCAAAGTTCATGACTGTGTAGACAGCAAAACTAGAGTGTTTTCAGGTTAAACTGTAAATTCCCAGGTGATTTGAGAATGCAATGCTGATTCATATGGGTAATAAATGTACTTATTTGAGCTTGGACAGACAGGACTATTAGGGGTTATAATGTTATTAGACACTAAGAATGTCCAGGCAATTCAGAGCTGTGTGTCCTGAGAGGAGGAAGATGCATTGAGTCCAGAGCTGCTGAAATTCACAGCATGATAAAACTGTATCAAAACCCAATTTTACTAACTGAGCCCTGAGACCACAATTTATTTTACAGGTTATTACAACACACTATCTACACTGTTTGCTTTAGACAAAACAGGAAAAATCAGAGTATATTTGACCTGTCCTTCCTTCACTCATAAAACCATTGCCTGTTTCAAGATTAAAGAGGAAATAAAATTGATACCACTGCTCATGCATATTACATATTCAGACAAGGGTACAGATGGCTAAAAGTGTGTTTTTTGTTATGAGTATCACAGAAGAATGAGTGCAACGGTCACCACCTCACCACAGGAAAAGATACTCTTATTTGCTCTACAGTAGCAATTAACAAATCTTTTTTGTTGGTGCTCCTGTTATGCATTGCTGACTAAAAGGTGCCATCTAGGGTCAATACCTGAGAAAGCCCAGTAGGATATACTGTAGTTGCTTTAATGTTGAATTACATCTGTATTGCAGCAGAACACAAGAGGTCATGGCGTTGATCCTTGAAATTGGCCTGACCTAGATCAAGAGCTATGTAGATACTTCAGTGGCACTCAGACAGACAAAGCATTGTTCAGATGTGTGACAGAGATGCCACAGCATCACTGAGGCACTTCTGCAGGAACACAGCACCTTTCATTAGGATTTCATCTGTTGGCAAATAAATGGGCAACCACACATAGTCCCACTTGCCTACACAGTTACCTCTGAACATATTCCCTAGCTCAGTTAAATAGGATAAAATCCGAGCAGTAGCCTCGTGCTTGAGTTCTGCTATAGGAAGGGACATAAGATAGCTTTTATTGCTTCTACAGTCAAATAGTGTTTATATGTCTTCTGGCTATGCAGTTAACTTCATGACTTGAGCTTTGCCTCTAAGTTAAAGTCAGTGGAGTATTGTGTCAGACTCATATATCACTGTTTGCAGTTTAAAAAATGCATCTGAACAGTGTTCCTGTGCTAAAGTAATGGATAGTTGGGAAAACAGCCAGTCTGTATAGAATTGCAGGCTGTGGATTAAGAAATTTCTATGAATATTTCAGTATTTACACTGTTGTAGAGTCAGCAATAGTTCTGTTGAATTTGACAGGTGACTTTAGAAAAGTTTAAGAGACTTAGCACCACTTTGAATGGTTCTAGAATGGTTCTTCCATCAGGTAATTAATAGGATGATCCCTAGAGCAGATGGAAGATTTCATTGTGCAGTTTCCTGTTGACAGAGGTTGACACACTTGTACAGAAAGCATTCCAAAGGACCTGAAAATGTTTGTTTCAAGATGCTTTCATAATTATCACTTTGAGGCTGAGGCAGAAGAAACTTTGTGTCCTAGGTTAAACTCTAAACTAGTGCTACTTTGTATACAACTTGTTGTACTCTCTTTTCATGAGATTTACAAAGATGACCTTATTTTACATGATCACTGGGAAGTTTCTGAGTACAATTGTCTACATATATTCTAAATAAATAGGCTTTCAGCATAGCTTATGCTGAAATGGTAAATACCAGGAGTATAGTTGACTTCAAGTGTAATTTAAGTATGTATCTCTTCCCCACTGACTAAAGACAAGTCTAAAAAAGGTGGGAGATAAAAAAGAGAAAGATAACTGCCTGTTGCTCTTACACGTCTAGAATTAGATAAATTTATTTATATCCTTAATTCCCTTGATTTACAGAGTAAAGTGAAATGATTCTAAGTTTAAATGTTGATATTGCACCTGCATGTGGGTAGTGATATAGAAAACAGCACAGAGGCCATGGAATAATATCTGTGTAATTTAATGTATTTTACCTAAATTTTAATATATGGATATGGTAACTTTCCATTACAGTGGAATATCTTTCCATGACAATGAATATTGATCTAATCATACATTTGGAATATTAATATGGTATGTGTACAGGATATTCTCCAAACTTGTGTGCTAGAAGACAAATATGAAAATCAATAACAAATTTTATTCTAATTAAAGTGCAGAATATTTCTTCCAATAACCACCACTTGAAAACCCCTTCAATAAGGAAATTAGCTGTTATCTGTATTGCTTTTAAATTTTCCTAACCAGTTGGTATCTTTGCTTTTTTAGAAAAGTAAATATCATTACAACAAAATACAGTAATAAAAGGATGAAAGGGTGGTTTTACTTGCTGTGTACAGCATATGGCAACATGTCTACCAAGCTGCCTTTAGATCCAATGTGTATTAAGAGTGAGGAATGAATGGGTGGGACTTAAATAGCAATATTCCTTGCTCAGAGTTAATAATCTTCATTTATCAGTGATAAATTGTTTTTCAATTAGTATGAGTTTAGAGTGCATTTATTCCTTGAATTCATCATACTTGCAGAATTAATAATTTACTGATTTCTTGTTACTTTATTTTGCCTTGCAAGCCTCTCTGTTTTATTAAGGATATGTTTAGTTTGAGTTTAAAGGTAGAATAACATCACTTAATAAAAGTTCAATTTATTGTTCAGCTCTCATCCTACATTTTTAGCTTTACACTGGCTGTGTTGTGGTTTTTTCATACTCCCCCAGGGAGTGCAAATTTTTAGAGCTTTCTTACATGTTACTAGCTCCGAAAAAAAATTGAAACATATGCTTAAAAATATTTTTATGAGGTCAGATCTCCTGAATAGTCAAAACTAACTCTGCTTACAATCCTTATTAGAAAAGGTCAAAACTCATCAATAAGTTATAGACAATAACCAAATATGCAGCATTTTGTTTTATCCACACTATTTGTGTATCACTTTACCTATTTGTGCTCTACCTGAATAATTTTCTGAATAAAATACTTTTCCTTGTATTTTGACATGTCTGTTATCACAGTATCTGAGTGCTTGGTAACAATGGTTCTGCCATTTTCTGACTAAGTGCAGAATTGTTACAGTTGTCTTGGCTTCTAACATCTGCATCTAAACAAACCAGAAATCCTAAGAATGACAGTTTTATATAGAATTATTCTGAGAACACTCTAGCTGGTATGTAATTTTAAACCCCTCATTTTTCAATGTATTGAGTGTACCAAAGATATACATAGAAGTACCTGCTACCTTAATTCAGAGGTTTTCTTTGCTATTTCTACTTGATTTTGCAAATGTAGTATCAGGGTGATACTGATGTATTTTATCTCAGGGTTTTTGGTAGAGGTAAGTCCGTTCACTGTAAGGAGACTCTTTGTCACCATGTGGAATGTTCTGCATGGACCTCTCGTCCTTGAGCAGGCAGGAAAAGCAGCAGTGCTTCAAGCAGTGCTGTCACTGAGGTGGGAGCAAGGCATTGGCTTGGAGGTTCAGTTCACAGAAGGTGAATGTTCAGCTTTGAGTCCATACTTTAAGGCATGAAGTTTTTCTGAAACACTTGTGTTTGATGACTTTAACAAGAATGATTAATGGCTTGAGACATTTCTGCTGAGAAAGAAAAAAAATCATACCACCTTAAGATAGCTGTCAATCATAGAATATTTTACCTCAAGCATTTAAAAGCTACACAGGTATCAATAAAATAAACCAGCCTTTTAATGAGTTTCTCAGACCTAATAAAATATGCAGTGTCTAACATTAGTCAAATCCATCTCTATGATCATAAAAAACCTTATGAAAAATAGAAGAGTTCAGAAATACTCTGAAAATAATTCTTGTTGTGTTTATGCCACATCGATAAACTTAAATGCTGCATAAAACCTCTGCTGTTTCAGAAGTGCACTTGCCATAGAGAAAATGAAATTATTCTGCAGATATGATGTTATGGATCAAGCCTTTGATCATATTGATGGTCAACCACGCTGGAAGGTTTTCAAACACTGTTTAAAGATAATTTTAAATAGTTATATATGCTGTAATATTTTTTATAATTGGTGCCAACAATGAGAATTATAAACCTGTAGTAAACAGCAAGTATCACATGAGCTGAAGAATATGAGGGGTGGGGTTTGGGTTGTTTGGTTGGCTTTTTTTTTTCTAAGTAGACCTTTATTTAATACATCATATAGTTTTTCCCATCCTAGAAATCGGGGATTAAACTGCTTAGAAAGTTAAAGCTTAGATTTCATGAGGTGGCTGTGATAAAATAAGTTGTAGAGTTTTAATGAATCTTAACTCAATCAGAGTAAATTTGGTCATTACTTAGATTTATGCCTAGATAATTGGAGAACCAAGAATAATTACTTTTTTGTGACTTTTTGTCCTTGTAAAATTTAGTGATTTAGAGTCTCTTTTGATATCTTTTTCATTTTCCCTGTCTCCCCATTTTTCTCTTTTTCTCTTCAGGTCATTGGTCAGAATTAGATCTGAGTGGGTGATTGTGGCCTCACTGATAAATCCTGTGGTTGTGTTTCGTCTGCTGGAGGCCATGATGTAGGGTCAAAGTCATAGCAGTCACTACCTTCTTGTTTCTTTTTAAATGAATTTTGCATAGCCTAAAGATCTGCAAATCTCAAAATAAGATTTTAAAATTAATATATATGCCTTGTGGAATTTAACATTTGGGTTTGGGGCTTTTTTTAATTTAATTTGTCAGTCTTAAGGTAAAACTTAACTAATGTTTTGTCTTATTTTTATTGCATCTTATATTTTATATGTGTAAGCCTCGGGTCAGTCTGTAGCTTGTACTTGAATATTTCATAGCTCTCTAAATTTGAGTCATCGTTCAGTAAATACTTATTGATGTAGCATAATAAAGGGTAGTGGAGCTTGGGAAACACTCAGGGTAAAAAAAAAAAAACAGACAGTGTCATCTTCTTCTCAGTTTGCAGAAGCTGAGAATGCCTCACTCTTGCCAGTATACATGAGTGTATCTGTATATTTATATGTATGCATATCCATGTATGTTTTTGTAATTTATGTATACTTGGTGGCACTTGTATGGAATTTAGCTGTATGTAGCTGTTCTTTCCAGTTGACAATTTATCTTCATTCTTATTATTAATAAATAAGATTTTATATGTGTGTGTATATATAAGAAGTGTAACTGAAAACTGCTATGATCCAGTGCAGTCAGAAGAGTGCCTGCCAGGGAGGGGTTTCATTCCAGACACTAAGGGACAGATTCTCATTCCATCTTTGTTTGTGAAAAAGGAGTAGATGGAAACGACTTGCATACCTTCCAATTTCAGAGTTGGAAACTTTTTCCATTCAGCCCAGTTTAGCACATATATTGTGTCTTAACAATTCATTCAAAGTATCATTGTCCTTTACTGTTTGGAATAGTTCAGATGGACTCAGGGAGAGAACAGGGGAGTGTCCTTACTTTTGGGGTCTTGTGCCTGCATCAGAAATCCTGACATAAGGACTGGCTGTATTGGGGAATTGCTCTTTTTACCACATATATAAACTAACATTATATATCAGTGGTTTTCTTTGTGTTGATGTTCATTGCTTTTTTTCAGCTGAAGGATATTGACAGTAGTTTGCTAATGCTCTTCTGAAAGTGTGTATTCAGAAAAATGTCAATAACACAGAGCTGGACGTATCAGAAATCTTCCAAATGCAAAAATGAGGAAGGAAGATCTGCAAAGACACATCTCCATTTTTAATCTCATCCTTAAAGTAAAATAGCTTTAAAAATATTAGATTATTTGGCTGGATTTTGTGTAATCTATCCCATTTCTATTTGCTAGATGGCATTTACTTTTGTCTTGGTATTGCTTGGAATATATATTCTTAATGCAATGTTTATTCCATCTCTTTTGAGCCAATTGATATTGGAATGATAGCACTAGCAATAAGGAGAAATTTTTCAAGCAAAGTGCTTGCCTACTGTCTTGGAGCAAGATTGTAGTATTGTAAAATTCAAGCATTTTTGTAGCAAGGAACATAAAATTTCTATATGCCTTACTCTACCATCACAGAAGGAAATGTGTTGGGAGGGGTTTTTTCAGGTGAAATAGGTATTTATAGAACAAATGATCTTAACAGAAAATAAACCAACTAATGTTACAGATAGTATTTGTTTTGAATGCTGGGTTTTCTGTTTTGACTTACTAGTAAAGAAAAGGATTTGTTCTTGACCACATGCTGTTTTTAAATAAAATCAATTCTGAAATAATTTCTCATGCACAGAGCACTGGTATGCTGTAAGAGTCATCTGAGTTACTAGGTCACAGCAGCAGTGCAATATTGAGGATTTTCGATACTTTAGCTGTGACAGCAAACACAGAGAGCACTGGAGCCTGATGATATGACAGGTCATGTGATGGCAGAGAATGCCTCGTCTTGAGGCAGGAAGATTTGCGTGACCTCTTCAGTAAAAATGCCTCCTTCAGTATGCAGAACCCAGAGAACTGTATGGACAGCACTAACACCAAGAGACACAATTTGTAGTACTTGGTCCACAGGAAGAATAAGATGTTGTAGCAGTCTCTAGCCAGTCACATCTGGTGGTCCAGAGCTGCCCAGGAGAGTGAAATACTCCACTCTTGTCTGTTCCTGAGACTTGGTTGCCATGGTCACAGCTTTAGAGAGATAAAGACTTTCTTTTCCTGTATTTTGTATGTATAGTAGGGGGTCATAGCAGTGGTGTTGCTGCTGTATAGACACCCCTATCTCTTCCTGTTCATCCATTGTTTTTTTTATGCTCTTCAATCGAAATCCTTTAGGCTTATTCATATTTAAATACTTCAGGTTTGAGAATGAATTTTATTTCTGCCCTTCTTCCTGTACTCTCATCTACAAGCTTTGTCTTTTCTTACTCTTTTTTATTTTCCTTTTAGCATATTCCTAAAAAATGACAGTTTCTGAACAATAAGCACCCTGCCTCAGTATTATTTTGCCTGTTTGCAGCGGTCAGAAAGTCTTTGTCATATATACAGGTTTCTAAATCTTTCCCCTCATCCTCTGTTTGTTCTCAGGTGTATTCAGGCATCACAGAATATAAGTCTTTCTTCATTTTGTCTCTGCCAACTATTTGCTCTGTAAATTAGTGTTTTGGGCTAGTCAAAAGAGTAAAGTTAAGCATATAATATAAATAACACTTTCACGATCACATTTTCCTATGCACTTCATGCCATTTTGTTGCAGCTCCAGCTGTGCACACAAACCTGTACATACAAATGTTAATAATAGGGAACAGGATTGGGTAGTATATGCAAGAAAGGATTTTTTAAGAAACTAGACAACTTCTGGAAGGTGCTACTTAAACAGGATTTGAGATAGCTGTTATGAGAGATATATAAATAATTTAAAGATGTAACAGGAGTTTTTCCAATTGATTTTAGGTTGTCATAATGTTGCTAATAAGAAAATAAGCTTGTTGTCCAGGGCATTTTCTATTTAATGCTCCTCTCTATAAATGGGTATTAAAAATGAAAATTAAAAACCAAAACAATTGTAGGTTCTCTATGTGAGAAGCCAAGCCCTGTTTCTTGATTAGTGTAAACCCAAAATGGCTTTTTTCAGTTGATAATATGTTAATTTTCTCTTCTCCTAACTACTTGAAAATGGTATGCTTGCAATGGTATTGTTCTGATGCACTTAGAGAAGTTTGTTAGCAGCAGAAATGTTCAGTAACCCAACAACCTGTTGGTGGCTTCTCACTTTGCATCTGGTAAGTCTATAATATATAGGAGCATATCTGTCATCTGTTTAAAAGAAAATGTGTGTTAAATTCATAAAACATGACTTTGCGTTAATGTACATTGAGAATACCTGTATATTCCATTCAGGCCATTGCCTCCCAAGGTTAAATTCTGCTGTCAGATTTTCTGTACCTTTTACTACTTCTGGTATGTTTCTTTTTCTGTCAACTGAAATTTTTTTCTTCAACCAGAAGTTGAAAAATTGCCTCTGAAGCTGTTGCCGGAAAAAAAACCTCTGATATACGGAAAATAACCCAAGTCTGTCTGTAGTATGATAGCCTTCACTAAATTATATTCTATTTTATATCCACTAGATTATCCCATAGAATGGTCTGACTCTAGGGAATGACTGCTGCTGAAGCACTCATTTGCATCTGGTGCTACCGAGATATGTTTGGAAGTTCTGTGTAATACCAAAGGCTATGCATGGTCAGGTTGTTGAAATTTCATACCATGCCCCCAGAAGTCTTGGATTTATTAAAAACTTATTTTTCTTAAAAGGAACATGATACCTGGTAATTTCACAGAGATATTATGATAATATTGAGGACTCCAGCAGTGAATTGCACTGAAAAAAGTGTTAGAGAAAACAAGGTTTGATGTATGTGTGTATATTCATTGTGTAGTGGACTTGCCACAGAAGGGGTAGAGAAAGCTTCAGCCCCTTCACTTAAAAGTAGGAAGAACAATTATTTATTTGAATTTTGCTCATGTTGTGCTCTGAATAATTCACATAATTCTGTGGCATGTTTGAAGTTTGAAAGGCTACTTTACATATATTAAGCCAAAATAATATTAGCTGCGTGACTGTATTATTTCCGAACTTCACTTTGCCAGTGCTGTAGTGCTTTTAAGAATATTTGCTCATGTCCAACGTGAACTGTACAATCATCCTTTGTAGGCATCTGTATACATGGTCTTTTGTTCCTGAAATGTCAGTGCTGGGAGCTCTGTAGACAGTCTAACTATGAAGACCTTTTGGGGAACTTACTTTCCTTTCAGAAACTATCCTGCTCTGTAGTGGTCCCTGGCACTGGCTTCAAGTCCTGGGGAAGAATTAAGAAAATGGCACATTAAAAACAATTGGGGCTGATTCTTATTTCTTTCAGTGTAATATTACAGTCATCTGTGGTGTCCAACTGATTTTTATAGGGGACAGAGAATCAGGTGCCCTGTTTTCTTCTGCTCTGAATTCAGCGACTTTGTTGTATGAGTAGTAGAGGTGATACTGCAGTGAAAAGAAATGGATGAGTTTCAGAGAAATAATTTCAGATAAAGAGATTTTATACACACATATACACACAAACACTTATTGTATGAGATCCCTCAATCCCAGTCCAATATTTTTAGCAGGTGTTACTGATAGAACTTCAATGTTACACATTTTTTTTCTTGTAGCAGTGAAAGGGGAAATTCATGTTGTATTACTTGAGGGTAGAAAGAATTCAAACTTAAGGGAAAAACATTTCATTTTATAGCTGATATTTAATACTTGAAAAACCCTTCAGATGTATTTTATCTCTGATATTTATAGGAAACATGCTATTTCAGCAATTTCTTTTAATTCCTATAGGAAATGTGTAGTATATAATAGTAGCTCATTTCAAGTACATTTAAGCTCAGTTTTGATATTTTTAATGTTACTTATAGTTGAAATAGTATTACTAAAATTACTGGATAAAATTTTTACTAAATATAACTGGGTATAACATCTAGAGGATTTAGATTTCAGAAAGTCACACAAGTGATGAAATAGTCTATGAAACATCACATTCATATATCCCTGATGACTAAGCCACATAGATATTCATGTATAAACCTTCTTTATGTCTGACAACTTTTAGGAATGGAATGAAAAAAAATTGAGCTATCTCTTGCTATTTGTAATCCAGAACACTAGAGGACAGCACTAAAATATTACATAAATGTGTTGTTGTTTACACTGTTAATGACATAGACGCTCTGTGAGGGGTTTGTGAGGAGAAAACAAATTTCTGTTTTGAATTGTTAAGGCAGGTGATATTTTTAGGAATATTTTTGGCTCCCTTTGAAAACCGCATCTCACTCCAAACATACAAAATATCTGGAGCTGCTTGTGGTCTGAGACAAAGTTCCTTGCTGTAGTGATTTCTTTAGAAATTAAGCTTTATTTTTTTATAGTAATAGTGTATAATACATTTTTAATTTTAAAAAGGAGTAATTTGCTTCATCTGTAAATATTTTGTGATTTTTTTTTTTGCTCACATGTTGTGTACTATATTAATACTATGATAGAGATGTGATAGTACAGCTCATTGAAAAAGTTACAACTTCTGTTGTGTTTCTCTAGGCACATTGGAACGGCATGAAACTGGTGACACAGCAAGAGCAATTCTTACTGCTATTGAAGATTCAGAATACTTAGTGGCAGGTGCTCTACTTCCCGTGTCTCAGGAGTCAAAACGAAACAAGAATTCTGGGTACAAACACTGCAGCTCATACAAGCATGGCATAGGCCCTTATCCTGCTCATACAGAGAAGTCTTCAGATAAGGTAAGAGTGAAGAGTAGAGCATTTTTGCAGAGCAATTAGTGGTGATTCCGATTCTTTGCTCTGTCACCCACTGATGAGTAAATGGGATAGTTGCTTGGTTTTAAGTTTATAAAGGCTTCTTCTGGCTGGCCCAGTTTTTATGCCTTCAACCCCATTTCATAGATAAATGAGGAAAATTGGCAGAGTGCCTTATGCAAGGTCATTAGTAGCTAATCTCAAAAGGATTTTCTCAGCCCTTATTACCTGTAGTTAGATCCTGTTTCCTCATGCCTCTAGCTTGTGACTGCACCTGTCAGTAGTACCCTGAGAGCAGCTGAATACACCTTACACCCATTCAAATGTGTGTGTCTTGAGAACAAGCACACAGAGATCCCATGCTGTTGGTCTTTCTCTTATTGCTCTTCTAATGACACCAAAGATCCCTCTTGTCATTCAGAGATAGTTTTTATTGGGTGTGTGTTTTCTCTTAGCATCATCACAGAATACACTGCAAGTGCCTTATTTTTTTTATTGGTGTGATTAAATCAGTACTCATGTGAGGTACTGCACTGCAAGAAAGTATGATCATCTTCAGGAAAGATTTGGCCAGGGAGAGATTCTTTATGTAGAAATATCTTCCTACCAAAATCATTAAACCAACTAATTGAGACTGATGGAGAAGCTGTGCTCCTTCTTTTTGTTTTGAATAAGTAATAGAAGGAAATAATATGCTTAAAGTAGCGTTAGTGTGATGTTAAAACTGAGAAAATGAGTATTGAGGTATCAAATAATGAGAAGATTAAAAATGTAATAGTCATTGTATTTTCTTGTGGCCTAGATAAATCTATACTTTTATCAGTTATTTGTGGATATTTAAAAATTAATATAGTATTTGCTAATGTTAAAACTGGTTTTTATAACTGTCTCTAATACTATCTCAAATTCAATGAGATGGATATTGCCTTTTTCATGTAGGGAAAAAATGGTACAAACCTATTTTATTAAACCCTATTTATGCACCAGGAGATAATATATTCACTGAAGTCTTGATTAAGGTATATCTTAAGGATAGGGCTTTTATGTAGTTTGTTCTTGCTTACCACTTGTTAATTAATAGGTTTTGGGAATTCTGTTCTCTGCAATAAACAGAAGTCATGTCTGCTATTCCTCAACCCTCAATGTACATGGAAGGTATTTTACCACAAGTATTGAGAGTAAAAAATGCTTTCCCTCAATCACACATGGAACCAACCTTCAGAATGGTCTCTGGCCTTTTTTGTGGCTTTATTAATTATAGGAGATGAAGTAGCAGGTATTACAAAACTGATAAAGTACAGCTTGATCCAAGTCCTCACTCAGAATTTTATGTTCTTTTCTTCATTGTATTTTCAAATTTACGTATAACATTGAGTTTCTAATGATTGTAGTTTAACTCTTAATATTTTTCTTTGACCTTTTACTAACCTTAGTCTGATTTCTAAAGTTCTTTTTGATCCCATTTTCTGAAAAGTCTTATTAGCGCGTAATCCTGCTGAGCATGTTGTGGGGCAGATGGTGCACTAGTTGGCCATTGACACAGAATCTGATCTCCCTGTTAGTTTGTTAAAAGGAATAGTTTCTTCTTGCCTTCTTAAATGGGAACAAAAGAAAAAAAGTTTTGGTAGTTCTTTGGTAAGTAGTTTTAGGTATGTCTATTAAATTGAAAATTGCATGGATTTAACAAGGTGGGAGGAAAGAAAATGTGCTGATTATGGAATATGGGAAGAGTTTTTTGTAAACTTTAAAATGTGGAGTTTAACATGCTTTGGGAATTATGATCTTAAATTGGCAGAAATATCACAACAAGAAACCATGGAAATGTAGCATGAGATTTGTAGTGCTCGATTTGATATACATCTTGTCAACTCTGATTTATCAAAATAATATTCTATTGTCATGTTTAAATATTTCTCACTAATATTCTCGTCCAAATGTAAACTTATTAAGAATACTACTGATGTCTCTTAGACTTCTTATGTCAAAATTTCTTTTGTTAGTTTCATGTTCTTTTTTGTCACTACAGACTTGTTAGGTTTGTCTAAATTCATAATAAATTAAATTCTGTATTTGGGAAAACACTTTTCATCCATCAAACATGTGCTGTCCAGTACATTTAGAACTTCTTCCCACTTGCATCTGCATTGGAGAGGGTTCTGTAGATTGGTGTGGGAGAAGTTGGAGCCTAAATGTATTTAGTGTAGCTAAACCTGGGAAAAACATAACAATGGAAGTCCCCTTAATGCTATTACAGAAGCCCAGTGCTGGCTACACAAAAGGAGTGTGGAACTCTGCAGCTTTTTTAACACTGTTCTGTTATTGCTAAATTGATGGCTTGTTATGAAGTCTGCTGTTTTTCTTAAGTTTTGTGCAGAAAAATTTTTGTTAGGTTTTTCAAAAAATTACTCTTGACTCTTTTGTATCATTGTATTTTAGCATCTTGAAATATTCTAGAAATTCAGATCCCATTTAATTAGTGAGAGGACTGTGGTTATCAGACTTCAACATTCCATCCCCTATTAATTAAAACATATAATTCTTACACATGTAAAAATATCACAATTATTAGAGGGTTTTAATATAGAATGAGTGTTTCATTATCAATTTCCTTCCTTAGCAAATTGTGTATTAGAAATTTAACAACATACTAAATTGTTAATAACTTTTCTATCAAAAAACCCCATCATCAATTTTAGCATATATTAAGGAACTCAATTTCAGAAGATTTATGTGACAGGAAAAATGAGCGGGTAGCTATTCTGTCCTGTTGGTATTGTAATTGAGAGTGATCCTTTTGTACAAGGAGTGATCCACATGAAGATTGCAAGTAAAATTCAGCATTTATTCTTGCCATTATTAAATTGTTTTATCCTTCATATTATATTTAAGATGAAAGAAAGTTTTCAAAATAATGGTCTGTCTTTCCTCCATCCTAAAAACTATATATATCCTTACATAGTAGTCCAGCTCCAAAGGCTTTCTTTCAAAACTTTTGCCGTCATGTAAATCACGGATACAAAAGCAGAATGTTTTGATTTCATGGTGTTTTGACCATTTTAATTCTTTTATTGTGCTGCACGTGCCAGTGGGAGTACCAATAACAGATGACTGTGACAAATGCAGTTAACACAAGATCCATATTAATGTTGTCAAATCCCCTTGATATATTTAAACAGATTTTAATTATTTTTAATGTCAAAAGACCCAAAATATATAGCTTAATAGTTCTTCAAGAAAGCTTTACTTAATATGTGAATGTAAAACCTCTCATAAAAATGAAACTTTTATATTGGCCTTAGTCATTGACATAGGGTATTCATCAAGTCAGCAATTTGTGTGGCAAAGTGCCATTTGAATAGTGTATTGTTAGAATACTTATGGTCCACTTGACAAGGGCTCTTGCTGTAAATAGTGCAATTTGACTCCAGCTGTTAAAGAGTGGCTTTGACAGCAGCCAAATAGAATGGAGATGCTTTACTGCACCGCAGAAAAATCAATATTGGGTTCTTGTTCATAGTAACCTGTTTTCTCTTTTTTTTTTTTTCAGATTTATACAAGACTATCTAGAGTTCATTTGTGAAAGTTTAAATATTATTTTGAAAGTAAGGCTGTTTTCTTTCCAGATTAATGTTGGTGGTGAATGATGCTTGTGTTTAGTTAAAAAGTAAAAGGCAGTGCTTTGTGGATATACATAAACGATGTGATGATGCAGCATTATTGCAACTCTATTTATAGGGGTAGATGTTAGGATGTGGGTGCATAAGTTGTGTAACTAATGACAAAAAAAAATGTTCTTTCCTTCCTCTGTTGTTTTTTTTTTCTTTTTGTACTGCTACTGTAGAATCCCTGTCAATTTTCTAAGTATAGGGTTTTTTAAAGCAGGTTTCTTTGTTGCTCTCCCTGTAACAACCCCCACAGATGTTGACAATCTGTAGTGCCATTGTAGATTTTCCTGAAGCATGGTCTTGCTAGTGCTGAACAGTTTTCCAGCAGTATTCAGTGACACAAGGTTGCTATGATACCCAGCCAGTAGCAATAGGTATTGAATCACTGCTCTTAATTACAACAGAATACACACTAGACTGTGCTTATGGTGTTCATATGGAACTAGCTCTCATTATAGCTTTAAGTCATAGTTCTGCTTGAAAATTGGAGCTCTGTGAAAAACTGATTTAAAAAAAAAAATTTGAAATGCTCCAGTGCATCATATGAAGATTTCATTGATGCACATAAAAAGGTGGATGTGTCTGGGAATTGTTTTCCTGATGTTCCAGAAACCCTTCATGTTGGAAAGTTTCCTACCTTTTCAGCTTCAATATTTTGTATATAAGCCTGTGTTAATGATGCACTAATGTTTCTAGTGATTTCAGTAATTAGAATGGTCTGGGTAAAAACAGTGGAGGGAAAAGAAGATGATAGAATCTGTGCAATGGGTGCTGAAGCTTGAACTCATAAATTATACTACTGAAAATCTAAATTAGAAAAGAGATTGTTTTACTGTGCATATGAGATAAGGCAAAGATGGGGGAGAGAAACATTCATTTGTATGTGGACTTGTATATGTATTTTTTGATATATTAATTCAGCATTTCTTAAAATATGTTGTAATAGGAGTCCTTTGGAACTTGATATCCGCTTCCATAGTAGTATACATATTCTGCTCTGAACAAGAATATGTAAAGGCAAGAATGTCCAGAAGTTACAAATAATAAAAGAAATATCTCCTTTGTTGCTGCACATAATAAGTAAGAGGCAAATGAAGACTGTAGGATAATAGCAGCTATTTGTTTTAGTATAGCAAGGGAAGCAATTTGAAAATAAAATTGTTATTGGAAGTCTGGAAAATCACTGCTAGTTAAATCTTACTGATGGAAAAATTGATAGAAAAATGGAAATAAGATACAAGCACAAATACAAAATAATACTTAGCAAATAGGAAATCAGGAGTGGTACCATAAACAATGGTGTCACAGACATGGATTCCTTTAATTTCTTTCCTTTTATAATATTTAGAGCATTATTATGGGGAATTACAGGTCTTGGTGACTTATGTGGATTATTAAGGACAAAGCAAAATAGAAAGTAGTAGAGTATTTCTCCCTAAAGTTAGTAACAGCACATTGATGCTGCAAGGGTTTTGTTGGGTTTTTTTTCCTGAAACTACCTATATTTAGTAGTTTATTAAATCAGCATAATAGGAAAATGAGTGAAGAAAAAAGAACTCAATATATACAGGTGGTTTTTTTTCTCTGAAATTGAGTTGCAAAATATTTTAGTACTACATTTCCTGTGAAATTTTACAATGAAGTATTTTATCAAGGGACCACGGTAGCAACATAACTACAGTGAAGTAATAACTTGGGAGTTATGAGATTAAATGGGGAGCAGTTAAAAAGAACCATGATCCTGAGGGATATTGATAGCTTTGACCACATGCCATCTTTTATGGAAGTTACTGTAGTTTTTAAATTGGCACACCAAGTCAAGAATTTTGATGATATGTGTTTTCTCCATTGATTGCTTCAAAGCAAAATGAAACCAAAAAGTTGCCATTGTGATATTGTAGCACATTTTAATTTTACACGTGTAGATAGCAATTAACACAGGGCGTCATAAATCTAATAATAAGTCTTAACTACTTATTTCAGTGCTTCTGACACTGATTCTTTTCTACTCTCTGACTATATGGAAAGTGACTGAATTAAAACTTCTTTCCCTTCCTAGACAGCTACTGGCACTGTATGATAAAGCTAAAGAGGCTGCTATAGTATCCTACTAGAAATAGATCTAAGGTCAATATCAACAGTCCTTGTGAAGTATTTCATGTTGAAGGATGATTTATTTATAGTTATTAACCTAACTATTGCTGTCTTTTTCTTTTCCTATACCTCTGCCATGCTGCAATTCCCTTCTGTCTCTTGGAATCTTTAGCAAAGATTACATTTTGGTTATGGATTTATACTTATAATTCTCTCTTATGGAATTGGTGTTCATGATGTCATATTTGCCACTTAGGACTGTTTCTTTTAGGTCTGGAGCTACACACACTTTGAGTTTTCCTATCTTGGATTTTACCTTTACTACTTTTGTAGTCTAAAAGGTGTGACTTGCTCTGTAGATCAACCTAATTGGTTTTCCTTCCAAGTGCTCTGCCTAATTCTAAAATAAATCACATTATCTTCGTTTTAACCTTTATATTTCCATGTTGTTCAATGGTGTTTTTTAAATTCTTCATTATTAATTTTATTGATATGGTGGAATCTTTACAGTTCTGATAATCACTTTTTCTATTCTAAACATTAATTCCCTGGCCTCTTATAGTTCAATTAGTATTATTTTAGTGAAGAAAAATACTAGCAAGAATTCAGAGTGAATTCAGTGTGAGACTTTTTGCTAGGTTTCCTCCTCACACATCTATTTTAAAATAAAGGCAGCGACTTTTTCAGAAGTGCATCAACATCTTACATGCAACTTAGAAATGGGAATTGCAGCAAACAAACCTTATGCTGTAAAAGAAAGACTTATCTGCTAGCTTCCTTCTGATAGCTAATTGAAACTCTTATCTCAGTTATAGAGCAGAAATAAAATCCTTGGCTAACCTGTGGTTTGATTTCAAACAAACAAAGCAACAGCAGTGGTTATACGTCTATTGTCTTCATATATTTTTTGGTATATTAATACTCTAATTTATTCCAGTAGTCAGGTTTGGTTCTTGCAATACTTATGGGAAAGGATGAATTAGGAGAGCAGACGCTTGAGAATGTTTGTTTCCAAAACCTGTTATTTTGGAAGCCTCTGCAGAAAGACTGAACAGCTTGCAAGGAAAGAACAGTATGAAATCTATGGGTACAGAAACTTAGCTGCCAGCCTGATGCATCTCAGAATGCTAAAGGATGTGAAGAAAATCCAGCTTGCCTATTCTTAAAATCTCAAGAATGGCACTTTCTAGAATACATAGGATTTTTTGGGTATTGGTTCTTTTTCTTTAGTAGAAAGTCACTTGCTTATGATTTGATCTAGAACTTTTAAGTAGGTAAATTTTCTGGGTGGGACTCTTATAATTCAAGATGGGAAATGCACTCAGAACAGCCCAGGGAAAATGTTGTTTCAGTTGGAGTCAGCACTCAGATATATATTGCTAACTTAATTTTTATATACATCACTCCTTCTTAGGACAAAGCAATATTCTCAAGCTTCTGCAAAGGTCCTGTTGGCAGTATCTCTATGTTCAGCATTATATCTCACAGATATTAGGATGTTCATTCATCCAGTAAATGGTTCAATATGATAATTCCTAAATCTTGAGCCAGCAGTCTGTGGCTTTGGATTGCTGTAGCATTTCTTGTCCAGTTGATGATACAGAAAATTTTGGAGATGTTCCATCTTTTTTTCTAAAGTGCTGAGTGAGGATGGAAATTTTTCACTACTGCACAGCACTGAGCTGTACATATTTCTAAAGATATGGTTGGGAAATTTACTTTTACATTCAAAATAATTAATATATTAAGTTGTAGGCAGAGTATTTGAATATTGAGTGTGTAAATAATACTTAATTTTAAACACCATCTTATTCCTTCTTTGTACCTAAACTTTTCACAGCTGAGACTGTCCATGTCAGAAATGGATGTTAGAGATGAGTGGATTTACAGTTCACTTTTATATTCTTTCTATGAGAAAATTATTAGACAAGGTTTTGTCAAAAGTGTTGTGTTTAGAATTGCCTGATAATGTTCCCAGACAGCCAGAGATATAAATTCCAGAGCAAAGCAAAAGTTGTCTGTAAAAAAGTCATGCATTTCTTCAAATATTTTTCTGAAAAAGAAAGGATAGACTTGTTTCCTAGTGTTGAAAAGTTGTAAAGGATATTCAGGATATTAATTTTACTTGCCTGTTATTCTTTGATGTCTTTTAAAGATTTGTCTCTAGAATCACTTTTATTTTTACCCTTTAATTAAATCCAATAGAAAAGTCTAAGATGAGTGTTACAGCAAGAGAGAGTGGTAACTTGAAAACAAAATATGCGAAACATGAAATTTTCATACCAGACCTCCACACTGAGCAATTCAATAGATGTGTTAGCAATTCTTGGTGAACAATTGAAATTTTTGTGCCCAGTAGATCCATCTGGACTACAATCTGCCTGACAGTGGCCTTCCATACATGATAAAAAGAGGGTTTATTCAGTTGCTTAGACTATTCATCACACAGCTTGAGTCTGAAGACTCCTTGGCTTAATTACTTACATTGTGCCACAGATGCATCAGCAGAGATGCTACAGTTGCTGTTCAGAGTGCTGTGAGGGTAGTAAAGCCTTCCACTGGGACTTAACAAAAGAAAAAAGAAAGATTACAGTGTTGGGAGGAAAGAGGGTGACTCCACTTATGTTGCAATTAAGTTGATAGATAAACACTGGTGCGAACTCCAAAAATACTGTAGCCTTTTCTTCATGGGAGGTGGATTCGTAGGAGGATCTGGGCATCCTCAGTAATACAACCAGAGTTGTAATGAATAGCATAATAAAAGTAATGCAAGGCAAGTTCAAAACAGCTTGTTTATACTAGTTCATATAAGAAAATTCATCATGAATTGACACATTTGTTCAAGTGTGCATTGTCCAAATGATGAAGTCTCAGGTCAAGCATAAATTGCATGTGAAAGCAAACTGGGGCACTACTACTGACTCCAGGCTTGTTACAGATAGTCCTTTATATGTGAGTACTGAGCTATAAAAGGGTAAGTGAATAAGAAAAAAGTTCTGAATGCCCCCATCAAAGGATCCTCTGTCCTATGACTAGGTGAGGTGTCTGAAGGTAAGGAATATTAATGACCTTGGGATAGTGACACTGTAACTGTGATGCTTACCCTATGCAAGAGGCTGGCATTGCTTTCTGGCGGGTAGGCTGGCCTCTTTGTACACTTTGGGAGACCATTGATACTCTTAGTGACAAACTCTTCACATGCTCCCTAAAATTGAAGCTCAGGAGGAGGGCAGAGTTGGACAAGGGTGTGATCTGTGGACTGCTGATAGGAGCTAATATTGGATTAGGAAGTGCATATGGTTTTTATGTGGAGATGAAAGTGTAGCCAATAATTTGCATCCTTTCTTCCTCAGCAGGTTATTTTAGAGATGGTGTATGGTGTATGTTTAAGTGCTATTTCAATTATATACCTGCTGCTTGTAACTATTTTTGAATAAATGCATCTTTGCACATATCCTAGATTGCTTGTCCTTTCAGCAGAGCAAGAAAATAAGATCGCTGTGTATTAGCAAAAAGGTTGTGAACTCAAGAAAGCAGTTTTGCTGATAGGATTTACCTGAAATAAGACATCATTCAATGCTTAGATTATTTTTAAGTTGCAAATACCTAAATGGGATTGAAAGACCATATTTCTATCTAATTGTTAACAGTTCTTCAATCATGACCTTGAGAATTTGAAGTTTCTTTTAGGGAAAACTTGGACGCCGATTTCACATTTCTCTTTCTTACATTTCTTAAAGCCCTTGCTTTTTAAATTATTACATCAAAATTCTAGTCATATAATAGATGAGTGGTGTTCACTCTGTGTCTTAGTACTGTTCCACTGAATGATGTTTGATCGTGTGCTTATTGCTGTGCTGTCATGGGAAAAGGTTATACTAGCTTTTCTTCTTGCTCGTCTTTTAGTGATCAAAGTAAATTACACTTCCTAAATTTGGAAGTGACTTAATGCTAAGTAGATACATAAGTTATATCAAGCTTTTGATTTTATATGTAGAATACACATCCAAAAGATACAATTTCCCAGTAGATAAAGAGGTGTTCCTTTCGTGGCATAGGTTTAAGATGTGATATTTGAAATCTGAGGTTTTTGTGGAATTTGCTAACTATATTTTATGCTCATAAACCAGTTTGAAGCCCCAAACACAATTTCATTTATCTTTATATTCTAAGCTTTATAGAGTCTGCAGAAGTGTCCATCTGTTCAGTCGAGATTGCTTCAAATAGTGAGTGGTCAGAGAGACGTAGCTGCTAAAGGTCAAAGGAGCCTCTTGACCCTGTGGTTCTTGCCAAAGCAATTGGAGCGTAGGACTGATATACAGTTAGATACAGCTTGCTAACGTGAGCTCCACTTTAATTGGTAATGATGGCAAGAATACACAGTAAAGTCATTGCTGAAAGAAAACAAAAAGTATCCAATATAGTAATTTATTACCAGTCAGTGGGTTTCACGCACTGGGTTGTTTTACCCCTGCAGTGGTCAGAGAAAGCAAAAAGGTACTCTAACACTTAACTGAAAATGGATGCCCTGCTGCTATCAGAGATGCATGGTGGTCAAACGATTGCCTGTGCCATTAGCTTGGTAATGTTTTCTCTATTGTAAACTCAGCTCCCCATGTTCTTCCTGTGCATCAGCTGCAGATTGAAGGCTTTCTCGTTTGTCTTCTATTTGTGCTGCCAATCATCAAGCTGCTGTTCACCAAGCACATTTCAAGGAGGCAATTTTTTTTACTCCTATCGACTACCATCTCTAGCAACTGAGGGCTCAGAGGATTTAGAAATAAATGTAATGCTTTAATTTACACTGTTCCAGCCATTTTGTGCATTGTTTATGTATTTATTTGCTGTGACAATTCAAGAGACAGTTACAAGTTTCTTATTTTGCAAAACTATGTATGACATAGATTTATGTTTCGGGGACACATTTGCAGGTACTCTCTTTCATGCTACTATTTTCATTAAAAAGGTTGAAGAGAAAAATATTTTGCAAGAAAAGATGATTTTGTACCTATTCAGTAGTTAAAGATGGATGAAAAATGCAAACCCAAATCCAACAAAAGCTAACACAGGTATTCTTTCCTACCAGCAAGAATAAAACATAATGTAGAATAAAATAGAGTGGTCATTGGTAGTACAATTTAATGTATAAGACCCTTAGGTGTGGTGACCATGCTTCAGCTAACAGTTCTTCAATTTCCACAAACTGCAAATGTAACAGGAGGGTAGGAGTACCTGAAATAGCTTTTACAAGCAGACATGTGATGTACTTATTTTTTGTGAGCCTAGAGCCAGATCAGTGATGAGATGTGATTCTGAGAAGTTATGGCCTCTGAACTTCTGTTGACAATCCAGTGACTGGCCTGATCAAGACAGAAAATTCTCACCCATCTACAAACAAATTTGACAAATTCTGCTACATCCTCTTTCATTTCTGTAGCACGTTCTCTACAATTTAGTTTTTTAAAAGCAATATGTGTACTGTTAATGACAAAAGCTGTTGTTAACTTCATTGAAATAAGCATATTGATATTATCAAACATTGTCATATTTCAAAAATTGTCATGTCAAAATACTTCCTAGAGCCTACAAATATGGTGGTTTTGATGATTTGGTATTGGGTTTTGTTTAAAAAAATCTTGTTTGAAAATATATCATACTATTGGATATTCACAGAACATCTTCACTGAGCAAACAGTAGGGTGCTGGTATTTTAATTATTGTTTGCATTAATTTATTAATAGTAAGTATATTTAATAAGGAAACAATTACTCTTGAAAAGTCTATCAGGTAAGACTTACTCTTTTATCATGACATTCAGTGAGCTGTTGTATCTGTATTAAAAGGCAATGGCCTATTTGCTGTCAAAATATAAAGGTACATATCTTAAAAAAACCTCAAACTCTCAAGGAAATCAGAAATAGAAAATTCCTAACCCCAAGAAAAATAAAACAGCAGTGTGCCTTCTATGAATGAAACAACCTTTCAGTCTCTTTGGCATAATTTCAGGTAAGCTCCACACATCTCTCCAGTCTCCCCCTGCCTAATCTGCCTAAAAATTCCCATTAAAGTTGTTCAACTGCATCTAATATTTTCCCGAGTCTTTGCAGGTGGCAACAATGGATAAAGGAGGGGATTGAACCTGTTCAGTGTTAGTGAATCAAAATGTGTTATTTCAAAGGGGAAAGCTCAAAGGAACAGAATTAGACCCCTTAAATATTGCATAATTTAAAAAACTTATTTATGAGCTATCAACAGGATAGCTCCTACTTAGGGTTTGTACATCGTGATTCATTCTGCAGGCACTGGGAACTTTGGGACCAATTTTCTGCCACTTTTATCCTGCTATGTTTTGGGATAAAGCGAGAGTGCAATGAATAAAGAAGGCCATAAGTCTAGAAGAAAAGTCACATTTAGTACTTCAGGACTTGCTTGGCATAGGATTGGATACTACTTGTGCTATGGGAACTGAGCAACTTCTATTCAGTGGTACCAAACCAGTGTCTAAGTATATTTTGAATGCTGGTGCTGGTATTTTGCTTTCTAAAATTTCTGTCTTGTGATTTTTTTGCCCCTTTATTTCCTTTATGTAAAATGAATGTCAAGAACATTCCTGTCAAATCTGGTTTTGGTACAAAACCCACAATAGAATGTTTCTGGTAAAGAAAGCAGATACGTGGAGAAAGTGCATGCATATAAGGAGCTGAAAAAGTATGGGAATCCCTGTCAGCTAATGGAAGTGTATATTTTAAGTGGAATACCATTCCCAGAACAAGTTGGATCCCAGTGGAAAAAGGCCTTTAGAGATGAGAACGCAGCTAGGTAAAATAACACTTGAATTGTACTTCCCATGAAATTTTTATGTGCTATGTCTGTCCTAAATCTGTTAAAGATAATGGCATGTATTGATGCAGTTGGGGGCCACAGTAAGTACAGCCCCCTGCTGCCCCCTTCCCATAGTCACAGGAAAACTTTTCCTTGGGTGCTGAAAATGAGTAAAGGGGGAAAGATGTAGAGGAATAGGGTTGTAATTTGTGGAGCAGTGATGAATTGCATGCCAAAAAACTGGAACAGGCTTCTGAGAGATGTGTACAATGCCCCAAGCCAGTGAGTGTTTAAGGGGCATTTGGAGAGCCTAGATGGACTAAATGATCCTTGTAGTTCCCTTTCAACCAAAATGGTTTATTCCAGCTCTTGTCTGATTCTGGCTCAAACATCTTCAGTGGCAAGCTGGAGAGATGTCAGGGGATACTGGCCATGCATGGAAAATAGTTTGGCTTTTCAAAGCCTCCCTGAATCTTGCTCTTTCCTGGATATAGAAAGCAATTTCTGCTGTGGGTCAATGACTTTCAGAAGTCTTAGGATATAATATTAGTTTGTAGTCAGACTTTTTGCTTCTTTAAAACTAACAGTAGGCTGTCCATGTCAAAGATTAACTTTAAAACTAGAAAAGGTAAAATATATAATGTAAATATCTGTTAATATGTTTTTCAATACTCAACAAAAGCAGTTTCCAGCTCTCTAGTTTGTAATTAGTTTTATGGGTGTCTCCATTCTCTGTAATCTTCTACTACAGAGAATAGCTTGCCCATAGATCCTAAATGGCATTTTATGTCTAAAGCTTTGGATGCCCACCGTCTTTCATTGGAATGAAATGCCTGCTGCAGAGAGCTAAGATAACTTGGCAGACAGTTTTAGGATCAATGTCAATAAGCTTTCATATTGCCAATAGAACATGAATGTTTATTGTGACTTCACATGCGTCACCAGATATCTCAATGGATTGACATTGTCACTGTGTTTTCCTTTGTTTGGATGCTGATTTCACTAAAGGTTTCTAAATGTTAATCAAGCAAATATAAGTATAGAAAGAGAAAATGATAGGCTAAATAATAATGATTTCAATTAATGTCAAAGCTAGCCTGTGAATTCCAGTGTTTGCATTTCATGGGGTTCTCCCTATATATTAGGAAACATCATAATTAAAGATTATTTTAATCTTAGAACTTAAATACAATGTATTATTTTTTTTAAAAGGAAAGGGATAAAAAACCTGAACAAGCAATTATAATCTCTTACTTATGACTCCCTATGGAGATCTTTAAATGAGATTATGTATTTAGAGTGCATTCTCATCTGGTTGGGAGCATCATTCCCTAAATAACAAAAAACCAAATTGTATTACTGCCCAAAACTAAATAGTCACGTCATAGATTTTTTGCAGTCAATTTTTTTCCTCGTGTTATTTGTACTAAAATATTAACAGTTTTAAAATAGCTAATCCTATAAAATCATAGTTTGTAATGTAAAAGGAGTTAGGTAAGGTGGTCATGAGAAAGATGAGGTAAACAACATTGCATTCCAGCAAGAGCTGGTTTCTGCTCTGTTTACTAACACTTGATGGTTTATTTTGAGATATAACTATGTTAACAAAGTTCTTTGCATTAGTGGAATGCTTTAAATTGTCAAAAGAAAATTAAGAGTGGTCTGGAAAATTCTGTATCATTTGTGATATGGAAGCTGGCATGATGGTTTGCAAAAGTATTACTGAGATGAAAAGTTGCTTCTTGATGTGTCTTTCTGCTTGTGAAGGCTGAGCATGGTGCTGAGAGCATAAGCTTGTTCAGGACAATAAAAACATACCAGTTGTAAATGCTTAAAGGAAAGGGCAGAAGTGTCAACAAGGAGTTTAGATTCCCTCTCTTCTGGTGTTTCCCTGAAGGTGAAACACACTTCTTTGGTAGGTGCTGCAGGATTATGATGTAAGATGTTGTGTCACTGTGTGAACTCATCAGGTCATTTTCAAAGACATCCCTTCCACTGGAGTTTGTTACAGCATAGTGTCCACCCTGTGCCAAGGGCACTGGTAAAAGAAAAGATGTAGTTTTCTTCTTAATGACATTTTCTCATTTAAATAATGAAACTGCAAGGCTAAAATGGAGTAATTTAGTTTTTTGTGAAGATGATTTTGAACATTTCCTTATGTTCAGCTGACTGTTCATCATCATGAAGTTACTTCTACAGTTTAACATGTGATTCTAAAGCTGAGAGCAGCTGTAGCTCTTCTCAAATCTTCTGGTTTCAAAAACTATGTCCTTAGTTCATTTATTTCATTTATTAACAACAGTAATTAGCTATGTGTATTTATTATATTAGTATGTAGAATTGAAATTATGCTTTATAAATGGCCATTATTGTGAATGGGCTTCAAAGTTGGGGGGAAAATTATGGAGAGTTCTAGAAAAGATACAGGTAGGAAATAGGGTGGCACAAGATAGTCAGATGTTCACAAACATTGTAGTAGCCTTTTTCTCTTAATTATTTTCTGCTAAGGTAATTAATTGTGTGTGTGGAGATATATTTAACCTAGGTTCCTTATTGTTCTTGCTTTGTGACTTATCTCAAAAGGAGGTAGCTTTGCATGTTTTGAAATAGCAAAATGTATAGTCTTTATCCCATACAAAGCCCCTATATATATATATATATATATCTCCTATATAGCAAATTGTAAAAAGGCATGCAGACACATACAGACATTCAGGGTTTGCAAGAATCTTGCAGCATTGTAGCATTTACTTCTCTAGCTTTATTTTGAAAAAACAAAGGTTTTCTGTTTTAAAATTTTCCAAAAATCCTTTTAACTTGAAATGAGACTTAGCAGAAGAAATACCAGCCTAGATTTTTTTGCAAAGATACATGCTACTATCTGCAGTATGGCTGTGTAATTGAAGGAGCCTGTTTTATAGTATTTACACACTGATGTCTCTGTGTATCTTAAGCAAATCTTTTTTACTTAAGCAAAACTGAATAAATATAATTCAATTAAATGTAACAGAATTAATAGATTTTCTCTATTCCATAAGAAATTCTATGCTGATATCTTGAAAATTACAAAGAACTGTTGGATTTTTGTTTAGACATGCAATATTTTTCTTTCAGTTGACTGATACCAGCTGCATCCAACAGCCCTTTACTATTTTACCAGCTAAGACAAAATGGAACAATGCAAACTTTCATATTCTCTTATTTGACCTGGAAAAACTTGAGGAACTTCTCTCATCTCAACTCAATGGATTAAAGTCATCAAAATCATTCCACAACCAATACACTCTAGACAGAGCTAAAAGTACTACTGAGAAAAGGGCACTGACATTAAAAAGAAATAAAACTGCTGCCTTTGTACCTCAAGTAGATGGGCAGGAAGAGACTGTTTGTTCAGACCAAGTTCACAAAGATAATAATCCAGCTAGGCCTATGGAAGAAGGTGGTGGCATAAAAAGATGGAAAAAAATGAAGAGTTCAAGAAAGATCAGAATGCAGCCATCAGGAAACATCGATATGAACACTGCAACCGATACAGCTAAACTGCTTTTATCATGTCTCCTACCATGGGGTGTAGATAAAGAAATAGACAATCTCTGTGCAAGTTACCTGAACATCTTGAGGCTTCAGTGTCCTGTTTCTTTTGGACTTGTGTCAGATGAAAGCCACCTCTCACTGATGTTGCCAGGATGGAAATGCACTGATTGTGATGGGTTAGGAGAACATGGAGTTTTCAATTTGTTTTCAAAAAGAGTCCTTGATTTATCAAGCAAATACCTTGCTGCTACTGAAGGACAATTTGGAAAGAAAGATGGACCTGAGAATAATGATTATGCAACAAGGGACTTGGAAACAGTATTTTTCTTATTTAGCAGAATAGCATTAATCAACAGGATAATTAACACACCTTCATCAGTTACAGATGAAATTGAAAGGTGAGTGGATTATTATTATGAGTGGATTATGTTCTCTAATGTCTCTACATTCAAACCCAATTCCTCCATGTCACACTAATGCACTTGATTATACTTTTCTGTCCCAAAACACATGCCTTAAAATAAAACACCAAGCCGATATGTTGATTTCAAAGAACAAATCACAGCAAAGTAATCTCTAAACATAAATTATTGAATTGGTATTATTCCTACTCCAAACCTTACCTCTGAAAATCTTACTAGGTAACACACAGAGCCATGTACCTTTTGGGAAGAGTATCTTCAACAAGTATGTCTCCATATTTTGAGACTCTGCACTCCTTCTGTAGGACTCCGAGATTAGCTCAGTTGGTTAGAGCACAGTGCTAATATTGCTGAGGTTCTGGGTCCAGTCCCTGTATAGGCCATTCGCTTAAGAGGTGGGCTTGATGGTCCTTCTGGGTCCCTTACAGCTAAGAATAGTCTGAGTCTTCTCTTCCTTTGTAGTCATGAAAAATGAAACAAACTTTTCTTAAATATATACTTCTTAAATGAAGCTTATGTTCTTTCTGTAGGACTTTTTCACAGATATTGTTTGAAGAAAAGAAGATCGAGATATAATTGTCTTTACATTTTTCTGTTTAGCAGATGAGAACAGATGCAAGATTTTTTTTCATAAGAGCAAGAACTTGAATTATCCAGCTTCACACCCAGGTTTTCCAGAGATCACTCTTTCCCTTGCAGTTCAAACTAAGTAGAATAATGAGGTCTCTTTAGGCACATAGTGAGATGCACATTAAGCACATTTGTGCTATTTAAACTTCCACTCCCTATAAGCAATATACTTCCTTTGCCATGCAACCCTTGACTTCGCAGATAAATAAAACATAAGAGAGAAGAATAGTCTGCCCTAGTTATACTATCTGAAGTACAATGCCTCCAGTAATGATGGCAGCTCCTGGGAATGAATGCCTCATCAGCCCTTATGTTGTGAGAACCACCTCAAATAGCATTTATGTTACTCAAAGCAAATTTATTGACTAAATGCTTTTTCAGCATTAAAGGAGAAATAACATGCTCAACATTATTTGACCAAGCCAAATAGAGCATGCTAATCAGGCAATGGATATTGTCCATGAATTTTTTGTTGTTTGGCAAACATAGTGATGGTCTGTATTTAGTTTTTTAGGGACAATTAACTTCAGTGTTGGTGATGCTATGGCCCCAAGGCAAGAAGAAAGGCCAGAAAATATTGATCTTGCAGCAAATATCCCACAAAGCTCTAGGCACTCAGCCTCTCTCAAGACGTGCACCATCCTGCAGGACAAATGCACATTTCTCATTTACTTTTGCTGCTAATTGTGTTGCCCATTGGTCCATATTCAATACAAATTCTTACATGAATACTTGTTTCAGGAATCCATCTTGAACATGAATTCCTTTCTATGCAAAAAACTACTTTATGCTGGCCTTCTGGAAAGCACTGTTTTGGAAAGACTTGATGTAACTGAAATTAACGACCATACCAAAATCAAACATTTTTCCCAGACATGCATATCCTGGCTTTGGGACATATATCCTGTAAAATTATAGATATTAAAGTTGCTGCAAGGAAAAAAACCAAAAAAGCCTCCCCCACCCACCCCACCACCTCCCCTCTGAACAGTGGTGTATACTTCTAAGTTTTCTCTAGGATACGTAAATATATAAATCTTTACAAATGTTATTTTGATGAGTTTTCCTTCAAAAAGTACAGTATGTAGCCAAACCTCTTTGGATGGTTGCTTTTAACTGCAGTCTGCTCAAGGGAAAAGAAACCTACATACTGAATTCAAATTCACCACAGTATTTGAAGAAGCAGTTAGTAGGACAGCTCTCACAGCTTGCATGGGTTCTGGTGTTTGTCTGTTGTTATTTTGCACCCTATGAAAATAAAGGAACCTGCAGCAAAATGTGTGAGATCATCAAAGTGGGACAGAGAGAGGAAGAAGCTGGGAAGAAAATATCTTCAACGAATTTGTTTCCTCCTGCTTTTTAACATTTGTGCCTTGAACTTACAGCTCTCAAGCTGCAAGCTTTCAGAGTTGTTTGGTATTGCAAAGTCTTTTGAAATGGCATGACTCACTGTTCATTGTAGTGAATTTGAAAGACAAATATATTAGTTTAAAAATGACACATAAATGTAGTTTTTGCAGGTCACTAGAGAGATTTTTTTAAAGAAATATTTCTAAATTGTGCGAGGGTTTTGAGTGTTTTTTTTTTTTTTTACTTTCTCTGCCATCCACATCTATTGTTTTCAAAGGTTAGGTTGCTGAGTTAGTGACTCAGAGCAAGCATATGTACACCCTAGTCTCTTAAATTGTAGCCATCCACTGAAATCCCAAATATTGTAATGATACTCTAAATTATTTACCACTGAGGAAAAAAAAGGGAAACCTATAAAAAGATGCTTTTAGTTTTCCTTGAACTTTTGTCCTGTGTATTAGGAAAAAACACAAACAAATTCTTTTGTGAAAATGGTATTTTGATTCAGTTCTTTACATATAAATTTGTTTCTTTATTGCAAAATAAAGCTTCACATTTGGCTCAAAGTTTATTAGGCTTAAGTTCCTGCATTTGGATGGGACTTTTCAGTGTTTTATATTTGTGAATGTTTCAATCCCAAGTTGTAGACAAAAGAATGCAAGTGAGAATGAGAGTGAATTCTTCTGAGGAGAAACTTAATTGGGGTTGATAGTGATTGATATCAGAGTACCTATTGTAAAAAACCCCAACCCTACCTTAATACATAAGATTTCTCGTATGCGTGTTCAGGTTTTGTTTAATAGTTTCATATTCTTTAAGTCCACAGAAACCAGAATCTGTACATGACAAATGGCGAAATGTGGAAGACATAACACTTTCATGCCCCAATTTTTATGCAGAATTACCAAGCAGTAAGTATGTCAGTTGGTGGTATTAACTTTTAAGTGTTCTCGTTTTGCATGCTTTTTGTTGCTAAAATATGGAATTGAATTTCAATAATGATAAAAAAATGTTGTTCGTTATGCTGTCCAGTCTACGATAAGAGAAACTGAATTACTCTGTTTCTTTTGTGAATGTCGTGAAAAATGCGTAAACAAAGTGTTAACTGGAATCAATGATATTTTTCCTGTTATGACAAGATGTTTAGTTGAGTTTCTAAAGACACTTTCCAGCAATCAGAAAAACAGCAATGTAATAAGACAAACACTGCCCTCACCCCCTTCCCCCATCTCCCTCATCACCATTACGTGCCCACCCAATAATATATACAGCCCTCCAAGCAAACTGTTGCCTTAGTAATACAAGAGCCATCCTGACTGTTCAATAATGCCTTTAGACTTCTGGCTCAGGGCAGAATAAAGTAATCTGTTCCTGTTAATGTCCCACAGGCCATCGCTCGTCAGTCTTGGCTTTGCAAGCCAGCCTTGGTTTGTTTGCAGATTGTAACTAACCAAAGAACATTTAAATAAAAACCTAAACAGAATATGGACATTTTTCAGTACATATTACCTGAAAAATACAGAATATACAGAATAAGCTATGTTTAGACTGAAAACACAAATTCTTTTACATCAAATCTTGATGCTGTGCTGTGTAGGTAAACCTTAATATCCCCATCAGAAATTACTACCTTTTCTTCTGTGAGTCTAATATGCACCACAACTGTAGAACTTGCAATGACAGCAGAAATGTCTATTGGAAAAAAGAGATGGAACATAAAATCAAGTGACCATAGAAAATAAGTAGAGGAAACGTGTGGAAATGGTGACTAAAATGTTCATTTGTATAAAAATACATTTACCAAGTAACCTAAAAATTCTAAGGTAATCTAACTCATATGCCATATCTCCTGGTTCATACAGTTGTTCAGATTTACAAATTAAAATCTGATCTGAAACTTGCAGATAGCAGAGATTCTAGGAACAATCTGTTCTTTAGCATCAAGGACAGACTGGACAGCAGAGCAGGGAATTCATAGTTAAGTAGTCCAAAACAAAGTATTCTTAATATATTTAGAAAGTTGTGAGTAAAGAATGCTCCATGGGATATCAATTCTGTTTTAAAAAAAACATCAACCAAAATATAAAAAACCCATAAAAACCAAAACCCACAAAAAAACCCAAACAAACAAACAAAAAAACCCAAAACCAATCAAACAAAGAAAACAAAAACAGAAAAAAACCCCAAAAACCCAACACTAATTTAATTTGGGATGAGAATAAATGTTAAAGCAATAGGTTGTTTTAACACCTTGTGCTTATTGTATTGGATGGGAGCACGTTCTAAGAAATTACGTGTTTTCTACTCTTTTCAGGTATGTTGCTGAAAATTTAAAAATGTTAAAATATTTTTTTGTTTGTGTGTTTCTCTATATATTGTCAGTTTATAAACTGTGTTTTTCAGATAAGAGTAGATATCATTCCCCAGACTTTGGGAGCATTTCATTGCTGAAACTCATTTGTTGTTGGAATGACCAATCTGTAAAGGTAGGAAATAGCCTGTGTCAGTTGTAGCAATGTTATCCTTAAGTGCCATTTGCTGTAATTTAGTATTTGGAATCAGTAATGTGACCTAATAGTTATAATTTATGGGGAAACTATCACATAAGTCATGCCATTCAGGTCTGTGGAAAGCAGATTATTATTATAGTATGAAGTATGCCTTAAAGTAAATGTTTAGATGTGATAAAGTAACTCTCCTACTAATCTTTCATCTAGGTGCTCTTATTCATAGCATTTATTTAAGGAATGAGTTATTTTTTCTCTAGCAACCATATGTAACTTACATCAAAAATGCCATTTTTGGCTCCAGGAAAACAAAAGGCCAAAATAAGGACAGTGTCCTTTATTAATGTATTATTGTAAAAGAAACTGAAAATGCCTTAGTGAAGAGCAAAAATCCTGAGTCTTTAATTATTACAACAGTCTTTAAGAACAACTTGCAAGTCATGTAATTATGGGTTCTTCAGGTCAGATGATTCTCATGCCTATTATTAATGAAGAATCTGAAGTCTTGAGAGATAAATAACTTTTTGAGAGTTGACAGGCAGCAGTGAAACAATCTAAGCAGTGAAATCTAGAGACAATTTTTCATTTTGGAAATATACATTTAAATAAAGCTGTGTTGTTGTTTGAGTGAGTTAATATTCAGGGATACAAAACTCAAGATGTTATACTCTGACAACAATGGATTTCATTCCAGAAAGGGGAAATACCTGTTACAAATCTAGTTTATGATATTACTTTTGAAATTGAATGCAACTCTCTGCTACTTCAAATGCAAAGCATATTTTCCAGAGCTGAGTTTTGCAGGGGTGCTTCAGTAATAGTCCCCTGTTCTGTTACACAAAAATAGTTTCTGCAAATATTCACATTCAATTGATTCCAACATTTCATCTTGAGCTTATCAGTTGTTTATTATATTCCTACTGTCTGCACATCTTCCATATTACTTCTGAATTCTTTTTCATTCCCCTTTCTCTTACAATAAGTGTTTTTTCCTTTCCTTTTCAAACCTCAATAACTGCAGTTGTCATGTGGAATGCATAAAATCTCTTACTGACCTGGTCAGCCACTGGAACTCTTCAGAGAGTAGTTAATATGTTTATGAAGTTGTGTTTGTAGCATAACTGATTATGTGAGATCTAGTTATTTGTATTTTTGAATCCATTTAGCAACTGATCAGTGTACACAATGATACTGGTCTCATCTAGCACAGGAGGTTAGTGTGCAGAAATACAAGGTATAGAATAAGCTGTCTCACACTTTTTAATCTGAAAAGACTTTAAATGTAAGACACTGAAATTGTCGAGCACTGCAAATATCATGCTCTCAATGCTTCTCAAATTTTAACGTGCTCAGCTACAGCATGCAACACTAAGCTTTGATAACTCACTTAGTAGCACAGATTTTAGATTGCTTGCCACCAAAGTGCCATAAAACATTTAAGATTTAAAAAAATGTTGGCAGTAGGTATGAGATTTAGTGACCAGTAGTTTATGTGAAATTATAGTTTTTGTTGACAATAAGATGGTTTTGTTAAAACTTTTTGTGCTATCACAGTTTAATGCCCAATTTATTAATTCTGAGCAGCCTGATTAAGCACTCATGTACGTTTACCAAAAACATCGCTATTTAGTCTGTTTTTAAAAACTTTTTTCTATTGTGATCTTCCATGAAGGATACTGACTCCCAGACATGACCCAATGGAGTTACCAATTATTTCCTCATCACCTTACAGCACTGTAACAGATCCTGTGCAAACAAAGAAAACTGAAAAAACCTGCTGCTGATTTTTTATTTAGGGTCTATGGACTCATTGAAGGCTGT
The DNA here is from genome assembly GCF_014805655.1 of Passer montanus. Lineage (NCBI taxonomy): Eukaryota > Metazoa > Chordata > Aves > Passeriformes > Passeridae > Passer > Passer montanus. Next base: position 5,759,078 of record NW_024369929.1, read on the forward strand.
AGGGAGGTCCTTTATGGAATCAAATGTTAAAAATGTGTATGTTTTTAAAATATTTTTTTAGTATTTTCTTTCCCCCAGATTATTTGAAAGGAAAGGTCATCTTCATCTGTTGTCGTTCTTTCAGATAAAATATTACCATTCCTTGCCACATTCCCATCCCACCCAAGAATGACTTGTGTGTTCATGTTTCTAGATAGGCATATGAAGAAAAATATGTAGTTCAGTAGAAGTATCTGGACAACTGTCCTGACAATTACTGTGCAGAATTAGAGTGAAGAAGACTGGGTCATTCAAGTTGATGTTCTAATGTGTATTTTTGCCCCATGATGTGACTCTGTTATGGAGGCACCTGGGAGGCAGTTTCTGCAAGGCTCACACCTGTAGAGGTTATGGCCTGAGCAATAACCAGGAGTGGTATCTATTGACTTCTCTCCTTAAACACTCTCATCACAAAGAGAATAGTAATTCTTGCAAGTAATTGATAAAGTGTAGAAAGGAAAGCCAGGATAATTCACTATGGATGTAACAGTACAACTTATCTCAACTATTGTTCACTTGTCTTTTTTAATTACTCTATTATTGCTGCTTCAGAGTCAAACAATTATCTTTCACTTTTAATATCAGTATTTATAGGTTGACATATGCTATTTATACTTCCTCAGTCAAAGAAGCAGCATCATTTGTCACATTTAACAATCCAAACTAAAAAACACATTGTATTTTCAACAGCAATTGCAATTATGGGGAGAAAAATGAAAGTATATATAGTCAATGAGGTAGCTAATTTATATCTAGAAGGACACTAAAGATAAAGTGGAAGTGACCAGAGAAAATGAAAGGTACGCATGTAGATTTGTTACATGTTAGAAACACGAAATGGTACTGGAGATGGTTAAACTTGGTGATAAGGGTAGATGAGGTATATAAATTTTGGAGTAAGATTCCATGAGAAGAAAAAACTATAAACATGAGACCACACCAAGCACTGTGGAAATGCAGTGTCAAGTAACATGCAGAGACAGCTACAGATGCCTCTACAATAACATCATGTTGTGCCATTTGTTACAGTTTTTTGCTTTAAGATGCTGCCTGGCATGCACAGCAGTGGTACAAGTAAAGAGCATCTGATCCAGATTAGTGACAGGTTCTTAGCAGATCTCTTTTGTGTACCTCTGTAAGAATTGTTTTGTCAAAAATTTCCCCAGGACAATGAAAACGTGTCCGTGTTTCTTTCTCTTTCTTAATTATTATAGATATATTGTAAGAGTCTGCTGCGAAGTCAGGATCTGTAATCCCCAAAGCTCAGGGCAGTATAGATGTGAGGAACTGGAAAATGACTTTGGTGTCCCCTGTAAAATAAAGTTCTATTATAACAAGATGAAGGTTTGTGCTATGTTGAATCACATAGGGCTGGGTTCACTTGCAGTGAACTTTTACATTGTGGACCTGACTATAGTATATTTGTCTACAATAAAAGATTTTGTCACAAAGGACACCATCAGCCTTTGTTTCACTTAATGATTTGAATTTACAAGAGCAGTTATAGATATTTTTGAGGACAAGTAATTGATTAGTGAGTTGATCTCTCCTCCAGGCATTTTGAAGGATCCTGCATATCAACTTTTATCCATATGAAACTTAAATAATTTTAATAGCTTTTTTATAAGTAGCATTTAAGCTTAAAATGTTTATAATAACATATATTGAACTTAAAGTTTTTGTATTCCATTTAAATTCATATTTAAGCTGAGGTTGAAACCTTAGATTCACCCTGTTTTTCAGGAAATTTCTTGTACTTGAGAATGAATAACTTCCCAAATGGGAAAAATTGTATTCCTTTTCTGAAGGAAATACCAGATGCAGAGAAGGTACATCATACTGAAATTTAGACTAAGAATTACAAAGGTTTGAGGTATTTTGTCTAAGGTCTTGGTGTGCTTTATGAGTGTCTTTACATCTTAAAATGTCCTTAGTTCTTACAGCACCCTTTTGCTAAAGAGAAGGAAGGTATTAACTCTGTCAGACAGTCTCCACACTGCATTGTCCTAATGCCCACATGAGGTACATCAGCTACTGCAAGTGCCATTTACAGGCTGCTCACAAGTCCAGTGGATGTTTCTTTTCCATAAGAGGGATTGGAGGAATGATATTTCCCTCTGTGTTAGACAAAAAATTTGGGGGTAGTATATTTGAGCTAGAGGAATAGAGCATCACTACTAACAACAAAACATTCTTTAATTTTATCAGAGAGATTAGATGCCAGAAATGCTAAAATAGTCAAAACCAAGTCACCCCAAGACAACAAGGTCATTATTCAGTCTGTCAAGCACTTTTGCACACATCAGAAAAAAAGAATGAAAATACTTATTGGCTGTTATCACCTTGTGTTTTACTTGTATATTTTGTTAGTAATTGCTTATCCTTGAAATCAAGGAGACAGTAGGTGACTGATTCTAGATTTCACATTAAAGAAAATGAATGTTTTTTGGGAAGCAGTCCTGACTGATAACTTACACTATTTTATTGCTATCTAGTTAACCTTTTTTTCTCAGTGTGTATGTAGAGACACGTGATTATCACTGTGTGAAAGACTTATTTTTCTAATGACATTCACCAGGACAGTCTCCAGATTTTGTGCAAGTTGGTTAAAATTGTCAAATACTTTGATAAATAATTGAGGTACTGATATTATCCAATAATAATCTGCATTTATGACAGATTGTTGAGGCAATGCAAGCAGTGCTGCTGGCAGAAGTTCAAAGGACTATTAATCCCTTGAGAAAGACAGCAATTTGCAGAGAGCCATTGGCCAGAATAGAGAATGGAAATGGTAAGTTTTGGACTCTCCCAAAGACTGAGAGAGGAATTTGCAATACATTAAAAATAATAGAGTGGTTTGGGTTGGAAAGGACCTTAGAAATCATCCAGTTCCAACTGCCTGCCACGGGCAGGGACACCTTCCACTTGACCAGGATGCTTAAGGCTTTGTTCACTCTTGAACTCTCCCAAGGATGGGTCATCCTCAACTTCAGGCAGCCTGCTCCAGTACCTCACCACAATAAATAATTTCTTCCTTACGTTTAAGCTAAATCTATCCAATTTCACTTTAAATACATTGCCCCTTGTTCTGTCACTACACAACCTTGTAAAACGTCTGTCTCAGAAAATTTTCTTTTCTTTATAAGTGGAAAATTTGTTGGTATATTATTTTAAAAGAACTTCCTCTAGAAATCAGAGCAAGCTGGGAGTACAGTTCACAATACTTTATTTCTGTGTGAGACAAGCCAAATGGCCTATTTCTAACTTTATCAGGCTAGGAGTTTTCTCATAACATTGTCAAGGAGTTAAAGGACTTTCACACTCTCTCATCACCTCTGAATACTAAAGAAGAAAAGGTAAAGTTTTTTTGATTGTATAATAGGCCTGATATTTGCAAATAAAAGAAGCACTGTATTTGAAATAGAATCAATAAATCATATTGGAAAGAAGTTTTACAAATTTATCTTTCCAGTGACATCAGACCTTACACAGCACTAAAAATTAATTGCTTAAATTTTATAACTTCATAATGTAATACAGAATATTTTATTTTTCTTTTAGAAATAACCTCCATGCAAGGAGATATCAAATGCATTTTACAATTAGATAATTTCATTTTACAAGAAGCTTACTCTTTGCAACTTTACAATGGTGCTAATGTTTATGGTAAAAAAGATTGAACCTGAATTTATGTTATGAAGTTATACTCTTTTTTTTTTAGCCCATTAGCTGAGTCTTAAAATTAAGTGACCTAAATTTTAGATCCAATCTTATTAGTGAGCCTTCACTTGGGAAACTAATTTATTATCTCATTGAGTGTGTGTGTCTGTCATGAAAATTTGTTACCAATATCCTTGTTCCAGCATACTGAAAATGATCAGTGATACTTGCTTCAGGCCACAATACAAAGAGTTGTCGCTATAATTTTGAAATGAAAAACACTTTCAGTGATTGTCATATATGAGTTTATGCTTTGCTTACATTGAATATTGTTTCAAATAATTTTGTTTATGTGGTTTGGCTCAAGCTGCATTGTAACTAAAGAAGCCCCAGCTGTAAAGTTCATGTATGGACTTAATTTCCAATTTCCTGAATTTTCAGGGTGTGTTTCAATGAAGTATTTTGACAGATTTACAGCTAAAATGGAACTAACTGCAAGTTGCAAATGCAGATGTCTCCAAACATGTTTAGATCCTTGGGTTTATTTCAAAACTTTCTGTACTAGATGAAAAGAACACTTCTGTTACGTAAAAAAGTGCTGGTATGATTCTAGAGTCAACTGATGTTTAATTCTAATTAAATATCAAACAAGTTATGAATTCAGGGGAGTTACTTCCACTCTCTGAAAAGGACATTTTTTTGTAGGTCTAGTAACAGATAGTTTTTTCTGTCATTTCATTCTTAACCTAATTATTTGATGGTTATTCAAAAAACAACTAGAAAACTTCTTTGCTAGGAGAAAAATATGCATAAGCATTCGTACTGGCTATGAATTTTTCATACTCCATGATATGAACTACATAAATACATGCTGTAAAGAAGAGTGGATGTCTCTACATATTTAGAATTTAATGTAGTCTGAAAGAGGCAGAAACATACAGAATGATTGCAAAAGAGATTTTTCACTGTATTTTATATTATATTAGATTTCTTTTTATTCTCATTTCCACTTATGTTTGTTGTATTATTTATCATAATATGTAAATAGCAGAAGTATTCTTATTTTTACTTGTAGGATTTTGTCATATTTATTGTAAAACATGATGAGTTCATAGGAAACTGAACAAATAATTTTATGATTTCTAATATATGAAAGATTATAATTATTTGTGTCTTGTAATGGTATGCAGAAATTATTAAAAACCCATGCAGGAGTAAGTCCACAACCAGTGTAATTGTTAAAACAAGTAAGTATGTCTGGATTTAGTAATTTATCTGATAGGTATGTAATATCTTATTAAATGCTCTGTATTTATGGGCTGTGCAGTAGTTGGCATCTTGTGCAATATCAAGGTAAAGGTTAAATATTGTTTTGGGTTTTTAAGTTATAGATCAAGACTAACTTTGTTCCCTCTGATCCAAAGTAAAAGAATCTGACTCTTGGCTACCATCATCATTGAACTGTATTGCATTGCATTTTTCTTTACTTGGAATTAATAGGTTAGATCTAGAGATCTTTAATCTTATTTAACTCAACAAATTTCCACTGAAGTGAATAGAAGTTTGTTGGTTTGGGTTTTTTTAATAAAAACTTTCAGAATTTGCCATTCATTTTTAATCTTTGAAGTTCATCGTATATTATATAATTGGGGCTTCTTTTTTTTTTTTTTTTCAGAAAGGTACTTATTCCTTTGAAGCTCCTGCATCCTTACTTCATAGTTAAGGGTGATCAAATGTAGACAACCACTTAACTTGATGAATAATTCATAATGCCATATTTCTCTGTCGTTACATACAGGCAGAATTGCTTATTTGAATAAAAAACTCCAAACAAACAAAAACCACAGCAAAAGAAAAAACCCAAGTCACCAAACTCATATTTTTCTAGAAACCAAGATAAGGAATTTTAAAAACCCAAACTGTGCATGTAACGCATGCCAGAGAAAGGGTTAACTCTGTTCTGTCCTAGTACATTTGTCCACTGTTGCTAAAAGGAATTATAAATACAAGAACTGCAATTTCTTTATGTTAATGTCAGAGATAATCATTTTGGGCCTGTTCCAAACATATTGATAGCAATCTTACTATTGATTTCTGCAGGATTTTCTTCAGTTCTTCAAAGAAGCTTAGGTTTTCCCTAATTTTTTTGACATTCATCATAATCTTGAAAAGTATATTGGACTTTATTGTTGTATAGAAAAGGCAAGAAGGGATAATCTCAGGTTAACAGTACCATTTAACGGGTTGTCAGTATGGTGTGGTTTTCCACTCTTATGTGAGTCACAGACAGTGATTTTCAGGTCTTGAAAATTAATTTATCCACTTTTATATCCCCATCGCACAAAGCTAAGAGGAACTATGCTGGCATTCATTTTTCATTTGTAGCGTTTGATCTTATGACATACATACCTAATCCATACCAAGTCACGTGCAGAACTTCTTTGATCAGAGGAAGTGTGGGGATAATGCCACTGTTGTCATTCCCTAGCCCACTGATTGGACACAAAGAAATTGGATATTCCCTCCTGGAGTAGATCTGAACCTGCATCTTGCTCAGTGGCAACTCATTGCTTATCCTCAGGGTATTCAGCAGTGAGCCATCTACAGAATTTTTTTTCCTTTTTTTGTGGGAATATCAAAATATTTGCATGGTTAAGGGTTAGAAACAAGATTCTCTCACCTCCAGGTGCATTTTGCGTGTAGGGCTGCAATCTCCCAATAGCTACTGCACTGAAGGGGTTTCCCATGTGCCATCCTTTGATTCTTGTTACTTCTAATGCATAGGGAGCCAAAAATCGCTTATCTGGAGCGGCATTACAGCATTCCAGGTCTTCTGGAATTGTGGGCCTCAGGATTTTGTGGGATTTGAGGAACTGGATTTATTTACCATTTAAGAGAATTGTGGGGTTAAATGTGTTTAACAATTTAATACTCAGATAATGAATTGAGGAAATGATGCATGTAATATTCCAGGAATGCCAAAAACTGGAAAAGTGGAAGGACAGCAAAGTAAAGGCTTTATTCCTAAATACAGCACAATATTTTAACTGCCTGCTGTATTTGTGAAAAAATGAAATGTGAAAAATCACAATACTAAGACTAGTTTGCAATAAATTCTGGCTTGCACTTAAAAATTCTTAGTTTAAGCAACTGCTAATGATTCAAGCTTTTAAGTATATTTGAAAGCTGTTAGCTATAACCTCATCTTTTGTATGTGGTTTTGGAGCCCTTTAAACTATTCAATTAAATAAATTGGTTCATGCAGGAAAAAAGCTTCTGCTGATAAATACCGGAGTGAAATTAATGGTGGCAATTGAATTCCACAGGCCAGTGTAAGGAATTGTCAAAGACTTACCTAGAATCTAACGATATGTTTTGTTAAAATGAGGAATCCGTGCAGTAATGGTAAATCAATGCAAGGTGGGATATAACAGCTCCTGTTCACTAGAGAGGAATAGTGACCTGCAGCACAGGGCTTTAAACACTTCCATTGTCAGCATTTCAGAAATCTGTCCAGTTGCACACTTTTTTATGTCAGCTGTTAGGAAATAATTCTGTATCTGTCTTTCTGTATAGCAAATGAAACTCCTCGCCTGCTTTTTGTCTCAAGGTTTCGTCAAGGAAGTGCAGCCAAAGAGAAGGGCGGTTCTGTCTCTGATACATCTTTCACATGGTCGTTTTGTTATAACCTACTGCATTTTCATATTAGTCCAGATATGCATTCTGACTCTGTATTTGAACAATCAAAGACCCAAAAGATACTCCTGACTTGGAGCATTAGCCCATTTGGATCACTGATGCCAACAAAAGTTACAAAATATTTTAATGAAAACTTCTGTTGCCTGACTGCTGAGGAAGTAACTTTTTGGGATATAAATGCATTAATACATTTTAACTATAAACACATTAATATAATTTATATTGCTTGTGTTCTGGTGAGATACTAAATGTCCAGAAAACTCCAACTGAGGAATCAGTATATTATCTCCAAAATGAAATTTCTTTTCTCTTTCTGATCTGGTCTTCTTATTAACACAAACATTTCATCCAACAAACCAAAGTTTTTAGGTGGAGCTGTTTTTTTGTGCTCTGGGGCAAGTTCCTATACGTAACAATTCATTAAAGTATTAGACATCAGGCTATTTTGAAAAATGATATGGCAGGCCAGTTTTGTGCGTGTGCATTAGCAATAAGCAGTGTAAGAATTGTATAATCAACATTTCATCACTATTAATGTGAATTAGATTAATCTGTAATCTCATTTTAGACTGAGAAACAGCAAACCAATTAATCTTTTATTTGAAGAATGTGCTTTGGGCATAACCTGGTGACAGCTGTAGCTTTGCTCTGTACAGAATATGCATTAAAAATGAGTATATTGTATCCTAGTTTCATATTACAAATATTTCCAGTAAAAGAATACAAATCAATGCTGTGTTTTAGCATCTAACTTGCAGTTTAACTATACCACTGTATCATGTCCTATATATCCAATTAAAACTGTAGTTTGATCCAGTAGTCTTTAATATTAGTGGTCAAGTACTAAAGGAAGTAAGCTTAAAGACTCATTCTAGAACTGCAGCTTATTTCATTCCATGCATCATATATTTTACCAGAGGACTCCTTAATGTAGCAGAAATCAGATTTGGTATGTATTTTTACACAAAATCAAATTCAAAAGGCGCCATCTCAGACTCCTACAAAACATTAGGATAGATAGAATTCACTGGTCAAGGAGGCATGAGGTTAACATATATTCTAAATTCAAATGCACAATAAACTTCAGTCAGTTTTGGTTATGTGCTTTTTCAGCGTTTACTGAATGCAAAGAATCTATAATGCTGTATTTAAATCTTTAAAGGTAAGAGCTTTGGGAGGGAAGGAGTTGTTAATACAGACTTAGAAAATGATCATTGGTTCATTTTTAGTCTCTTCTGTTTATTTAGAAGTTCATTTGGTGAGGCCAAGTGCAACATTAATCTTAGAAAGATTTCACAGTTCTGACTTGGGGCTTTAAAATAATGAGTGAAGGAACTGCAAGTACTCCCTGTTACTTGCTTAGTCTCATCTAAGACTGTCTTCTACTGGTTTTTTGTTGGTTTGTCTTTGTTCTTTTGTTGGGTTTTGGGTTTGTTTAGTTTGGGGTTTTTTTTTGAGGACCTGCTCCTTGTCACATCTTGTTTCCTTAGTCTGAATGTCTCTTTGCCTATATGGTTGTTCTTAGTCGAATGCAGTGTTCAGACTTGCTAATAGTATATAACCTGTAATCCTTGCTGGAGCCTTGGACTTCTTGTGACTAATTTAGTACACAGAGCCATGGGTCAAATAAACCCTTACAACTGGAAGACATGTGAACATACAATAAGAAATAAGCGTTTAAGTTACAAAGTAATGTTTTAATTTTTTGTATGTCATACTCTCCTTTTTTATCAATTTGTGTCTGTATAACATAGTGTTAATTTTATTCACAAAGGTAGAAAGAACAAAACCTGAAGGTTTTCACCTAGGTTATTTTGAAGTTTGTCCTTCTCCTATTTTAACTTCAATCTGTAACTGTATTAAATCTATAACTGCTCAGACTCTGTCCTCTATTGTCCACACTGTTTAAGAGCACATAGGCCTTAGAAATGCTTCCCTATTTCTCTGTGGTTTTTTGCTCACCCAGCTTCTGTAAAATCTTGTTAATAAAATAGCAAAAATAGATTACTTAAATTCTAGCACTTCCCCTAGAATTTTTTTGTGCAAATAGTTCTTGCAAAGCTGGAGATTTTATAGATGGGTCTATTATGAGAAGCAGGCTGAGGTGGGAGAAAAAGTACTACTGTGTAGAGTTCATAATTAACACTGAAGCTGAGCTCTGTGCTAACAGCCATAGATAACACAGTATCAGAATATCTTGTTCAGATTTATAAGGCACCATCTAGAGTTTTTTGTGCTGTATTATGTTTTGTAGTCTCCTGATACTATTTTTATTAATTTCTTTGCTGTTCGATATTCATGCATGATACTATGCAGGCCAGGAAAGACTTAAATAGGTTCTACCCTGGGAAGATTGTAGAGTAGGATGCCTTTCTGAGAAAGGAGTGGTTCAGAACAGCATGGATAAAGGGATGACCCCCACGCAGAAGTTCTCTTCTCAACAATATATGATTATATTGCTGCCATGCTTGAAAAAGGCTTGCAAGAGTTTGGCAATATTTTCTTCGGGCTCTGTTTGAATTTTCCTTATTATGGGGAATAAAATCTTTGAGACATTTTGACTACAGTTACCTATGGCTTCTACTGGGCAGTTAGGAAGGCAGAGCAATCTCCAGTGTGCAGTTAGCAATTTTTGTCATGCTTTAGTTAGTTTTCTGTCATGTAATTGAAATAAAATTTATTGAAGGGATTCTTTTTAGTGATATATGAAGCAAGGTACCTTTGAATTTTACATCTTATATTTTTTGTACTTTTAGGAGACACAGAATGAGTTCCTGAACCTGGTCTATAATATATATATTTGAAATGTTTCTGTCCTTGAATTCCAGAATAACAGACTCACCTACCTTATTGGGAATGAAATTTTAAAATTAATCATGCAAATATTGAACCAACAGAATTACTAATATTATCTGGCAGTAAGACAAGTTAAATGGTTTAATAGTTTTGTTTGTTAAAGAAAAAACTTGCAGAAAGAGAAATCAATCTGTTCCTAAGTTTTCAGTAAGGTAGAAATTTTTCACATGTGTTTTGTGAAAAACGTGCTGAAAGGTAAAACTACTTTATTTATACAAGTCATTATTAGTATGGAAGTAGAGATTCCCAGCTAACACACAGCAGATTAACACAACTGAACTGTGCTTGTCTGTAATAATGAGATCAAGGCATCTGTCTCAGCAAACAAAAAATGGAAATAGCTCAAAAGAAGCCTTTCTTGCCTGCCAAGCTTATAAAAAAAATTGAATCAGTTGGAGGTACATATATATCCACCACCACTAGAATGTACCTCGACAGAACTGTTAAATTTCAGGATGGACCATGTGTTCATCTCTGGGTGCACTTCTGCACCTGTACACATTTTTAGAAGGCTTAATGCATCTATTTGTATTTCATGTCTTGTGTACAGAATCTATTTCTCTTTGTTATAAAAAAGTAGACTTGATGCTGTTTCAAAGCAAATGAGCATCATTAATAGAAATAGTATTTAATATTTGCATGGTGCACATAACCAATCAGCACACAATGACTTCCAGATTCTGAAACTTAAGTTGTTCAGTATTATCTCATGGCAGGTTCATATTTAATGTTTCACTGTATGCTTTATTTTGAGGACCAAAATTATGTTCACCAAGCCTCCTATCTTGCTTCAGCATCATGTTTTAGTTCTTCAATTACATTGCTAGTAATGAAGTAAGAATTAAAGACTACAGAAACTTTTTTGGTGTATCTGAGGAATTTTTTTGTCAAATTCCAAGTGTTTCAGCAGAAGAATTTTTTCTTCCTACTCTTGGAAAAATCCAATTTAAATCACACTTAAGATATGTATCACTAATTCTCTAAAGACCAGGTGCCAGTATTGTTCTTATATGATGGATGTTAGTCACATCACCTGCTGCACTACTAGGAGATGCTCGGATAGCCTAGTGAAGAGGGTGAAGCAGGAACCTGAATCCAGGAAGTATGTCCTGTAGAATAATTACTACCTTGCCTGTGTACTCTTTCCTCTCTAGCACTCATTTGTCTGAATAGGTTTTGGATTTCTTTTTTCCTTTTTTTCTCTTCAGAAGTGTAAAAAGAGAGAAGCAAAACCTATCTAACATAATTAAAGCATGCAAGCTCAATTTAATGTACTAATAATATGCTAATGCTAAAATTATTCTGTTTCTTTTGGACATTAAGTGCTTTCAGAGTTTTGCATTTCCCCAAACTGTCAAGTTTAATGCTGGCAATGAACGTAAGTCTTTGTCTTGACTGAAAAGAGAATCTATTTTTTTTATATAAGTTAAGCAGACACTGATCCTAGCTTTGCTTTCAGTGAAAAGTAGCATTTTGATATTTTAGGCAAATCGTTCTAATAGGTGTGTCTCAGGTATTTTGAGCAGATTAAGGCCATTCTCAATGCACAGGAAAGAATTTATTATTTAATTAGTATGTCCCCTTGAAAGGTTCAATAGGGCCCCCTTTTACTAGTGACCATTGTTGTCTGTGTCAAGGTGTGATATATAGTGTATTATATGAATTACTCTTCTGTCAGCAGATTATATTGGAGAATAGTAAAAAAAAAAGTCCATGACTTTAAACCTGTGCTTTTATGTAATGAAATATAATGGTTTAGTTGCATGGTTAGGAATGTTTTAAAATAGGACTTGTATGTGGTTAAGAACTTACACTGGTGGCAAGCACATTAGAAATAAAGTAAAAGCACCAGCAGAAGGTCTGAGCTAACAGGCACAGCAGGCACATCTGCCTCACATGTTCCAGGAAAAGCAAAGCAAGTCACCAAAAGAAAAATAGACTGGCAGATAGGGCAGAGAAGACCATTGTTTCCAGTCTTCTCATATTTGCATCTAGTAGATAGATTTGCAAAACAATTTCTTTACAGTTCCATATCTTATAAGGGAGTCATTTCCTTCAGCCTGGAGTAAGCTGGTTTTTGAATGGTCTTGGATGGTCAGCACAAATGTATGCTGGTTTTTAGTTATGTTCCAGTACAGCTCATAGGTATTATAAGGTAATGTTCTTTTTCGCTCTTTGCCTGTGCTTCCTAAAATGTGCTTTTCACTATCTCTGTTTTACTATCTAAAGAGGATTTAAGGGATAGAGCTACTCTTGAATAATAAATCCCCCTTTCCTTGTTGCCCCCTGCTCCAAGTCACACCAAAGTTGATACTGCAGTTGAAGCCTTAGCTCTGTGATGTGGGTTATTTTTTTCCTAAATTGATGAATGAATAACATGACAAGCATAATCTAATTTATGGGGAGACAAAATTGATAATTTTGGGATCAGTGGTCAGATGTGTATGTTTTTTATCTTCAAAATAGATACATGATATTGCAGTATATTTACATGCCCATTACATAGTAATACAACAGTACAAAACAAAGAATTTTCAGTCTTTCTTTCTGCCTTTGTGTAATACTTAAAATTCTTTATGAGATTTTAGAATAGAATGTGAGGGGGAACTGACCCCTTTATAAAAGATATTGTAGAACTCAGTGCTTTCAGGAGTCAAGCAGTAAAAACCTTGCAACAAAACAAAAACCTTTAAGAACCTTGTTTATTGAATTCTGTTGGCTAAAACTGCCAAAAATAAATTAATAGCTGTTACCACTGCAGTGCTTTTTTTGTTCACAAGAAAAATACCTTGACATATTTTTTCATTCTGTGATTGGTGCACATTTCAAGGGTATAAATTAATCTTCAAAGGATCCTAGGGAATATCTTTCCTGGACACTTCACTTATACATCAAGTTGGCCATGTTAGCAATCTAATCACAATCCTGTAATTCAGTGGACAACAATTCCTTATTGTGAACAGCATAGCAGCTTTTACTATCATTTAGGTCAGCCTAAGATTGCTGATGCACCATATGTTTCAGGCCACGGATGATGGATGGTATCCTCTGGTGCCCATCCCTAAGTGATTGGAAAGATTGAAGACACACAGTTCACTTAAGCTTGCTTACTATTACATCAAGTAATCAGTGTGATAGGCAAACCTGTGCTCTCTGTGTCACACTGCCCAACTTTCTGCAGGGACATTGTGTCAAAAAAACAATCTAAGAACATTTCCAGATGACAGGCCAGTTACTAGAACAACCATTTAACAACTGGATTCATCTAAAAAGCTTAATAACATGGAAAAGTCAATACATGTTTTTAAAACACCTTTATTTATATGAACCAGACACGGTGTTTTGTTTTTAAAGGGTTTTTTATTTCAAGATTGAACTTACGCGACCAAGGTATAATAAAGCAATCCTTTTCATAGTACAGCCTCTAGTATGTCAAAATATAGTGTTCCTAATCTTAATCAGAGAGAAAGAGTACTTTGAGATAATATTAAATGCTTTAGAAGTTGTTTACAGTTTTGTGGGTAGAAACATGTAACATCAGTTTACAGTTTAAAACTGAAATATTTTTTTTTATTTCATAATGCCTGTCTCTACTGACAGCACTCAGTGTTGTTTTTATTTTCCTCAACTCTGTTGGACTAGTATCAAACCCAGGAAATTGAGAGCATCTTCCTTTTTAGGAAGTTTTAGGTGGCACTGTGCTGAGGAGTCTTTATATGATACAGGAGGAAAAGCCTAGATAATACTCTAAATGTGATTATGCATAAAAATCCTGTAAGATTTGCAGCATTTGTTTCAGCAGTCAGAATAGATCCAACCAAATAATATCAAGTGAGGTGTTTAAAATTTTATTATTTAAAACTGCTACTGGTCTATGTTATTGTAAAAATGGTAGAATAACTGAGTTGAAAGCTGTACATAGGTCACAGTATCTGTATGCCACTTCAACCATGTAAAAGGCAGTTCTGTGAATTCAAAAGTCAGAATTTCAGGGCAGACTTCCTCTTGTCAATCCTTTGATAGATGACGCACTGAATTCCATAACCAGACAATTTAGGCAGCAGCCTCTAAAGTAAATATTAAACTAAGGTAATGGAAAGAAAAAGCTATTCTGAGGAAAAGAGCTTGGGGAGTAGTGATTAACACTGACTTTAAAAGCAAGGCTGTCAAAGACATGGGGTGTAGATGTGTTGGTATCAGCAAGACTCATCATTGCAGAACAGAAAATGTTAGAAAACTGAGTAATTCTTGTAGACAGTGTCTGAATATATGAACCTGTCCTTGTTAGAACTGAGGCTTTTGCTGTCAATGACACTTGGGTTGCTTACTGAGACACTTCCTGGGGAGAGATGTTTACTGCTTTTCTGTAACTTATTCTGCTCTGGGGATGCTCACAATGGAACACTAGAGCTGAGAGAGTAACCCAGAACAAAGTCTACAAATGAATGCGAGGACGAATTGAAGCATTTCAAATATAAATTGCACTAGACTGGAATAGTTCATTTGGAAGAGGCTTACAACAACTGTTTAGTCCAGAACACTACTTTGGCCTTGTCAATGAGGGAAAGAGACCTATAATTAAGGAGAAAGGACTTTAAATATCTGAAAACATATTTTTCTTCAAAGGACATTTGAAGAGAGTGAATGAGAGTAACTTCTGGAAAGTTGCTTTAGCGACCCCATTAGCTAATTAAACTAAATTAAAATATAGCCCAGCGTCAAACTCATGTACTCTAAAAATTCTTTGTGGAATTTTTTGCTTTCCTAAAATCAGAAGTGTCAGTCAATGTGGGAAGTGTAGAAGTGACTGGGTCATAGTATTTGTCTCCAGGTTGGACTTTGAAATGAAAGAGGCAGTACAGCCTTAGCCAGTGTGAATTACAGGCAGCTGGGAGAACCCCAGACAAAATATCCTCAATTTGTACTGTGAAGAGAAGTCACTGCTCTTGTCTGAATTGTGCTCCACAAGTCAGGATTGTTTAGGTGGCTGTAAGTACTTAATATTGTTCAGGTAGTGTAGTATCTTCTCCTAAAAAATGATGTTTGTTAGATATCACAAACATGGAGATAAGTATTCCATTTCTGCTAAAAGTAAATGTGCTCTAATTGTCCTCAGGCTTTGCGAAGATGTGTTTTATGATATCTGTAGCATCACATCAGTGAAGAATGAAACCACCCCCAAGTCATTAGGAAGATAGGATTTACATTTTGGAAAAAGTAAATTAGCTCCTTTCTGAGGGAGGAAGCACAAGTAGATTTTGGCTCTTATGCATAGCAGGGATTTATCTGTATCTTTTAAATGAGGCACTTCCCCGTGAACAATCAGCCCTATCCCTGCAATAAGAACCCTGTGATAAAACTGATTATATTTTTTCAATCAGCATAGTTAAACAGAAGAGAGGTTAAGCTTTTAACTACTGCAATCTGCTGTCCTTTTTAAAATCTTATAAAGATGGCAGACACTTATGTTAAACACAGTGGATTGTTGGTAAAGTTAACCGTGTGCATCCAAAAGTGGCAGAATATGGACTAAGGTGCAACCTCAATCTGTGCTGTAATAAAGTAGCTGTTCATCTGTGGTCAGAGATCGTCATGAAAGACCTTGAGTTCCTTCACTTTATTTTGCAGAAAGGCCATCAGACAGCTTTGCATCATCTAACTCTATCAATCAAGGACCTCAACCACTGCCTTCTGCTGAAAGCTTTCCTGTTTGGCTCTGTTTTTCACAGACAGCTCAATAACTTGTCTGTGGAGCTGTGATAAATGTACCATGTGCTTCTAAACTGTCTCTTTAACACTGAACTGAATTTCAACTCGTAGTGCTTGTAACTAATTGTTTTCATCAGAAACATTTTTTTTTTACCCATTATTATTCCAGAGGCTCTGATTATCTCTCTTTTTTTTTTTTCTATTATCCTATGGCAATGGTAACATTTGAAAGCTTCCCTACATACAATGGACTCCTAGAAAACTAAATTTTACTCAGTGAATAAGCTGCCTAGTATAAAGAAAAAAATTAAAGGGAATCTGTATGAACAAGAAGTATAAATCTCTAATGTTTTTTTTAGACAAGTATGTATGAAGACCAATGTTTCCTTGTCTGTGATTTGTGAGCCAGTTCTAAGTGAAATTCAGAAGAGAAGACTAAAATTAAGTGCAGTTTAAGGATTGAGAAAATATGATGACTTATGACAAAGCTCTTCTAAAATCTGTCATATTAATTAAGATCCTAAACAAGAATACAAGTAAAAGCTTTATGTTTTGGGTTGTTAGACATCTTGGAGCTTATATGCAGAGAAACTGTTTCTTTGAAATTAAAAAAAAAAAAGATTGCAGTATGTTTATTACTGTGATAATGTGCAAGTTCTACTTTGAAAATTCACAGCTGATTAGTTCATTCAAGTTGGAAAACTGTAGTACACATTCAGAATCAGAATAAAGCAATCTTATCAAGGAAATGTGGCATATGTAATTATTTAAAAGAAAATGAAAGCCACAGATAGCAGAAACTGTTCTGGAATATGTGAACATGGCTCTTCTCAAGCGTAATTTTGCTAGAAACCTGGCAACTAGGGCTTTGATTTTTGGCCTGTATTTGAATGGAAAATGTACCAAGATGAAGATCTAATTTCTAGTTTTCTTTGTAGTGATTTTAGGAGGAGGAGAGGAAAGAGCATGAGGCATGTTAATTGCTTTTGGGAATAAGCTATTCCAGGTTAAGAAGAATAAATATTGTACACTCTGAAAAGTGTGTTGATTTTTAGTGAACAGTACTAATTTACACATTCTTCATTTAGAGTACAGAAGTAAAATGGATCCTTTGGTGGATGTAGTCACAGCATAAATGTGCAGAATAAAAAATGAAATGGGATGGTGGTGTTGTATTGCATGAAAAGCAGGACAAGCAGTAGAAAAGAGCAGCCCATCATATATTAGCTGTCACTACAATGGTGCAGGGGCAGAGGGTACATCAAAACACAGCTAGATTTGTTTAACAGTTTTAGTGTGTATTACCTATCTAGGATGGTTTTCTGTAGGAGAATAGTTTTCTGTTATTACAGTACCAGTTGGGTAGAGTCATTTTTCTGATTCTCCTTTCCCTACATATATCCTTGCAAGCCTATAGTGCCATCCACTCTGTTATTTGCATTTGCTTTCTCTTGCTGAACAAAGCTAAATGGAATTTCTGCTCATAGATGATCCCACTGGGTGGATCTCTTGAGTCCTCCTCTCTCTCTTCAATTACATTTTCAGGTGTTCATTAAGAGATGTATCTCCAAACCCTGAATCTAATTCCAGATTACACTGTTCTACTTTGCACTATTTCACCAGTAAATAATTAACGTAAGTCCAGCTGATTTATGTAATGAAAGATTTACTCTGCTAGGCAGAAGGTTCTGCTGGTGCACAGCTTTGTAGTGTCTTGTTGGGGGAAAATGGGTATGAAGCTACTGTGAACAGCTCTTGACTTCCAAAATTTCTTGTGCTCTCACAGTCATGAAATGGAGAAGCCATTTTAAGGCAGATTGAATGTAATGTCTAGCAAAATCTAGCAGACGTACAATACACATAATTGTCTAGTGGCAAGACAGAAATCAAAGCAGCAAGACTGAGTACATTTTACTGATGCACTAGATGCAGTAAGAAAACCTTTCTTCATAGTGGAAGCTATTGCTGTTTTAAATACATGAGGCAAAGCCACAGGCAGATTTTTGAGCAACTTTTATAATTGAATAGATTTATAATCAAATTCTATTTCAATTGCGTGCAGGCTGAGAGTGCAGGAGCTAGTTACTGTTACTGGTTCCCTAAATGAATCCACTAAGATTTAGAAGCTGGGTTCACTAACAATGAGTTTAATTGGTATCTACACACAGTACTGAAGTCCCAAAATTGTATTCTGGGCACACACTTGACTCAGTGAAAAATTGGGATAGATTATGTAGAGACAGTGTGTAATTCCCCTTGCAAAGTCCTCACAAGTGCAGAGGGAAGGCGAGTGGCCAAGACAATCCCTTGCATGCGCTACCCAAGCTACTGGCAGCTCCAAGGTCTTTAGAAGCAGTGATAAATTTGAGGGTAGTCATCTGACTTGCCTTAATCAGCACTGATTAAAAAGATCTAAATGGCTCCTGGCAGCCCCTGGATCAGAAGGATACAGATGCTCTCTCCCTAGTGGTATGCCAGTCACCACTCTGTAGGTAAATTCCATCTATAAATGTCAGGGGTAACATTTCAGTCAAAAGTTGTACAGTGGCACTCAGAAGAGCTGATGTACTGTGAAGATATAAGAATGTAAATAACACTGCAAATATTACAAATTTATTATGTACATTGATTGGGAGGCCTTTTGGAGAGGTCATGTTCTTTTTTACTGACTCTGAAAAGCTATGGCCTAAATAGAGGACACCTTACAATATAAATGTAATTTTAAAAGCTGGTTAGCTGAAAGAGGAGATAAATGTGAAATAATATTGTAGAAGTATACATATTGTTTGACAAAATTAAATTGACTAATCATTCTTTATCCCTTTTCACAATTCAAGACCATGCAGGAATGCAATTAAATTGAAAGGTTGAAACTTTGGAAAGTTTAAAAGAAAATATTTTTCATGTAACCTAGTGTCTCAGATTCCCCTTCAATGAAATGGGACAGTATTTTTTCTTCCATCTCCAGCTAGTGTTTTAATTTTTCCAAGTTCTTAAACACCAGTTGTTGTACAAGTTAAAATTAGTTATGTAAAGGAACACAGAATTGAATAGAGCACAACGTTTTTTCTGTAGCATTTTTAATGTAGTCTCTAGAGTTCAGTAAGTGGCTAAATGACATCTTCCGTAGAATTAATAATAATAATCTTTTAAAAGAAAGAAAAGCTAATTTTTGTGGTTGCTGTAGTGAATTATTTGCAGATGAAGATAATATCAATTATCTTTCCTTATAAATCAGATCTCAAAAATGATATTTAGAAATTTGGCCTTATACTGCTAATTTATGTTCATGCAGAACATAAATATATAGTTATATTCCCAGCAATGGTAACATGTCTGAGGAATTAGATGACAGCTCGTGGAACTCAGACCCAGCACCCAGGGTGAAGTTGAAACTCAGAGCTTCTGAGGTCTGGAATGGAATAAGACATTTGCAGAGTGAAATAGAAGGTAGGGAGAGAATGAATTTTAGCACACTTACCTCTCCATGAACCATGTGCTGCGTAACTAATTTCTGTGTGGAAATGTTCATGAAGCAATGAGAAGAAAATAGTCTTACATACCCTAAACCTGTCTTTTACTCACTAGAAAGAAATATATTGGTTTGAATTTAAATAAAATAAATTCAAACTTGTCTTGGAAGTAATTTTTGTTGACTTTTATTGAATGAGGTGCCAAGAAAATGCACTATCAAAGTCTGTCTTTTCAAAGTACATCCACTGAATGGAAACCATATAAGCGTGAAAAGACCTTAGAGGAAATGTTAGCCAGGTATTATATTTTCTGGTTAATGGCCACCTAGGAGAAGCTGTAAAATAATCATTGTAGCGAAGATTACAAAGTATGTCATATTGCACCTCACTGTAAATATCACTTTAATTTTTTATGGCACAGATTATTTGTAAGTTTATTTTATATACTGCATAGCACTTAAATGTCACTGGATCTAAAACCTTTATCCGGGAAGCTCATTAGTTGAGCTGTCTGCGTTTGTATATCTGCCATCAGCATCTGGTGAGAGGGCTGCTGCTGACCCTGCCAGACTTGGGTCATGAGGTCAGCAGGTCTCATTTATTATTCAAAATTGCTTTCTGACCTTTTATCAGCTAGGTCAAAGAATGCTGCATTCTCCTTGGTTGAATTTTATAGTGAAATCAGTATCACATACAGATAATAAAATTACCAATACATGTTAATCTCATCCCTCTCTCTCCAAAAATGTACTCACTTTGAGGTTGATGAAGTTGGAAGAGTTGCCTGTACAAATATGTCTGTTTCAAGATCATGGAGGCACCTTGTCATCCTTATGAAACAACACACGTAGCTTCGCATCTAGCTCATGATTTGATTGTGCATCTGCTTTCCCCTGGTGTGGTACAGAGGCAGCTGAAGGCAGAGCTCCATAGTTAACAGATGACCTCTCATTTTTATCACTCCCATATTTTTGCACAGTTACCTATGAACCGTTTCTCTTTCTGATGTATTTTCACTAGTAACTGTATCCTCTGTCATCAGTTGCACACCTGTGTCAGTTGAATATAGGAGAGCTTAGAAGAACAGTAAAGCAAGAAAAGTCAATAAATATGAAGACTTTTTCTTGGAGATTTTAACAGAATCTGGAGAGAAAAAACATTGAGTCTAAAATATTTTTTGATTCAAGGTGTGATCTAGATCTAGGAAGTCACTGGCCAGCATGAGTTTAGACCAAACAGAATCCAGAAGCACCCTAGCAAAATTAAAAAGAATTGATAATTTGAAATTTTAATTCTATTATGATTAAAATAGTAAGCATAAGTGACATTGCAGTAAGAAACATATTTGGGGTATTTTAAAACACTAAACTTTGAAGAGAAAATTAGCCATGAGATCTTAACAAGCCATACTACAGTATGGAAAATTGGAAACTATAAATGGCAGATTGATTCTTAAAGGGAGCTGTGCAGTTCAGCATTATCCCTCTGGAATGATTTCATCCTTTTTAAAAGGAGGAGCCAAAGGTCACATTGGTCTTGCCCTTGAAGCAGACAATATGAGATGTCAGCTTGTGCTTTCTGACACTGCATATGATGAATAACCTTGACGTAGTAATAAACAAATAACCTATATTAACGCTTAGAAGCACAGTGAAGTATTAATGCAATATATACTTCAACAATGTACTGCAAATATACAGCTTTCATAGAAATGGATTTCCTCTAGTAACGCTGTCATAAATTTATGGTTTCTTAAATGCGGCTGTAAAATAAATTCTTTAAATAATAGTATTTGTACCTATCTTAAATATGACCAATCATATGTACATAAATGATGAAAATTGCTATGAAAAAGTAGTGATAAAATTGTATTAAAAAACCCTGAACATCTGTATTGGTCTAGATACTCAAATGTTGCAAATACTGTATTTCTAGTGTTTCAAATACCTGTAGTCAGTCACATTTGTAAGTGCAGCTCTGTCACCCATTAGTATTTGGTAAGGTTATCAGTCCTCCTCTTTTGGTATTTCTAGTAGGAGAGAAAAAATGTATACTAGTAAGGTGTCAAGGTGTGCACAATTGTTTGGTTGGAATGAAGTGTTTTCTTCTAAATATCGTAAGCTGAAAGTCTGCTTGTTGTGGGGAGAGTTGTAACAGGGTGCAGTATTCCTTTTAACAAATTCCTTAGCTTTAAGAACAGTTTTGTACTTATTGCAGTCTTGATGGCACATTTAGGGTTTTTGTGGTTGGGTTGCTTTAAACTCAAAGCCATTTGGTATTAATGAAATGCAGGATTTAGCCCTGTGACTGTTTGAAGTGCAGAGTTTCCCTTGTTCATAAGTAATGTCTGTATCTTGCAGGTATTCTGTAATTTTATATACCATATTTGTTTGCTTCTGCCTACACAGTGTGCTCCCAAACAAGTAACATATTTTTAGTGCAGATGAGCTGTGCGGAGAGTTCTCAGTGTTCCCCCTGAATCTTCTAGAAACATGGCCATGTGCTGCCATATGAGAGTTGACCCTGGGTCCTACTCTGGCCTTTATTATCATACAAAACAAGACAAAAAAATCATGGTGCAATAAATATTCACAGTTTGTTTGACAAACACTGTCTTAACATTTGTGAAATGCTCTAGTACATATCTTAATGTTTTTCACTTTAGAAAGTGAAAGAAGACATTTTCCTTCTGTCATTCATCATTCCTCCTTATGCATATTATGAATACTACATGTCCATGAAAGATAATTTGCAAATTTGTGTACAGAAGGAACCAAATTTAGATTTCATAGTGTCATAAAAATGCTTCAAAGGTGCTAAAATTTAGATTCAGGAAATGTGGAGAATGCCATCCAATTGCTGGATAAAAGTAATACTGCTAGTTAAAAGTGAAAAGCAACTCAACAGTAATAACTTGCTGTCATACAATGAGCAGAAAAATGCATAGAAAACAGTACTTACCAGATTAATGAAAAAATAAATTTCATCTTCTTCTTTTAACATTTAACTGGGCAGAGATTGACCTGTCTTTACAAGTACCAAACAAACAAACAAAGAGAAAGGAGAACCCCTCTACTGTCTTTACTTTGAGTAGTAAGTGAAGTTCCCTAAAAATCAAAAGTAAAGAAAATAAATATGTATCCAAAAGAGAGTGCAGTCTCAAAAAAACCAATTAAAAAAAAAAAATCTGCTTTTCAGGAGGTGACATTGTTAGAATCAAAAATAAGACAAGAAGGAAAGTGAGCCCTACCTATTCATTTACACTCTGTAGCTGTCTTCATGAGCTGAAATAAATCAAGTAATTTGTTCTTCTAAACCACATTTTCACTTTCCTTTAGCTCTGAATGAGTAATTCCCTGGGAATAGAACCGGAAGTGGCAGCTGTGTATGCAACTATAAAAGTGTCAGGTAGATAGAGGTAATGTTTTTTTGTAACAATACAGTATGGTAAATACTGCTGGTCCCAATTTTTTAATACTGAATTTAATATTTCCCATTGTAAGAACTACTTAAATGGGAAATATTAAGTAGTTTTTAGCCTTTCATATTTTCTAGGAAAAATTGTATCTCTAAGTTAATACCCCTAGGTAGTAATGCCTTAAACAGCTGTAGATCCGTTTCCACCCTCTTGAAGTCCAACAGGCCACATGCACTGTAGGTATTTTTTCACAGACTGCCACAAGAGTTCTTGCGATTCTGTAGCAATGTAAAAATGTGGAGCTCTCTTGCCAGAGGTAGGCTATTCTCCACTGGAAAAAGCTTTGGGCTGTGGGAGCAGTTTATGGCTAAAGGCTCACCTGCATTTGTCATAAAAGGTGTGCAAAGATGGGGTGCCTGTGAATTTCAGTAGGCTCTGTGCATTTAATTAACAATTGAAAGCAGTTACACTGTGGTGCTACAGCTGTGCAGTTTCAAATCAATGGAATAAGTCTGAAGCTGTTTCGAAGCTCAGAATTTACTTGGGTTATTTTGGAAAAGGTTAAGCAGATTCCTGAGTGCCAGTTATAAGTGAACTTGCCTTCTGTTCTTCTGAATGTACTTATGGAAAGTTGTCTTACTTTTACAGTATCTGTTCTAATCCTTTTCACATATCCACTAGAATTTCTACTCTGCTTGCTTCATCTCGGTCACCTTGGCCAAACTCAGATTGTGCTAAATCAAGAGCAGCTCTATTGCTTTTTATAAAAGTGCACCTAGTCAACACAGAGGTGAAGAAGGGAGTGAGCATTCTGTGATTTATTTTACAAGACTGCTGTGCTTTCTGTTAATTATGCTACAGCCATTGCACAGTGCTTTTGAAGCCTCAGTCAAGGTCCTGCTGCACATTTGTACCTTTTTTGTGCAGGAGCCCTTTTGGCATTTCCACTTCACTCATCTTACAAGCTGGAGTGCAACCTTCAGTGGTCTCCTGAACTGGCAGTTTTGTATCCTGAAACACTAAATTTGTTTTTATCCTTCCATATGAACAAGGATATATATGACTGTCCCTTGATTCACCTCTGAAAGTGCAGACAAGTTGGTAGTTGAAAGGAAATAGAAACAGAAACAAATCAACCAGTAAAAGAGAAGAATTCCAGCAATACAATTTGAAGTATCTGCAGCAGACTGGTAGGACACTTCCATATGGAATTTCTCGTGGAGAACTGGATAATTCCCCAATAGTCAGTGTATACCTACCTTTCCTATTCGGAATTGGAATATAGATGTGCACAAATAAACAGCACCCTAGTAGACTTAAGTTCCAGAACACTTAAATAAAGGTATTCCAGATAGTTTTGACAAGGTGTAATAAAAAAAAGCAATAGAAATGTTTATTTTCAGAACTAACAAGAAACTAATGATCAGGCATTAATGAAAAAACAAATTCTAATTAATGGTTTGGCTACTACAGTAATATAAATGCAGCCAGTGAATGTAATGTTTCACCAACCCTCATAACTTTATGGTAAATCTTATGGTATTTTGTGTGTTTCTTTTCTAAAAGTTCCAGTTCATATGGCAAAGTGATAGTGGGCAGTTATTGCTATACAGAAATTATTCTTCCTCAGGAATAAAGGCTCAACAGCCAAAAAAGCTAACACTTAAAAAACAGGTGAAAAAAGAACCTAAAGAAAACTTTTCGTCTTCTTCTGTTTTGTTTTTGTTTTAAACCTCCTACCTCTGGAGACTTGAGTTCTGTGCTGAAAGTGAGCCATACCAAAACTGCTTACAGACTTTTCAGTTTGGCAGCATTAAGCAGCATCTTCCTGTTACATTTTACCAACCTTATTTAAGCAAAGTGCAGTGAGTTTGACATTTTAAAATATCTTGCCACTTCTCCATCTAGATAATTTCTGCCTGACATATACATAAAACTTAAATGCATGAAAAAGCTCGTGGAAAAGCTTACACTTATGTTACTCCTTTGCTCTTTATCCCACCATGGTCCCTAACTCCGATAAGCATGTAGTCTTACCTGGCAAGGCAGATCAGCTCTCTTTTTGGACCCATTCTTTTCAGTTCTTTGCACATATGGTCTCACACAACCTCTGGAGCACAGAGACAGTTGTCAGTCACCTCCTTAGATGTCCAGCTTCTTGGAAGTGCCTGTGGTGTCTATCTTGCCTCTTCATTACCTGTCTCAAAGGGGAGGCTCCAGGCTCTTTTGTTCCCTTACAGGTAGGTCTTGCTGATGGGCTGAGGAATAGGGCTGAGTGTAGATGAAGGAGCAGTATTTGGCAGCAGTCATCTTTTACCATTAAGTACTTCACAGATTCTTGCTTATCTGTTCATTTGAGGGAGTGCCATATTCATTTTCCAGAGATACATCCAGTGGTGCTTGAAGTGGATAGCCTGTTTCCCAAACCTGTGTCTGCTTTGTGGTAACGCAGCAGATGATCCACATTCATTACCAATATTATTATGTATCACCTGGCAGTTCAACAAGCATCTTTCTGATATTTATACATAGCAACAGATTTGTTCATTAATTGAGAGAATAGAAAAGTCCAAATTTTGTTCTAAGTTGCATCAGGAGAATAACTGCCTTGAAATTAATCTAAACTCATGCTTCTGTAACAGAGCCCAGAATTATTGCCCATATATACAAAGCTGATTTCCAGCTAGAAAATAACAAAGGGGACAGCAACCCATAGTAACTGGTGTTTGGAAAAAATCACAAAGTTATGGTGTGAGATGTTAGTTTGCTGCCCTAAACACTAATTCACTACAAATCTTTGCCATGTAACTGGAAATCATTAATTAAATCCTGTGCAGCCAAGAATCATGCATAATGTAACACAACTACTGCAAACAGTTCGCTCCTGATCATTTAAATTTCCTTCTTGCTCTTACCGACATGAGGAGCTTGTATTTGAAGTAGTCCCTGATGAGATTTTGCCTTTTCATCCTTGGAGAATGTCCTTGTACATATTTATAGGACAAAGTAGAAGGATTATCTATGTGTGTTTTTTGCTTTTAGGGTATTAAATGTATTAATGTAAGAAATACGTACCTTGGTACAGTATGATCACCTCAAAAATCTTTTGACTCTATGAAAAATAAAGGGTCTAATGCTCTAAGCCTTTAAGTAATCATAGTCTGATTAGGTCATGTTCATAAGATAGCTACTTTTAAATTGCATATGCAATTCCCTGTGAAAAATACAATTTCCATATCTTCCATTAATTTTTATGAAGAGGATTTTAGTAAGCAGCCCACTCCAAAGGGCAGTGTTATTGCTAATCCATTGTCACCTTAGGGGTGAGACTAGATAGGCTACTCCAGCAACACTGCTAATGTTCAAATAGGCAATTTGTTTAAAGGATGGGCACAGAAGGAGAAGGAAGTGGAGTTCACAAATTAAAAAACTGCACAGTAGTTTCACTGCAAACCATCTACTAGTCATACAGTGCTATCCAATTAATCCATTACTCTTAGAAGAGGAATCCCTGTATATCCAGGTACAATCCTTGCCAAATATCTGGACACCATCATAGGCTTTTAGGATTACAAGTAACATAATAAAGGATAATGATCAAAAATTAAGCACACCAATACAGAATGCTTGGGTTAACTGGACTTGCCATGTGCATTGTAAGGCAGCAGTCTGTTAGGTTTAAAGTGAGATTAAGGAGTTGTGTAACCTGCAATTATGCTGGTTTTCATTAAAAAAATAAGATTATTTGGCTCAGTAGGGCCCTTCCTTATATTTACCTCTGTTTAATTGGATTTGGAACTGCTTAAACATCTTTGAGTTTGAGCTTATAAGAAGATGATCCCAGCTGTTTTTCAAAGCTTAAGACAGCAGGCAGACAACATGATCATGTCAAGACTCATACTAAAGCCTTAATCCTACTTTTTCATCAACTAGCGCTACAGCTGAGTCTTTAACCTTCTAAGTACTAAATGTGCTTTGGATCTCTCACAATACATTTGCTGTCAAATGTTATTCTCTGATAATATTAATTTTTGCTTCCTTTCTAAAAAGTTTTTTTAGAATAGGCTCTGTCTCTCTGAGTTTGGAGAGTTAGTGTAAGACTGTATCTTCAGTCCTTTTGCTTTTAAAAAGGAAAGTCCTAGTCCTTTTAAAAATACTGCTTATAAGCTTGCATTTATTGAAGTCTATTGTTCTCCATGGGGGCAAGGCAATGCATTGACATGTTGCTCACATTGCTGTAATGAATAATCAACTATATTGGTAACTATTTTTCAATGTACATTAATATATTTTGTTTTCAATAAGGAAGAAATGAGAACAACTTTAGTTTCATTCAGGTCTATTTCCTAGGAACTGTCCCCATGACCAAAAGAAAATTTTCCAAATTTACAGCCTCAAAACATGCATTATTTTGTAACATTTACTTTAATAATCCTAGGTTTGGAAAGAGATTAAATCTTCTAATGAGTTATTCCTGCATCTATAAATAGTAGCAATACAATTATCTGTGCTCCTTTCCTTTCCTTTCCTTTCCTTTCTTTTTTTCCTTCTCTTTTCTCCTCCTCTGTCGGGTAGTGCTCCGATTTGTCCTAGTGACACAGGGCTGCCAGCAGGAAAGCAAGCGTAGTTAATGCTCAGCTGCTCAAACCAGTCAAGCAAGCTAGCAAGTCCCAGCTGTGCTACTTGATGTTTTTTGATTGCACCTAGTCCTCAATCTGTGAACTGTTTTCTGGACTTAGATTCATCAAGCTCTGCCGCTTTAAAAACTCATGCAGGCAGGCATCCTAGGATATGCCATTATAAGCTGCTGCCAGGGGATCTTCTAGGAGATAAATGGAATCTGTGTGAAGTAAATTAGTGTGAACCAGTCAATCTGTGTGTCAGCCTTGAGCCACATCCATGGGTAACTAGCTTGCTGACTGAAAAGTCCACTGTCTTTTGCCAATCAGAGGTCTCAGCCACCAGGAAGCAGTCCTATACAACATTAGTTTCTTGGAATAATGCCTGTTTGACCAGCTAGTGAAACTCTTCAGTATACAGTTCTGTACTGCTTGAGTTTACTTATTGCTTACAATTGAACTGAAAATCTTTTAAAGTCAGATAACATTTTAGCAGTAGGGAGCATCACAGAAATGTCTTGGAAATAAGTACTTCCACTTTCCTACAGCAGCCATTCAGCAGAGTCATGCTGTGCTGCAGTTGGCTTTACCTCCCTATCAGTAATACATCTCCAAGGCCATAATGCAAAAGAATAACAATAATCTGGCCAGAAGAGGTTAATAAAGAGGCTCTGTGTATTTTTTTTTTTCATGGATTAAGCTATTTCGACAGCTTTGATCGAGAGATGGGAAAACTATAAAAGCTGTAACACTCATATTATGCACAGGGATGTGTCAGTGTCATAACTGTGCTGCACACATTCATTTAGTTTTGGTTTTAAAAGCAAATTGATGCAATCTATAGCAAGAATTTCTCTGTAGAAAGGAACTAAACCAGAATCCTCTGCAAGCTTCCTGATTAATGATTTTATATTTGAATACCAAATCAATCTACTATCATGAAAATAATAATGTCAAGTATGCAATTTTAAAAATAGAAAGTATTTCTTTGTTGGTTTTGCAGGTGCTACTGACACAGTGCTAGGATTCGCATCTGCACTGTGTACTCTGCAGCACCATTGGTCTAAATTACAGAAACGGGAGAATTTTGCTGTATTTCTGTAGAAAAAGGTTCTTTATCCTTGGTGATTGGTGGCCAGGCACTGGAACAGACTCCCCAGGGATGTGGGCACAGCCCCAGACAGCTCAAGAAGAGTTTGAATAATGCTGTCAGACACAGGGTGGGATTCTTGGGCATGGTGCAGTGCAGGGCCAGGAGTTGGACTTGATGACCATTGTGGGTCCCTTTGATCTCAACATATTCTGTGATATTTTTAGAAATTTGCATAGGTGAGGAAATGCTTTATACTTTAATTTAAAAAGAGACTGATTATCTAGTAACTAGCAGTTTTTGGCTTTCTTTACTAATTCTGTAACCATTTTTTCTTCCCTATTGTCTCCCAATTACTGGTTGGAAAAAAAATGAGAGAGGGATAAACAATGTTAATCAAATAATTCAGTCTGACATCATGTTTGATTAAATGACACACTTAGGGAAATTGGAAAAGAGAAATTTAGGCTTTCTATCCAGAGAGGACATTGAGAAGAAGAAACAGTATATAACAACAGAAGAATTAATAAAAGGCAGTTTGGGGTTGCATTTTCCTTTCTAAAATCCTCCTAAGTTTTACAGAAGCTTGTGCTTCAGAGCTGTGCAGTAGATGCTGTGTGGAATTTTATGGGAAAGTATTTTATTTCTTGCAGCAGAACCCACAGAGACAAATTTAACTAGTTAGGTGTTTTATAATATATACTACACAGAATACATGGACAGAATCTGCTATAAATCACAACTAAGATCAAGACAACTGCTTTAAAATTGAGTGAATGTTTCATTGCACTAATGAAACAAAAATGGGATGTCCTTTGAGAGCATAATTTGTTACATGCCATTATATTTTAGTTGAGAGAAGTAGAGAAGTCCCTCAGGATGAATAAAACTTCAAGGTATATTGGGAAAGAATCACTGAAATTTTCAATTTTTCTGTTTGGAGGAATGCTGCCCTCATAGACAGAGGGAGAGAGGAAAATGGACTTTTGAGGGGTTTTTTATGTATTAAAACCTTTCTCACATACAGAAGAAAAAATGTTCTTTAGTTGCAATTCATTTGGCAAGTGGCACAAGCTGTTTGCAGGTGCTTTTGAAGTGCAAGAGCCAGCTCAGGCTTCCCAGGCACATGGGTTGGTTGTTCTGCAAACTGAGCTCTGCCATCAGATCTTACTTCTGCATTCATTGTAATGGATTCAAGTTACAGGACCTTCAAGTTTGGCTGGTTCCATACTGGCTTATTTCAACTTCCATGTACTGCAGCATTCACTTCAGAATAATAATGTGTTTCTCTAGGTTAATATATTCTTTTTTTTTTTAATGAAAATGTAATGGAAACTGAGCCAGTGTGAAATTTAATCATCAGATGATAACAACCATCCATTTTCTATTAAATGACAAAACATACATCTGTGCAGATTTTTTCAAATTACACTAAAATTTATGAAATGACCGGCATCTGATGTCTTCTGTCAGTGAAATGAATTTTTGGTTTGTGGAGCCTGAGAAATGGCCTAGAAAGAAAATATGGTTCAATTCAATAAGGATGAGGACAGGAATCTAGATTGAGTAGGATTAATCTTCTGCAAAGAAGGATGGGGGGAAAAAAAAGCAAGATAACAATTTCTCAGGAATGAATCTGGATCACAAGCTGAGACAGCATTCCTGGTGTGGAAACAAAGGCAAGCACCATACCAGGGAGTGTCACCTGGCAAACCTGTGAGTGATCCTTGAGCTGTTCTCAGCACCAGTGCCACCGGGGGCACAGCCCCACCCGGGCAGACTCCTGCCTGCTGGGACCCTGCTGGGCGGGAGCGTCACCCACCACAGGGGCAGCTCCATCTGCGGTGGCACCTCCGTGTCCGCCTCTCCTGTGCCTCTGGGACTGCAGAGCTTCTGCTGATAGTTCTCTTGGCAGCCCATGGATATGTTCTGCTTTTCTTGTAGTATTTGTGAAATAATCTTACCCTTTTATTTTGGTTGGAAATACGTGGAGAAAGCAAAGTAGATTAGGAACTGCCAGTCTGGAAAAGAGAGAAAACAAAGGATTTCAGCCACAGGGGTTATGCAAAGAGTGTCCTGGGCTCATACCTGTGCCTTTTCTCAATCAAGAAGTTGTATATTAAGCCAACAGGGAATAGGCAGGCCGACAAAATGAGGTGGCTCCCTGTGTGAGAAAACTATGGAGTTTGCCATGTCAAAGGGAGTTAGGGTGTAGGATGTAAAGGATGCAGAACATTCTTTACACATTTGAAGAAAAACTGAACAAATTTGTGAAACATATCTACTGTGAGTTATTACAGGAGGGGAAAAAATTCTTTGTAATTCCTTGAGTTTCAGATTGGACTTTAGGAGAAATTTCTGATAAAGTATTATTTTATGGTTGTTGGACTCTTAAACTGATAATTTTTAGTCTCAGCAAATATGGCTGCTCTTAAACTTTGTTACATTTTTATGATGTCTATGAAATGTGCTTTTAAGATAGTATTTAAAGCATTCATTGCTCCATCAAACTTCTTAGGTATAATACAGTAAGTGCCTTTAGAAGCCAAACAGTTCAGAAGTGACATTGCAGCACAATTGTTTTATCCATTTACAAAAATAGAAAAATGCCACCATTTTATTTCCCTTTACAACTTTTTTTTCCATGCGCTTTTATTTAGATTCAGGTTGCTTTGTATTCCTATTGAACCTTAAGTATATTTATCACCTGTATCCTCTCTTGCCTAACGTCTTCGAATGAAAAATAATTTTTGTTGCCCTATCCAGTTATTTTGAATGACAAATAAGTTCTTGTTTTCCCTGCAGACAGACTGTCTTTAAGTCACTAATCCACCTTATCAATAACACAGGCGTCTTATCAGAAAATGCTAAATGTTTTATTTGCCTGAGTTATACAAACTTCTTTCTCCAGTGTGTATGCTGTCTAAAAATTGGTATGCAGAGCATGTTTTTTAAACTTCAGTGTAGGATAGTTACAGAGTGGAATCAGACTTCTCAGAGCTTCAACTAAACATGTAGAAATAAATTGTTATGGTGAGTTGTTGCTGTATTTCATGATTAGGCTGTGTTCACAAAGAACAGTTTCAACAGTTTGATCAAAGACTGTTCTTTAAAGACCCATCACCAGTATCTTTTTGGAAATTATTTGCTTTTATTGTGTGGCATTGTTTGAAATATTTTGAAACTAGATACATAAATGTTTCATTAAATGCTACTATCTTATGACATTGCTTTACTATTCTAAATCCCATATCTATATTAATGACTTTTTCTGTTTCAATAATGTAAGAAAATGGGTATCAAGTTCAGTAAACAAATTCTAAGAGCTCAATAAGAAGCATCAGAAAAAAGTACTACAATTCTCAAGATTGATCCTGTGCAATGAAGATTTATGTCATTTTTATATGCTAAGTTCAAGGTCATTTGCTTTGATGAAATATGTGCTTTTACCTTATTTCCATGCGAAGAAAGGTAATCTCTACTGCCCATGTGACAATGGAAATGACACTGCAATGAATAGAAAGAAAATGTTATTGGAGTTATAATATCAGAAATAGTTTTTAACCTGCTTAGGACTCGTATAGATTTGGGGCTCATTTATACTCTATTTATGTCACTTTGACGACACAGATTACCTTTCAGAAGGAAGCAAAAGTAATTTTAAGGTCCATTTAAACCCAAAGTAGGACAGAGTGTCTTCTGAATAAAGATGACACTGTTTATGTTTAAATAACTTAAATTCCATCTGCATCCTCAGTATAAGCAATTCAGACACTCTCCTATTGATATTTATACATAAAATGCTATTCTCCTAAGAGAACGTGCAGTAAAGTAGGTGTTAGTGCTGAGATTTTTTTTTTATATTTTTCCTTGATTATATAATGCCATTTTTACTTTCACTCTTTATTTGGGCCAGACTGTACTTCACTTATTTTTAACTTTTCAATTCCCTTTGTTCTTCTATGATATTTTTAAGAAACCATTTTTCTTTTTTTTAATTTTTTTTCCCGGTTGAGCATATAACTTGATGTTTCAGAAAAGAAAGATCTGAAGGTCTCTGCCTTGGTTCCTTTCTTGCTCACTGCATGCACTTATTATGTAACTTCATAAACCAGGGTCTTGTGAAGTTTATTTGCCTGGTTTTGCCTAGGAAGGTGTGTGCACTTCTGAGCAGGTGACAGGGCTGAGGGAGACTTCTCTTCCTTGCATCAGGAACCCAATCCCAGCCTGTCTCCTGGTTTTCTGAAACAAGCACTCCCCTCCTTTCACTCACACTTGCTGAACTACCTTCTTTGGAAGCTGTTTTTGCACAAGTTGTCCAGAATTCTGTCTCTCTGTCCCCATGAAAACCCTTTCCACTCGTTTCCCACTCCCTTTAAACTGTTCCTAATGACCAGCTATTACTGCAAGTGTTTCATGCTTTTTGGCATTTTCAGCTGCCTGAGCTCTGCCTGTCATTCCTTTTCTTATTTTCTTATTTCTTGGCTTTTTTCTCCATCCTCTCCCAGATTTCCCCAAATCTCTGCAGTATCAACTCAGATACACCGACTGGAAATCCTCCTGCTTTGTCCAAGCATCTTGCTGTCCTGTCTTGGTTTCTTTCTTGTTCATTCCACACCTTCCTTGTGAGGTATCTCATCTGTGTATGGATCTGCTTCTAGTTGGGATTTATTTGTTATGCTCTGAGTTATCTCTCAGCTAAATCTGGTATCTTCACTAAGAACACTGTTCAGTACTGTGTTGTCTGGTCAGTTGAAATTATCTGGCTTGTGCTGACATGGCCTGGGAAAGAGCAGAGCACTTGAGCAGGTTTATTTTAGTCCCATACAAGGCAGTTGCAGAACAGCCTTCCAGTAAGAGAAGTCTCTGCCAGCTCCTGCTTGGGACTGTGGATGTGTCTTTCCTCTTTGGTTCACTATGAAACTTCTTGACTGGGGAAAAATACACAATTCATTTTGAAAGGCTGATTCTGAATTTTTGGTGATCACCATCAGACCAAAACAGACAGGTCTTGTGGTTTTTTCCTTTCTCCCCAAAGGCGTAGCTGTACTTTTTGTTTTCTCTCTCTCATCACAGGAAATTTTCCTATTGTTCTACTTCAGAGTAGTTCTGACTTTTAAATTCATGCTGCTGTAATGACTCAATGTGTCAGCACAGTGCAGCTGACTCCACTGTATGAAGAACTGTTTTAGAAAAAAGTGTTCTAAAAATTTGGCATAAAATTCTTTTGTTTTAAATATAATATGAATACTTGTATATTCTAATTTTTCTTTTGAGGGGGAAATATTCACTTAGTGTATTTGAAAATTATTTAAATGTTGTGAAAAGAGAAAAGCACAGATATCTTTAAATATATTTCTTCCTTTATATACGATAGGTTTTTTATGTGTGAAAAAGAACATTTGTTATTTGTTACTGTAATTGTTCTTCAGTGTCAACTCACCCCATGCAGATTATCATGTCAACACTTCCTGCTTTACTTGGGCAGGGTTTTAAATACTGATTTGTTGCTGTCCAAGGCAAACCTTTTAAGCAAAATTTTCTGTTTTTTTGTTTTTTCAGATGAAATGCATGATGTCACTGTCATAGATTTTATTATATATTATGTTTTAATATTACATTTTCAAGGTTCTAATTCCACAATAGTATTGAAGCCCTGATTGCTTCAAACAGACTCTGTGTAGCTGCGAGAATCAAGAATGATGGAACCTTTTGGTGACCTGGGATCAATAGCTGCAAACCCATGGAAAGCAGAGAGCACTGAAGTGGAATATGTGTCTTTTGAGTTCCTCATGTCTGCATACTGCCCTGAGGCCTTGTTGATTCACTCATAATCCTGGAAAATTTAAATAGGTGTTCAAATTACATAATCCTTCAGCAAATATTCATTTGGTCTAAAAAAATAAATCTATCAAAATTTATAAGGGAAGGAATTTCTCTTTTGAAAAGAAGACAGAAGAACATGGAGATTGTGCATAGGCATTGGTATCCCCATCCCCTAGAAGTTTGGAACTTTGCTTAGTTTTCTAGATATTACAAAAAAATTTTCTAGCTACTTATCTTAGGAAATAGGATCAGCTGAGAGTTTTAACAGGACAGAAAAATCAAGAACTAGTCCTTACTGTGCTATTAATCTATAATATAACACTTATAATTGTACTTCATCTTCAAGCTCTATTTGTGGCTCCTTGTAGAGATATGTAGCAGAAGAGAGGAAAATGGACTTTGGCAAGGGAAGCACCTCTCTTCTCCTCAAGAAAAGTTATATGGGATTTGTTCAAAAGCCAAGTGAATTTAAAAGTCATATATAGACTGGTAATTGTTTCCGTAAAAATATTTGTATGCTCAGAAATTGAAATGTTTTTAGCAGTTAAGTAAAACATGTAACCAAATTTGGTAATCCTTAAACTGCAACTCAGTCTGGGTTTCACTGCATTTTGGAATTATGAGTAATTTTTCTTACAAATTCCAGCTTGTTGTATTCAACATATTTTCATCTTAAAATATACACCATTTCTCTCCCTGCTGAATGACTCCAGTAAGTACAAAACCATCTGATTGATCTTTTATGTGGTTTACTGGCTTCTTTGGTGAAACACACAAGCGTTTTTTATGACGTCTAAATAATTTCATTATTTTAGGATTCTGTAAGAAAAAACTGGTTTACTACTTCAAAAGGAGCTCCTTTTAGGCTGATGCCTCAAACTTCACCCTGCATACATTCTTGTCTCTGGATTTTTCAACTGTCCTGTGGTTGCATATAAGTAGTTAGTGTTTCTGGGGTCTTTTTTCAATCTGTTATTTGTGTTTACAAATTATGTCTTCAGCATTGAAGGCTCTGCAGAAAGCCAGGAAGTGCTGATTTCTGCATACATTACGTTTCTCCCTCCCTGTGTTTTATTCTTATTGCTCCAGTCAGTGTGCTGAAGCATGACAAGAGCTCCAAGTCGGCAAACTTCCAAGATGTGGAGGATACGTCTGACAGATGTGTCTTGGAAGAGTCTGAGAGTCCAGGTGAGAGGCATTTAAAGACAACTACCAAGTATCAAGTGATAAATCTGAAACAGCTTTTGGGTCTGTAAAAAAAGCAGATTGTAATGCTGTTTCCTTTTTAGCAGCTGCAATGTCAAATTAATGGTCACCTCCAGGGGTCACAGTGTGGAGCTGTTATCCTTTCCTCTTTCATCAGGAGTTCAGGTCTGAAAAAGGATAAAGGCTTTATGACCAAAAAGAAAGCTGACACTACTAGTTCATTATAATTACTTTTGGACTACACTGCTTACTTAATATATGTACAATGTCTGACCCTTTGAAGGTAGCGTGAGATTATGAAAAATTAGAAGTACTGTATATACTGCAGCTGAATGCAGCAGTGGACACTCAAACACCGTATCTCTGGAGGAAAGCAAATTGGTGGCATTAAATAGCTTGATTCTTTCCTTTAAATCAGCTCACAATCATTATTTCATTTTAATGACTCTTAACATTGATTCAGCTAAATACAGGAACATCCATAAAGTGCATCCTTTTTGGTAACCGAAAGATTTATCTTCATGTAGTTTCATTATCTTTCTCGTTATGGAACATCTACAAAATTTATTAAATGAATCCAAAAAGGAAACAATTAAATATAAATTGTATCGAGTCACAGCTGATTAAAAACATTCTGTGTGACTAAATACCAAGATCTTTTAAGCAAACTGTGAGCTTGACCCATATACACCACACACATAACCTGCACACAGTCCTTATTAGTGAAAGAGTTAAACATCTTTCTTCACTTGGTATTTTCCTTCCTGTTTTATCTGGTTTCTCTGTACCCTCCTGCATCTTTGTGTGCTGATCCGTGTATCATATTTTTGATTCATCGTCTCTGCGGCCTGTCAGCTTAGTTAAGAGATTTCCAAATCTTGCAGCCTGTGCTGACAGGGGGCAGCTGCCAACAGTCCCCTGATCCTTCCCCAAGGAACACTGCTGAGATTTAATTTTCAGTCAAAGGGTGCAGTCTGAAATCCATGTCAGGTCCCCTAAGTCATCTCAGAACCCGGATAGGACCCATGTCTGGGGGATTATATTTCAGCACACTCCACTCTTCCAAGATTCCTTGGGAGTTCAACTACTGTCATATACCTGATTTGAACTACATTCCCTTCTCATCTTTTCCAGAGAAATGAACACCAGTATATGTTACAATAATTGAAACCAATGAATTGTAAATCTCTATTCATTTTAAAACCACATAGACTTGGACTCAATGTTGTCCAGCAGAAACCAGCATGAGATTTAGAAAGAAATAGGTAATCTACTCAGAAAGGAGACAGGTTTGACAATCTGTGGTGTTTAGTATCTCCTTAAGAAACCATCTGTAGTCACTTCAACAACAATTATGGGCTGAATTATGGATGGTCCAAGATTTGATCAGTTTTGAAGTGAGAAAGGATTAAAGCAAGGTAGCACTACAGGGTTCAGGGGAGAATTAATGTACCTTAAAGATAACACTAATTTTAACCTTAAATTAATTCTCTCTGGCAAAGTGTGCCTGTTTGGATGGGAACTTACATATCCAATTCCTCACTCTGCATATCTATATGAAGCAATGGAAAGAATAAAAGCCTTTCAGGAGGTGAATATTGACTGGCAAAAATTCATGTTGATAAAGCATCCAAACTTAAAAACTGAGTTCCAGTCGGTCCATCTGACATCATTAAACTAGTAATAAACAATGAATTACTCTGGCTTTTGTTTCTGTCCATTCCTGCATTTTAAGACATCTTGTC
The DNA here is from genome assembly GCF_014805655.1 of Passer montanus. Lineage (NCBI taxonomy): Eukaryota > Metazoa > Chordata > Aves > Passeriformes > Passeridae > Passer > Passer montanus. Next base: position 5,796,418 of record NW_024369929.1, read on the forward strand.
TTATAGGTCTGAAAACCTCAGGAGATTTCACTACTGGTCTCACTGCTTTCCACTGAGAATTTGTGGCTTGGTTGTCATGGAGACATCGTATTTCTCCAAGAATTGCTCATATTGATCCGTGGACAGGCGTAAATGGCCAGGCGAATGTGAGGAGTAAAGGGGGTTGGGCAGTACTATAAAATGACCAGAGGTTATGGGTCGGAAATAAGCTCATAGCAAACACTTAGGTAAAGAGAAAGAAACAGTTTCATTTTGTTTCAGGATTTCGTTTTTGCACTTTATGCCATTGTCTTCTTTCACTATAGACTGAAAGAAACTTGTTAGTCACTTGTCATGTCAGATCTTTGGTGCTTGTCCTGACACAGCTGTCAGCCTTCCAGCTCTGTGCAGTTCAGGGACACACAACAAAGAGCTAGGAACATGAATTATTTATTGCTCCTTGTGCGGATGAAATTCTGTGATAAGAAATTAAGACACTTCTGACAGAAGTGCTTGTTTGAAAGGAAAGATTTGGTAACACAATACATTTACTTAAAGCTTACCATTTACTTTTAGTAGCAAACATTGAAACAATAATATGACATTCAGTTGGCTGTGATTTTCTCAGGTGCTTTACCTTTGAATCATGGAACCTGAGAGCGCTTGGGAGGTCAGCATTTCCTTTGGTGTAACTTGTGACTTAAGAATCTTTCTTACACATATTCAAAGTCTGGGCAAACTTACAAACTTACAAGTTTTTATTAATAAATCTATAAAGAGTCTCTTGTGCTTCACTTAAAAGTTATTGTCATAGGTGCAAGAGTGATGTTAAGAAATATATTTATTTTATTATCTCTTCTGATGAGGAAAAGGTGAAAATATAAAAATATAACAATATATCTGGAAGGAATTCCAACAATTGCTAGAAAGAGTTCTTTATTACTGCTTCTAGATTCAGGAAGGCTGTGGAGCAGCCATTAACACATCTATCTGTACACTGTGGTTTTTGGTGGTGAAAGGTGCAGTCTCTGTCATTGACATTAGAAGGAGTTTTATTTCCAAAGTGATCTTTGTTTTCAAAAATCACATGAAGCTTGCTCTGTTTGTTTTACTTTCCAATTTTCTTTGTCTGCACACGTTCTCACTGCTCTGTGCATTGGTCTCCAGAAATTGTAGGAGGCAGATACTCAAATGAATCGCAGGAATCCATTTGACTACCCATGACACCAATCCAAGATTTACCTGTGATTTCTTATGTTTAATGTGTGATCTGAACTACTCTCAGATAGGTAATGAAACCCCTCAACCTGCACTTTTCTCTTGGATAATTCACAGTAAACACTTTTCACAAGTGATGGACACAGGTAAATATCAGACTGCAGTTTCTTGTCTAAGTGAAATGGATTTTAGTTTCTCCCTTCATGTGGCTACAGGCTGCCATTATCTGTGATAGTGGTTCCTGTCTATTTTAGGCCCCACACAGAGGAGATGCTGGGCTTCTCTCCCAGATGCCTAATAGTAGGTTTATCACTGCCATTTTTCCCCACATGCTGAGGACTACTCCTGTTTGACATGCAAAGCCTTGGCTTTTCAAATTTGTCTCTGCTCTGGCCTTGAACATAATAATCAGATAAGAATTGCAACAGTTTTCTGTAGAACTTGACTTTTAGTCATATCAATCTCCCCTAAAGAATTCACTATCCCTTAAAGTACTTCTTTCTTTAAATAAATATTCCCAGCAGTTTTCCATTTTACAATAAGAATTTTCCACATTTAAGGAAACTGAAAAAGAAGCTGAAAGTGAGTGTCCGTGGATGTGTTAGTTAGACTTCTAGGTCTGAGCTATTCACCTGAATTTTCTTGTAGAAACAGTGGTAAAAAATTTACATCCCAGATGAAGATCATCTTGTCCAAAGGGAGTTGCTTGAAATGGTTCCTGAGGGGGTTGAAAATGCTCTGAATTTTGTTAGAGGATTTTTTCTAGGAGGACTGTAGCAGGACTAAACACAGCTTGAGATGTCTTAGCTTTCATATCTGGGGCAGTCCCACTAAGGACAGTTCTGCAAGTGCAGCTCCTGTGGGAAAAAGGAATAGATTTGAGCTGAAGTCACAAGAAACCATGTAGTCACAGATGCCTCTTCCCTGTTATTTTCCCCAAAAGACACATTGCAGTAGAGTAGGAAATAGACTATTACTTCACTTGGTAATAGAGGGAAAATGAGCCTCACTAATGGAAGATTGAATTGGAAGCTGTAGATGGAAAGTATAGTGTTTTCCATCTTTTGGATAGAAACCATGTAAATGGTAAAACCCATGTATGCTTATGGCCTGTAGTATCAAACAGTCTCTGCCTGGTCCCTTCTGCAGCTCATGATCTCTCCCATCCCTTCATTCCAAAACCATTGCACATAATAAATTTTCTGTCTTCAGTCTTTCACTTTTCGGGACAGAATATAATCCTGGGTGCATAACAGATAATAGGGAAAATCCAAGCAGTTTTCACAGTCTTGCTTAATTGCTTATCCTATTTAGAGACCTTGGCACAAAAATGGGAAAGGTCTCTGACTGTCCCCAAAATAGTGTGTGAGAGGCAGAACTGCAGAAAATAGAAAAAAAATGTATTATTAGTCATACTGTGCTTAAAAATATAGCACTAAAATATGTGACTATCTTGTTATCAAACAAGTTATAATTACTGCATCAAATATTCACTTACCAGCTCCAAGTTCCATCCACTGTAGAGTGTTTTTAAAATCAGCATTGTTGCTGATTTTATCTATGGCTGTTGATCAAAACACAGGCAGAATGTAAACGTAAATATTCAGTAAATTTCCAGGTACAAAGCACCCTAGAAAGTAATGATTTTCTGTGTTTGCATGCTCATGAAAAGCAGGAGGCAGTAAATGAGGACTGACCTGTGAAAGGGGTGCTGGAGGCTGTTGCTGGTGAAGATGCTGGAGGAGGAAGAAGGTGCAATGTAGGGGCAGTCCATTGGTCACAGGCACTGCTGGTTCAGGGACTGTGTATGAAATGTCAGTGCCCAGGAATTATTCCAGAAAGAAGTTCTAGAATTTCCAGCATAGGAATGGATGAATTAATCATAATTTCACTGCAACAGATGTAGTATCGTATCCTATCAGTGTTCTGAGTTACTCGAATTATGGCTCGTATGTTTTGGTTTGATTTGTGATTTGTTTTTGTTTGCTTTTAGGTTTTTTTTAATAGTAAATTAAACTGTAGACTCAGAGGACTGCCTAATAGTCATCAAGAAAATGCCTCTCTGTGTCTATGATACAGATAGACAGAAAGATCACAGATAATATGATAAATTTACAAGATAGTCCTTAGATGGGAATAAAAGAATGTGTGCTGCTTTCTCAGTGTTCATATAGTCATGAGAGGTGTGGTGGTACCTGTTTGAGCAGTGTTTCTAATGCAAATAATATTTAAAATTCAGGTTGCAAATACTACCGTACCTCAAATGAAAAGAAATTATGAGGATAAAAATTGGTGATTGAAAGCTTTTCTGTGGAATTCTAAAATGCCTTGACAGGATTAAAATAAAATATAACATTGCTGCTGTTTACAGCTATTGTAGGATTATTTCTGCTAAGAGAAAATATATATAATTTGAGAATTTTGCATAGGAAACATAAAACCCTATTAATTCAAAACAGAAATTATCTTTCTTCTGATCCACTGGAGCACTTTCCTTTAAAACGAAAGGAAGAAGCAGAAGTCTGTGCAGGAGAAGAGTTTTGAGGAATGCCATACATTCTATTGAGCTCTTTCAGGTTCCATATTGCTTCCTGTGGTATGTGAAATATAATGTGAACAGTCTTCTGAAGGTTGATTTCTGCACCTTTTAACACTAATATGAGGGGGCTGAAAGTTTTTATTCCATTACAAAAATTATAGACTTTGTTACTTTATAAAAAGACTGTAAAATAACCTATATTTTAGTAACAAAGTTTCAGCTATTACCTCATATTGTAAAATCATTGAACCTCAAATTGTAACTCATTAAGAAATCATGCATTTCTTTTCCAGATGACATGAAGCAACATCCCTGGATATCTAAGGTGTGCTCCTGTAAGGTGTGCTAGAAGAAAAACACTGAGATGAAAGAATTGGAAGATGTAGAAGGACAACCAAGAAATAGGACATATATGGTGTGGTGGACATGAAATGGCTTTTTGTATTTATTATGGTATCTTTAACAATCAATTTTCAGAAAAAATACCTTCCATAAGATCAGCTTCTTTTGGCTGATTTATTGGCTTCAATTTACGCTCCTGTCGCTAATAGATTTACATACATATTTACATAAATTTGAGTAGTTTTAATATAGAAAATATCAACTCTTCATTTTTGGATATCATTCATTTGTTTATGTAGTGATCTTTAGAACTTTGATTGCCATTAAACAATTATATCAATTTTAGTATTGTTTTACATACATAAAATTTAAATTTTTCTCCCTCTTTCCTTATGACTTTTCTTATCAATAGCATTTTAACACTGAGTGAAACCAAATGCCTTTCAAATAATCAGAAAATTTATTTTTACTGAAAATAGAAATTCACAGTTTGAATTAAACATGGAATGTTTAGAACTAAAAAACAAAGAGTATTCTGTGCACTTGTTATCAATTTCAATTGATATTATTCTGTGCATTTGTTATCAATTTCCCATTCTGAGACAATGGGAAATTGATAACAAATCTGGCCATGTCTAGGATGTAAATTTTCCTTTTCTCTAAAAACTGCCATTGCCATCATCTGTAGAAAGGTAGTACCAGTATGGAACTGGAGAAGCCCATTGGGGTCCTCTTCTGAAATTATATACTTCACTTAATATCAATTTGTGCTCATTGGGAAAAGCAGCTATACCTTTTTTACTTGTGTGCTGTGGCTTCATTCTTGCATTTCTTGTGCTAGATGTGTGGAATAATATCATTGATGCATTTATACTTGCACAACACAACTGAGAGCAGAACATGTCTTTAGCTAACATATATCCTCCTCTTAACTTTTGTGGCTGAATGAGAGTTGTAAACATCAAGGAGGTAAAAAAAAAATTGTAAATATACCTACAGAACTTAGTAGCCCTACAGGAACCTTGCAGACAGTAGAACAAATTGCAAACAAAGGATGGACCCATCTCCCTCCTTTGCTCCTCTTCCATATGAACAATGACATCCAGTTGTTGCAGCAGTTTCTTCCATGGACATTAAAAAGTCTGTTCACAACAAGCATCACTGCTTTGCATCAGCATCTGCTCACTTGGGCCAGGATTACAACTCTTTTGAAAACTCTTTCATCTAGATATTTCAAAAATGCATGTGTTCAAGGAGGTCTCATAACTCAAGGAATTGGCAATGGCCATAACACCCACAACTGCTGTAGTAGCAATTACATTTGTGCAACATGATATTTGATTGCTTGTCTTTAATTCTGCAAAGCAGTGCACATCAGCAGCCTGCCGATAGAGCCAGCCCTCTGGAATGGTTTGTGCAGTGATGATCGGTGTTTGGCACATGCTTGTGCGTGCTTTCTGCTAATTATCATTACAGGATCAGTAAGGTAAGGCAGGAACTTTTTTATTAGGTACATTTATTTCCCAGTAAAGCAAATATATTCCCCTTGTCTTCTGGATGTCTTTCAAACAACCAACTTTATAATATGTGCTCACAGTGAACTCACTCGGAAAAATCTTTTTGCAACAAAGTGGCAATTTCAGAGCTGAATACACAAACACAGATGAACTTCCTGCAATAGTTTCTTGAAAATCAAACTAAAGAAGCATTTTCTATGAGTGTGGTCTGATGTATGACTGCATTCATGCTTATGGAGATGGAGTTTACAACAAAGTCCCAAGGCAATTTTCTATTGTGTTACTCTGAAGGACACCTGTCAAAAGGAATGGTATGCTAATACTTTTGAATAGTTGTTTAAATTTTATATATAGGGTGGAAAATTCATGGATACTTAAACTCCTTGAGGAATTTGGTGTTTTGGTTTGTTTGGATTATTTTTTATACAGCATTCACAGGGTCCAGTGACCTGTACAGCTCAAGGTGTGGTTTCACAGTCAGACCCACTCCAGCCTCAGGCTTCTGTGTCTCCTCACTTATGTTTGCACTACTGCTTGTGTGCCCAGGCTGTGCCAAGGCAAGAACTGGCCTCAGTGCAAAGACCAGAGGACCAAGCAATCCAGAGTGGAAGTGTGGGACAGTTCACACAGAAATGAGCATGAAATTGAAGTTTAGAGTGCTATGTGCGAGGTCTTACTTAAACATAGCCTTTTGGCTTTCAAATCCTATAAGCATTTTTTTACATTACACATATAATTCATTATATTATTTAAAAAAAAAAAAGACACTTATTGCTTTTAGTATAAGACAAAATCAAAACTTTTCAGCATCTCTTTTATTTGAGGAATTTTGAGTATTCCGAATGATTCATACTTGGTCTGACTGATCATACTGAATGGTCACTGATTTAGATTCCTGTATGGAAACCTCTCTAAAGTTTGAGCTGTTCATTTATGTCTCCAAATCCAAACATTATATTTTGAAATCTCTTGTGCCATTTACATGCTTTGAATTTAATAATTGTAATAAACTGCTTCCATTTTGGGGTTGTATTTTGTGGAGAAATGCCCTTCCCTAATCCAATGAAAGATGTTTTCAAAGCACATTGGCGTGGGACTTGATGAGATTCAGTGTTTGAAATAAAGAGATGATTTAACAAAAACACTATGCAATAGGACTACAAGCTCCAAACAGCAGCAGATTAACAAGGGAAATGGTTTTACAAGTCTGGCTGAGCTGAAGTGTTGAAAATTCAGAAAAGAAGGAGACAGTTCAGTGAGCAGCATTACCTTTGCCCAGGATTTTGCTCTTTTGAAAGAACAAGTTCTCTGAAGGCAGACAGGACAGTGAGCTCCAGCACAAATGCCAGAGTCATTGCCCCAGTGCTGAATAGCATTGCATCCACATCCATGATGGGGCATCTGTGAAGATAAAGAACCCTTCTTGTATTGGAGATTTCTGCTGGATTTTGCAGGCCACACTTCCTGGAAGAGAAAAGGATGCAAAGGAAGTTCAAGGACTGGTCTTCCCCATTTTTCTTCCTCATTGAATATGTAGTCTGAACTGCTAGACAAAGCTGTTAGAATTACTGTTAGCATTTGAGTTGGGATATTGTTTGAATTCGTAGATCCCCAAACTGAAAATTCATCAATTTTACTTTTGGAGAAGTAGTTCAGAACTGGGATGCAACATAAAATTCACACAATAACCTGAGATTGTCTTCTTGGGGCCCATGGGAAGTTTGTTTTTCGAATGACACCTGCTGGAAGGTCTAAAGTGTGTCTGAGAGCTGTGCCTGAGACAGAGGCACATCACAGCAAGAACACTTTCCCTGTCTTCTGATGGATGTGGCTGTGGTGGGTGAGTACAAACAGAGCTGCCAAGGTGAAGCAGTGTGAGTTCCTAAACAATGTCAAAGATTCTGAAACTAAGCAAATGTCTGCAAAGTTTTTTTAGAGCAAACTGTGCATTTGACAAAATATCTTAGTGGTACAAGTTCAATTACATTTTTGTTTTTCTTTCATGTAAGTCAAGGTTTAGCTTCAGAATACAGAGTTATGCTGACAGAATTTACATTGTGCCATGCAAATACAGCAATAAAACCTGGTTTTCTTCCTCTGCAGTACTCTCAATAAGACAGTTGTGAAAAATAGCCTTACTGAAGAAAGTAGTATATGTAAGTATATGTTGTTTCATTAAGTACATTGGTGCCTCCAGTTTTACATCAGCTGGCAGTTTTCTTTCATTTTATGGAGGGGGGGGATTTGAAAAAATAATGCTCATCAGAAAAATATTAACAATATTCAAAAGTAGTAAAATAGTGATTATTTTCATTATTTATTCTTAAATTTATCTAAATAATGTATGATTTTTTGATAATAAGTATGTAGGGAAATCATACATCCTACCCTAAATCACAGTGAATTTTCCACACAGAAACTCAGGGCAGTAAAAGATTCTGTTCAGTTTCAGAACTGTATTTTCTATCATCACACTGATATGCAGACTTACAGCTCTGACCAGTAAATGTAACATACAGGTTTTTGTTGTTTGTTTTGGTTTATAGTCTTCCTGCCATGTAGATGGCAGCAGCACTCAAGCCTTGAAATTCACTCCAGCTTTTTCTTGAGTTTGTTTGAAAAAAACATGTTTAGGAATATTATTGCTGAGACTGAACTGAAAGCTTGATTACTTTAAATATGGATATTAGTTTAGTAACATGTGCCTGTAAAGAAGCTTTTAACTTTGTAATATGAGTGTTTAAAAGACAGTAAGTCATATCAGTCTGTATTAACATAATTGCCGCTGTTATTTTTTTTAACCTGTGTTTTACATTTCTAGAAGTCTTCCTACTGCACTAGGTTGCAAGACACACAGGATGTTTTTGAAAGTTCAAAAATTTATTTCCTTGCAGAATGAGCAGCAGCCCTGGCAGGAAAGCTGTTGACTGTGGACAGCCTTGTCAAAGAAACAAAGAGGAAGGACAGATAAAGGTAGTGGGATACACAGTGTAGAATTTTGTGCTAGGGGTTCTACTAATTGCAGTGTTTTATAGAAAATCTGAATTATCTGGGGAAAAAAACATTTTGAAGGTCCAAATATCTTTATCTTTGCATAGTGTAGAACTGTCTGCACTGACGTTTACTTTGGCTAAGTAGAGAGATTTTGAAAGAGAAGCAACAAAACTGAGACTCAGAATCAAAGCTATCTAGTAGTCTTAGTCTCTGCAGTGTCAGCTGAAACCTCAGGGAGACTTTGTGGGACCATCTCCAGCCCCTCAGAGATAAAAGCAGGTGTTATATGTGTAAGTGTGCACAGAGGGAAAATTAGCACAAGAAGGCATGATGATGTTAGTGCCTTGAACTGGAAAATACTGTTTAAATGCTGGGGGCAAACAGTAGTGCTACAGGGAGCTGTCATACAAAACAGATCAGCACTAGCTCCCTCAATACTTCTAAACCAGTGGCAGCTGAAGAGGGAGATGAAATATCCCATGGACAGCACATCTCATTCCACAGGATCCTGTCTGAGAATGCACTGAGTGGGGGTTTAAGCCACATTGACTCTGGGATCTGCTGAAGTAACTGGGAAAGTGGGCAGACTGTGGCATTGAGCCATCCTCATCCAGCTGCCACAGCTGCAGATTTGGGCAGGTCTGTTCTAGCCCCCTGCAGAAGCTGGGAGAGAAATGGGAACTGATAACCCTCTATGCCTTCACTGTGTGGTGTGAAATAGAAACCCTTGGCACAGGGGATCATCCAGCTGTTTGTCAGGAAAACCAGCTGTTTGTCAGGCAGTCTGCAGAGGCCAGGATTCCACATGGGAGGATCTGTCACAGCTTCACACTGCACTCAGTGGATGGGCTCTGACCAAATAGTCCTCTAATGTCTGTGACCAAAAACATGGTACAGATGTCATGACACATATCCTGGAGTGACAGCACTCCTTAACTACTGCTTCAGGCAAAGGATTTACAAAGGGAAAGCAGAAATTCTTGGCTGATAAAATGTGTGACAAGAGTAAAAGTAGATGAGTGATGAGAAAAGAGCAGCAACTGGACACATGTTGCATCAAAGCACTGGGGTAGGCAGCTTTTGTCTGTCCTACACTTGTTGAGTACAGTGCCTTGGACATCGGTAATGGGAAAAGCACTGCTCTTCTTAAATGTCTTCCAGACTAATGCATGCTGAGAGCAAATATGTTTTTGCTGCTTTTAGTATATAGTTTGAAGATTTGATGGGTTTTGCTTCTCACTTCATAGCATCCATTAAATCAATCTTAGATTTCATTTCGTTGAGCAGATATTTGTCAAAAAGCTGCTTCAAGGTCTCCCAAATCCACCTTTTTTCTCCTATACTTTCAAAATTATGCCACTGCTTAAGTAATAAAAAATATCTTTTCACCTTCCCTCTACCTCACTGGTAATATACTCAGTGTAGTTATTGGAGTGTTCTACGCATTGCAACCAAGCATACATTTAGAATTCATATCAGTGCTGATTATTCATGACCTATAATGAAAATATATTTTAAAAGCTCCTAGCAACTTGAAATAACTGTCACCATGTTTGTGTTATCTCTGTGTAGCACATTGGAATAGTTTTGTAAGGATATATAAAAGATGGTCATGGTATTTTGCAAGTTAATACAAAAGCAAAATTCTATAATAAAAATGTAAATGTTGGTAGATTTTTGTTAGCCCTGCCCAAACTTACTAGGCTTCAGCAGCAAAATCACCTGAGTAATACAAGATAGAAACTCTTAAAACTACCAAACAGGCTTTCCTTAGAGATATTTTTGCAGAATCACTTTGAAGTATAACTGCTCCTTAGGAATTTGAGATTTGCACCAATAACATTTCAAGCTTTTTAAAGAAGGGGATGAACAATTGTAATGGATTGGATACTGCGTAAGTATCAGAGAAAACATCACAAGCAAAGACTTATTTCAGGCACTCTTTCTTATATTTGCTGCCTTGGTTATATGAAGTGACAGCCCAATGAATCACTGGGTGGTCTTTTGGTCTGACAATTTGGGTATTGTCCAAGCAATTAACAGGCAGGCAGCCAGTTGCAGCAGCCAGTGATTAAATTACAGAGGTTCTTTGGTGGTTTCCATAAAGAAATTTCTGGGAAGAGTTAGATGGATCTACCACCTACCATATGATGAGCATGTGTCCTAGTCTGTGTACATGTTTATTTGACAAAATACTTAAGAATATTGCTTCACCTGAAAAGAGTCAATATTTGAAAGACAGTCCATCCTTTTGGTTTCTCCTGTACTAACCCTGTGTGTGAGGAGAATTTATGATACTGTTGGAATAAACCTTAAGCTTTGTGTGGGTTTTTTTATATGAGATTTTAGAAATGTCTTTCCTCATATCTTGAATCACGTCTGACTAACTGCATAAGTACTTCACAGGTTTAATTCTAGATTTTTCATTTAAAAATGCCTTCTCTTATGTAAGTCCTTTAAGCACATATAATTGGTGTTAAATTTTTGCTTAGCCCATGGAACATGTAGCATCCTGTGTTATCCCCCTTAATCTATAAATGCTAATCTCTGTTCCTGCTATTTGGCTGGTTTTCCTTTGTGTGTGGGAAAAATCTATCACACTTTTTCCAGAATTTTGAGGTTTTTTTCTTCCTCCCATGGTGGTCAGTGGTTAAACTTCCACAGGGAGAGATTAAGGTAAAAGCAGCAAAAAGGAAAAATAAGAGGAAATAAACTCTATTATCTAGAGTAAATATACCAGCATGGTCAAATTATGATTACACTGGCCTCCAAGCTGCACTCTGATCCTTTATGATAATTCTGAGCAGTGCTCTGAAGGTGAGTGTAAATGTCAATACTCTAGGAAGACTTGAAATTTTTGTGAATTTGCATGGGATACATGGATCCATAACTACAATCCTGCAGGTACTGGGTTAGTACTCATGCTGATGGGAACACTGAGCTCTCATGTGGCATTTTTGATAGGGGTATGGGACTGTAAAAGGAATCTCAGCAACATTAAGTTTTCTTTAGCATTTAGTCTTTCTCCAGGGGGTAATTTTTCTGGATTAGATGGGAAAGTGCCCTTGCTGCTAGCAGGAAGGAGAGGAGGTTGTTCTGTACATTTTAATGCTTTTACAGCTTCTGTACTAAAAGACATTGGGAATAGCAGGGAAGCTTGCACACCTTCCTCAGAGATAGACTCAGCTTCCCTTCCACAAAGGTTTTGCCAAAGTTTTAATAAAAGGAATCCCCACTGTAGATTACTCCTATACTTATCCAGTAGTCACTCCTGGACCACATCCTCCAGCAGCTTTTATTCAGTCAAAGCTGCTTCCAAAAGGGCTCAGGGGCATCGCTCGGTCAGCAGCAATCAGTGGGTTAATACAGCCTCACTTCTGCTTCCCTCAGATGTTCAGGAGAAGATAATGAGGCAGGGAAAGAGCCTGCAGGTTAATGAGATACCCCAACTGGAAGACAGAAATCTGAGAGGAGAGACGAGGAAGCAGAAGAGGAAGGGGAAATGTGAGTTTCTTTATATTCAGGTGTTACTCACTTGAGAGAATTGCTGGGGCAGGATTGTTTTCCAGTACTATAAAGACCGTTTGATCTGTTAGTGCACTGCTGAAATTACTCATCTACCTGGCAAAAGCCGTCTGCCTTTTACACTCCTGTTAAAATCAATACTGAACTCCATTTGAAACTCTGTTATGCTAAAAAGAAGTGCCCCCCCCCCAACTCTAAACAAAACACCAAAATTCAAAGGTGCTCATGTTAGGATAAACACTGGAATCCTTCTAACAAATTCTAATCAGTGCTTGGGTAAGCATTGTTAGAAACATCTGTCATGCATTTAAATAAATTCTGTTAATAAAATGAATGAGTAGAACTTAGACAAGTATAGAGAGGTAATACAGTAAAACAAATAGCCCTACTACAGGGAGCTGTTGTACTATGCTGTTTTGAATATCGTCATGAAAGCAGCTTACCTTTCAGCTGAATCTTTTCAATAATCCTGGGCTGTAAATGATGCAGCCATGTAAATAACTCTGACAGTTGCACTTTGACCATATAATATGAAAAATAGCTTGTTCTCTATAATCACATTGTCAAAAAATTCCTCCTTATCAGTATGCGACCTCCTGCTACAGACAAGCAGAATACAGAACAATCTGCACAGTCTGCAGTGTTCAAGATACTATTCTTGCTATTATTATCAGCAATGACTATTATCTCTAAATGCTCAACAGTAAATCCAGAGGAATAAATGGGAACATTTTTCCTAAGTGGTGTATAACAATACCTGACATTTATATAGCACCTTTCATCTGTAAGAATCCCAAAGTGCTTTACAAAGTCTGCTGGGATCACTTCACCCACCACTGAAATGTAGCTATCTCTACAGTGAAATTCAACTTCTATTCCACACCACTGCCATTGCACAACGGTGTTTTTAAAAAAAGTGACAACTAAGTGAAATGCATTGAACTGTTCTTGTGAAAGCTATCATAAGGTCCTCTGTGGCAGTCCACGGCTAAAACTTTGCAGTGGTATCCAGAGAAAAACAAAGCAGATCCTCCTCTGCCCTCAGACACTTCCTTCCCAGCAAGAGCATTTCTATTCTCTTTCTGTTCTCAGACCTATCAGTTGCAATGCTACCAATGAATGAAATTCTACTAATGAAATCACACTAGTAAACCTGGGTATCTGGAGTTATTTTAGAAAGTAAGTAATAATGAAAATAAAATGCTTAAAATTTTATAGGATGAAAATGGGCGTAACTAATCCATAACTGTGCTTCTCTGACAGCCTTGGTCTGTTGAGCCCAACACTGTGAAATTAAGTACTAATCTATTTTTCCTTATGAGGTATTTATGTTCTTTTCCATGGTTTTAGTACTATAGCTATGTATTTATACGAGCTGGTATGATTCACTGTAAGTTAACTGTAGAAACAGGTGCTGTATCTGTGCTGGTAAATTAGAGTGAGGTAACATTCTCAGGTATGGAAAATTACAAAAATTTATAAAATGATGGAATGATATCCATGCTCTTGACCTACAACAACTCCTGATGAGCATGCCTGATAAGAAGTGTTTGAACATGCCCCTGCTTTTCTGGGGGGTATAATAATTTTTCACTCAAACTTACTTTCAGTTCTCCTGATAGTTGGCTTTATTGCTGGAAAACTAACTGAGGAACATTGCTATTACAGATGTATATGCACAGGGTATGCACAGGAGATGAGATGTATGTAAAGCATAGTATTTGTACATTCCTGAATGTGATAAAAGTGGATTGGATCCTCTTCAAGAGATATACATGGTATGCAATATGAGTAATCTTGAAAGTGCTCTACCAATATTAATCAAATCACGGAGCTGAAAATACATGTTCTTGCTAGAGTTTCCTATTACATTTTCATCTCACAGAAGGATGGGAGCAAGCCCAGCCAGGAGATCTGAGCCCTGCTAAATTTTGGAGAGCTTAGCTCTTGCTGTTGATATAGATTTGATCTCTCCAACTCAGGTTTATGTCTGTAATATGTCACTTTAAAAAAATCCAGGTCCCATTTGGGTTCACTCCACTGCAGTGTTACTACTTTATCTTGTATTTCATCTCCTTTGTGGTCTTGGCTTTTCTTTGGCAAAATGTGAGTTCCTTTTCTTTAAGACCTGGGGAAGCATTGGACATATGTCACCAGTGAACTACAAAGTGTGTGGGGAAATTAGCTAAGTAGACAGAACCACTTTACTGCTGAGAATAGAGTGGTCTCTGCTCCTTCTCGGCTACAGACAGGAAAGAGAAACAAGAATGTTGCAGAAGTCACTGACCTTTTGAAACTAAGCTGTTATATTGCTTTAATGGAACAAATTCAGGTAAACAGATTCATATACCTGGTCATGGTATTAAGAGATTAAATGTAATTTTTCCCTCTCCCAAGTTTCATAGTACTTTTGAAATAAACTGTGGAGTGAAGCCTAAAGAAACAGCAGTAACTGTGAATCCACTATGAGATATTCTGAGTGGCATCTTAAGGATGCAGGATGTGAATAGACTATCAGAGTTTATCCCATCATAAATCCAGAAAATCCTGTGGACAGAGAGACAAAATTATACATGCTTATGATGAATGTCTGGTTTATGAAATTTATATGTGAAGGTGTAAAATATCTCCTATTAGAGATGCTAAATTAAAATGTTTACTAGGTTTTTAAAATGCATTAAAATTCAAAGTTGTAAATTTATATTAAGAATATCACATTTATCTGCTGTGACCCCACTAAAACAGATGTACTGATTCCAAAGTATTTTCAGTCAAGCCTTGGGTACATGTACAGCTTGTGTATTTATTTGTATCCACTGGTGTATATTCCATATTTAGTCCTATTTTAATTATGAACGTGGAGATTTCAGTTATATCAGGACACGTCAGCTCTAGGACTGCAGAAAGAATGGTTGTGGCAATGCTTAACTCTTCCCTCTGCACATGTGTATTGCACACCACTCTTTATGTCTATTAGCCCATGTGCATTCGTAATCAATACCATTGCCTCATCAAACTCTTCTATACTTTTATGTACACACATATGTTTAGAGGTATTTTAGAGGTACTCTTAGAGGTATTTTAAAGTTAAATTTTGGTCCTGGCAATCAGACTACAACAATACAAATGATAGACTTGGCTTCACATTTGAAATGTTACCCTATTATGAGGCAAACATGCCAATAAACAAAAGATAGAAGAATCTTACCACTTATTTTCTCTGTCTTCAAAGACTTCACCTTTCAGGCTGAAATTTACAATGCTGGCTTTTATATTTCATTATTATTTTACTTCTGCATCTTCACTAAGAGCCATATCCTCCTTAAATTTCCCAAGCTTTTTCCTTTCGTTGACAGACAGTTGCTAATCACATGTATAATACCCTGAGCAAATTTCAGGCCATAGGGGGATAGGATAGCTTCCTGCATATTTTACCCTCTTCCATCCTTATTTTTTTCAGTTTCTGTGACTGTTTGCTTGCATTTATGAATGAATGCTATGGTGTGTATTGGCTATGTTAAGAAGAGGGATCATGTGAATGTTAAGCCTTTAAACATAAATGGTGAATTTTAACTGAGGCTTTCAAATTCACACATGTAAAGACAACAATTACTGCTCCCTCTGCCCACTTTGAAGCTCCCAGCAAAGAATCTGCTGAGCACACAGAGTCAAATATTATTTATATCAATCCTGGGCAGGTATTTTGCATTTGCCTGGCAGATAGGATAGGGCAGCATCTCTCCTCTGAATGCTGTGTTGGGCTCTGCTGGTGAGCACTGGGGTATCAGAGACTTTAGCTATTACAGCAGTGACAAGAGAGCTCCAGGGAGATTCTTTTGAGAAGAATCATCCACTCCTGAAGCTGGATTCCAAATTTTCAAATTTGGCATACGGATTTTAATCTCTGAGTTGCCTTAACAGAAAGCAAATTCCATAACTTCCTCTGCAAGGTCTGTTTGACTTTGCTGGAGGAAGAACGCTTGTTCAAAGCCAGCCCAGCAATCATCATTCATCACCCTGTCAGTCACAGCAGATATCAAGGTGCCTTCAACAAACGTTCTGTAGTGTAACCCCTGGGTTGGTTATTAGTGTTTCCCACAAAGTTCCAGTACTCAGAGGACATTTTTGAACTTTATGGGATTTATATTAACTCATAGCAATCTTTGCAAGTTGCCAGAAGGTGTAAAGAAACAAATGATTAACTGAATTCTTCTTAGTAATTTAGAAATATTGATGAGTGCTGGTTCAAGTTGTTGCTACCAGCAGTGTATTGCCTGCAATGCTCGACTCCTGGTAAGAAGGAAGTCTTCTGAACTCAACACAATCTTACTTTTCCTTTTTCCATATTTTAATGTGAAAAACACTTTTGGTGTTGTATCTCTGATAAATTCATTTTCAGCAGCTGCTGAAATATTTAAATCCTGCCAAAGAGAGTCATAAGCTGTGGAGTCCTGTGTCTAAAGCAGATGCAGTAGTGTCTTCAAAACTTATTGTAAACAAAGCAATAATTCTCTCTAATAACAAAAAAGTATTTTAATTCATATCTGAGACCATATGAATTAGCTTCAGGACCAGTTAATAGGATGTCATAATGGGTATGTAAGTTACCTTTAACTAGATTTAGTCTTATTTTGTGCTATGAAGAGAAGTTGGAAAACATTTAGACTTTGTTCAAACACTGCATGGTATATAAATCAGGAAAAAGTACCTATCTGATAACGACAGTACCACATGCAGTTTTCCCAGAGAAGGCTGTTTACTTAAGGCCTGAAGCAAGGGTCTGTTTGAAGAAAACTTGACAAGGACAATTTCTTACTTACCTTAACTCCCAGACAAAGCACAATATTAATAATGATGAGTGGTTGCATTCCAAGCATTTCACTCACCTGAAATACCACAGAGCAATTTACATATGTTTGGTTTTTGCTCTCACCATAGTATTACACAGCTAGCTGAAATTTCAAAAGAAATCCAAGAAATAAAGCATTCAGATCTCAGAGAGCTATTGAACTGCCTGAACTCTGCTCATTCATCCACAGCAATGCTGGTTTTCTTCTGAGGGCCTGTGCTTAGGAATGGGAGGACCACACTCCTGTCGCTTCCTTGCATCACTCCACTCTCAAATATTGTCACATACATTGGGGCACTTTATGGAACTATAAATGACATTCCTTTCTTCTTACCTAGAAAGGCTCTGCAAATCCCTTGGAGCAATTTTGCTCTTTAATCCATCCCACTCTTTTCCCAAGATCTAAACCCTCATGTTCCTCTGCCTTTTGCAACCTTCATTTAGCTCTGTGAATGTCTGAGGAATATGTGAGGCTCTTTCCCCTCTGCTGACTGAGAGACACCAACACAGAACTGACTACTCCACTGAAGCTTCATCACTGGCCAGAGAGTGATTTTCCTCTGATACCTGGCCCTGATCAGTACATGATATTGGGAACTAATACCCATTCACTCTCTCTGTGCCCTGTTAGTTCTGAACTACAAATACAAAGGTCAGTGTTTCCTGGTCAGCCTTTTCATGGATAATTAAAATAGCTAACAAATAAAAGGGACCTTTACTTAGCACTAGAAAATATTTTCATAAGTGTTTTGGGTTGAAGCAAAGTCTTTTCCCTTGCTTGTACAGCTCTCTAATCAGGATCACATACTCATCCAAATCACTGAAGTACCATCATTGCCAGATCTGGCCTTACTGCATTTTTCTGCCATATGTTCTAAAGAAGACAGTTCTACATCATAAGTTTAAACCTTTGTCCTGTAGATGGACAAGCAGCCTAAGAGGGTATTAGTTTGCTTTTGGGAAGGAACAAAGATTATTTGATGTCCCTAACTCATCTCTTGTCCCATTAAGGCAGAAAGGTTCAGGATTTTAATGTACTCTGCTTTTCAGTATGTGGTTTTTTTCCCACATGAGATGCTAAAATCTTTCCATGGATATTAAACATTTTTATATGGCAAGCTCATGTGTCCATCTGACTCACCCTCTGCTTTTGAGCTGTGGGTCAGTTTTTCCATGATGCCTTTTGAAAGTTGGAGGTATCAGTTGAGTAAACCAGAGCAGGCAGTTTCCTGTAATCATCTATGCCATCATCTGTGCTGGATCATGGCAGAATCTGATCAATAGAAGAGTATTTAAATATGTTAGAGCCTGAATCTGATATTCTACATGTTTAACTGCATAAACAGATCAATGGGACGGGATTGATCTCCATTGATATTTGGCAGTTTTCAAATACAATTAAACCACATTTGGAGTATTGAAAGCACTTGAAATAAACAACTGGGCACTATTTATAATTTAAAAAGCTACTCAAAAATTTAATAGATCAAGTGGTTGTTTCAACAATGCCAGTGTCAAGGGAAAACTTGAAATCCATATGCTGTATATAAATAGCAAACTGAAATTGATGGCAAACTGAAGTTCAATGTGTTCTTTAGCACATATTACTATACACAAATACATCTGTATTTATGAGATAAGGATATGCAATTAAATTGTCATTAACAGATATAGATGAATGATTATGCCCGAGCAGAAATTGAGACTGGAATTATTGGACATGCTGTTGATAAAATGGCAACCATACCTTTCTCATATCCCTAAAACAGTGGAATTCAAGAGCTACCCAGCCAGTTCTTGGTTTTGCTGATCCCTGTTGGCCATGTTCTCCCTGTGTCTGACAGTTCCCTGGATTCCCTGTATACATCTCCATTGCTCCTTCTGAGAGCCTGGCACCATCATGTGTTTAAGCTACCACCAAAACTTGTTTGCTCAGTCTGGGAATGCCCCTGGGGCTCCTTTGAGGGTAATGTCATTGTCACCACAAAGGCACATCAGACTGCTTAAAGGCTGCTCAGAGTTTTGGACTCGTTGGCATGCACAATACTGGTGGTCATAAAGAGAACCAGTGTCCACAATTTTCAAGACTGGCCAGTTCAAGAGAAACATACCAAAGCTGACCAGAAGAACAGTCATTTGGGAAATTAGATGTATTTGCCATTCTGGTCTCCCTCTGGGCAGTTTTACACAGCAACACAGGTGCAGTTGTAATAGAATCTGTTGAGGTAGCTGAGGTCCTAGTCCAGAAAATACAAGGTGATTAGAAGGGTTACTTTTTAGAGAATTCTTTGCAAAGAAAGGCTTATGGTTCAAATCAATTTGAAATACATAAAGGAAACATGGATCTTTAAGACTACTCTCAGCTATAAACTCAGAGCACTGCTGTAAACCCCAGGTTCTGTAAAGACATAGACTTGATTCATTACAAGGACACTGAATGTCAGCTCAGCAGTACATTTACCAGACACCTCCAGTGTGGGCATGGGGAAATGTAATTTTGCACTTTTACTGACAACATTCTGAAACACAGCTAAACAGTATCAATGTGATTTTTCTTTCACAGGCATTTTGAAAACAATTCCCTATGTTTTTACTAAGGTCCTTATCCTGAAAAGTTAGGAAAGTACTTTCCATGTGTACCCTTTGCTTGATCCAGTGCCAATGTAAAAAATCAAGTCTTTACTGGTGATATGGGTCATGAAGAGGAAAATATAGCAAGTTCCTTTTGCACAGGTACTGCTTTAACAGCATGAACACAGTAGGGCTTCCCAGTACAGGTCTGTCAAAGCTGGGACACTGCAATCCTTGACTCTTCAAACCTTCCCAAATCCCTCCCAGCTTCAGGAGGGCCCTGAATGTGCATAGGAGTGTGCATCCTTCTCCTGAAAGTACACACATATCATTCCTAAGGGAACTGCTTTTTCTGTTAATGATATCAGCAATGCTTTCACCTGAGTGGCTCTTGCAGGGTGAGGTTCAGAGGTTATATTCAATATTCAACTCTGCATTGTTCCAATGGCCATGGTACATTCTGGTTCCAATCTGTGCTGCACAGAGCAGCTCAGTGAAAACTGTATAGCAGAAATACTTTGGCTTTTTACCTGAAGAGACATGGTGATGACTTATAGTACACCCTGAACAATTTTTCTTCTCTGTGCTTTATCTGGACCAATAAATGCTTATGCTTCTGGATGCAGGAAGAGCTGTTTGTTCTCCTCAGCTGACAACCCATTAAAAAGAAAATAAAGTAAACATATCAGAATTAGTCCCCTAAAGCTTCCATCAAGCCTTCTGCCATGAGCACTTTGCTGCTGTTTTTGTTTTTTTCCATTGCCAGCTTTTGGCACTCAGGGGCAATCTATCTTTGGGATAGAGAATAGAATCACTCTCCTTCCCCAGGATGTATGATCCAAGAGCTAAAAATAGAGGCTATCCAGAACGATATGAGAGGGCTGCATATCAAATAAGTAGCCAAAATTGTTGAAAAAAATCTTCTTGTGGTGTCAAGAAGTACAATACCCTTAAGAAAAATTACAAAACCTTACAGGAAGCAATTAGGAGATAACTAATTAAAAGTTATTTTCTTACCCCTTGCAGTAGTGGTCAGTTTAAATACTGAACCTGTGGCAGTTTCTGAGAGGAAATACCTGAATTTTGATTATATGCCCTAAAAAGAGCATTTAAGTTTTCTTGTTCACCATCAGAAGGTAAAGAAGAAAGAATCATCACCAGGAAAAAAAATAAAAAAATCCACAAGGTGCTATTTTACCTGATTTTTTCTATAAGGACTGTCAAGCACTGGTCTTTAGGACCTACTGGAAATGCAAACTCTAACAGCTTTCAGGCAAGCCCTTGTTTTCAGCTGATCATTACCAGTTCTGACCTTTTAAATCTTCTGCTGCTAAGGGAGAATCTGGTCTTTACAGAAATCTGTTCTGTATTCCATTCATAGACAATGGAGAACTTAATTATATTTACTGGTATTTAACATATGGAGCATATTTGCCTGGAAGGTAGATGAAATCTCCTGCATTTAAGATCAAATCAATTTGAATTTAAGGTCACATTTGCAGAAGTCAATGTTCCGTAAAATCAAAGAAGAGCTTAATTCAACTATTTTTTCTCTGTCAGTCAACTGTGTAGTTTCACCCAGTGGAGCTGTGCAAGCCTTCCTCCGGCAAGGAATCCTTGCACACACAAACATTCAGACACGAAGCTTCAGCAGGACTTGGATCTTCCTCACCTGAGTGGAGCTGGGAGTGTTCAGGTCCAAGACAAGCTTCCTGTTGGTAACTCTTGCACCCACAAATAGTGTCAGTCATACTGCTAAGACTCCTCAGGCAAGTATCTTACCTTCTTAAAGGGAGCCTCTCAGGACCAAACCTCTTTTCTTCTGATGAGATGTATCCAATTTGGCACATCTAATTCATGTGCTTCCAGGACTAAATAGAGAAAATAGGCTGATGTGATTTCAAGGTGAAAGTGTGTGTATCTTCATTCATAAGCAAGTGCTGCTACTTCAAAGGGGAAGAGATTTGCAGGAATCAATGATCTGCAATATCTTTTTGCTTAAAGTGTAATTGCCATCCAAGAGCAATGAGGGATTTTGCTGCTGCAGAGGTCTGGGAAACACAAGCCCAAAATGCAACTTTCTGGTTGGGAGATTTCTAATATTGGAACATTGTCTTTGAATGCTACTAACCCACAGCCTTTTCCCCTGGAAACTTAAACAGCAGAGGAGAGAATAGGAGCTGTCGTTGATTTCTCCTGCTTTCCCTAAGAATATCTGATACAGCAGGTCTGAAAATGGCATTTATGTTCTTAATAAAAAGATTTTTGTCTTTATTTTTAAATGAAAATATTGATTACTTAGCCTTGATGAAATAATGAATACAAACAGCAGTGAAAAAAAAAAGAAAAAACAGTATTAATTGCTTCCTTGTGATATAAAAGATTATTTTATTTAATATTTTAACATAATGGAAACAACAGGAGAAAAATTGTGCATAAAAGTGGGGGACATTCAGAAATGCTTATTTAATGGATTTTTAATTTACATTATTCACAGTCGACCTGGGATGGTCAATTGAAATACATCTAGCAGTATTCTCTTCTGATGAAAATTTGTCACGTATTTAGCCAATGAGTTTGAATGATAAAATAGAAGAGGAAAAACTATTATCACAAAGTTCAGGAAAAGTTAATAGAGGTCTTTCTGGTTGCTGTTATTTAGACTCAGGTAAATACATGGCAAACTGTAAATGTCTCTTTATATCATGTTGCTTTGTTGTTGAGACATTTTACTAGATAAAATAACTTTTTATATAAGGGAAACCCCTATTTGAATACATTTTGGTAAGATGTCTTAATAAACATTTGAAAAATATATTGATATCTTCAATTAATATTTGAAGGAAATAAAGTAGTGAGAAATTTTGAAAGGAAAGGGGGAGGGATTTCTTTTCCTGTATGATATGCCATGTATTTGTAAACATTTCCAAGCCAAGCCTTCTTCATTGCTGGGTGTGCCATATCTTTCACAAAAGGATTCCCCTTCTATTCACAGGAGCCATTCTTAAGCTGGCATTTGTAAGAAATCTTCTCTCTTGTTGCTGAGTTGACAATCCACTCCTCACTTATCTGTGGCTGCTGGGATTTCAGTCTCTGCTCCTATGCAGACTCTCAGGACAAAATTCACCTCTGATGTAAATGTGCTCAGTTCCATTGAAGTTTCTTTCTTTTGCACCAAGGCTTAATTTGATCCTCGATGTTCAGATCACTAAGCTATCCCCTCTGGCCTAGCAATTCTCCCATTGAAAAATTACTTTCTGACTGTAAATGCCAATAGTCTTTTTACTCTGGAAGCTGAAGTAGTAAGAGCATATAAGGGTTTCATGAAGTGCTTCACATGTGAGCAGACAGCCCATTGCATCCTGGAAGTGTCCCTTACCCTTCAAATGAAGAAAAGGAAGTCTGGGTGAATGAAAGATTACTGTATTTTTGTGACTGCTCCATCAAAACCAAAAGAGTTTGGGCCTTTAGAGATGAGGAGGATCATTGTAACTCATTTCCCTACAGGACTCATTCAGCTCTGAATCAACAGAGCTTGTAGCCCTCTGACATATAGATCGACCTGAGGGGGAAGAGAGAAAGAAGGATGTAATTGTGCCAATTAATCTGGAAAGGCATCTGAGAGAACAATGTCTTTAAAGAAAGCCTGGCAATGATCTTGGTTTGATTAGAGTAAATCTAGAGCAGTGTCACTGAAATCAAAATATCATCCTGTACTTGCTGGTTATAACCTGGATCAGAATTTGGCCTGGAATTGATAGTTCATCTTGGACTAGCATCTCTCAAAGGAGAATATAGATGGTTGTAATTAATACCAAATGTTAAATAAAATAGCAAATATTTTCTATTCCCTAGTTAGAAAACCCAATAAATTCATAAGGTTGTTCTACTAATTTTGCATTTTGCTACAAAACCCACAATTTATTTTTAACAGGGATTTTGTGTCATGCCTATCAGAAATGGAACCAGAATTGGTGATACCTACAGATCTGAGTAATAGGTTTATTCTAAGACCTGTTATATTCCACAGAAGGGTCAGAATATCAGGAAACCTTGGTAATATCTTGAAAGAAGACACTGACCTATCTATAATTTTGATGTATTTTACATTAAAATTTTAGCAAATCTGGGAAATAATAAAAATGTAGAGAAGAAGTACATTTTTCCCAGGAAGTGGAGGCATTTGTGCGTCCTAGGGTGCACTACAGCTAGAAGTAATAGGATCTGTCCTGTGCTGCTCCCTTTGTCCATGTCCTCTGTCCTGAGGCAGAAGCAGAGCCAGCCTGTTTGCTGGCTCCTGCCATAAGAAGAGCTGCCAGCCAAGGAGAAATGTGAAGAATCCAGCCTTTGTGTGTACCTGCACACTGAGGAATGCCTCTTCTAGTCCCTCTTCCTGATTCAAGATTTACTGGGAGTATTGGGAGACACACTGACAGAAAGGCCACTGTTAACACATAATTTAAATAATCCCTGATTAACTAGTGAAATTATAATTTTAGGAAGTATCGAGTGAATTGGAAAGTGTGGAGTTCCGCTGAAACATGATATTGATTTGATGCCTTTTAATTTGTTAGAGATTGTAACTAGCAATCCTATTCACCTATTTACTCTTCCCAAGTTATTTATTATTGACCAGAAATAGGTCTGGATGAGAGCTGTTAATACAGAAGAGCCAGGATCTGCCCAGACCTGAACAGGCGAATAAATGGTTGGAGGTGAGCCTAAAACAGATCTGAGTTGTACTCAAGGCTGTTTAGTTCCATGTTTTCAAACCTCTCCATTCCCTAATTTGCTCGTTGCTGTCTCTTGGAATAGCCTCCACATCTATAATTGTTAATGTAAAATGTAAATCAGCACACAATGTCTTAGCCTAAGCCCCTAGACACATCCAACACTCTGGCAGCAATTTCCATGGATGGAAATGTTAGAAAAAGAAGGCAGAGAAACTAGCTTTTTTTTTTCCTTTCACTTCTTTTGAAATGGTAGTAAGCTTTTCAATCAGAGATTATGCTCTGCTGTAGTGAAAAGTTTTGTGAGTCCTAGCTTTTTGGATGCCTTTGGCATGATCACTTGCATGGGTTCAATTGCTTCGTTGGCAAGCATTTTAACACAAAGTGCTGTAATCAAAATTTTCCCTTCTCAGCATTGAGGATTTGTTCTAGCTGTCCAAATCAAATCCTGCTGGAATGGTACAAGTCTTTTTAGACTCACTGGCTGCTGCCATTGTTTCTCTGATTCTGCCAGACACAATGAGACATTAGGTCTGGATTTTAATCCACCTCTTTTCTTAGGAAGATGCAGTTGGGAGACTTAAGATCTGGTCCTATAACTTCTGTTTCACATGAGCAATCTCACTGCAGATTAAAGACTAATCATAGAAGGATTTGGAGGATTGGGCCCTTTGATTTCTCTTCATGTTAAGGCTCCTTTATCTGGATCATCCCGTTGATTATCCTTCTCCTTCTCCATATGCCTTTTGCATATGGCTTTAGAAGTAATTAGAAGGAAATAAGATTTTCTGACTTTAACTTAATCAGTAACATGTGTACTTTGAAAAGTTACATTTTTACATGACAGAGAATGCATCATCCAAAAGCAAATATCTCCAAGGTATTTGGACTCGCTTCTAACTGACAGCCGGACATTATCACAACTGTGTGGCTGCTCTTTGTTCTGGCTCACAGACACTGTGAATGTTTGATAAATGTTACCTTTTTAATTCTTGATAACATTATGAAAATGTTAAGAAATGTTAGAGCAGATAACCTTCCTAGACCAAATAACAGCATTAACCGTGTGAAGTTAATAACTGACTACAGGACATTTACTTAATTTACCTTTAAAAAAAGTTTTGCTCACACTACTCAAACTTTCCCTTCATTTTTATCTCCCTTTCTCCAAGGCCACAGATAAGATTTTTCTCTTACTTACTTGCAGGTCAGCTTTCCATGACACTCAGGTCTGCCTACAACCAAAACCAAATATTTATGGGTATGTGGGTATGAAACACCATAATGATAAATGTATGATAATACACCAGAATGAAAGATTTCAAGACAATAATGTTTGCTGTCTGAGCTGGACATTTACTTAGTCTGTGTAGACAGGAGCAGGTACTTTGATATAAATCAGATGAAGTGTTTTTGAATGAATAAGTCTATACTGTGAAGTATGACTTCAGGGATCAGGACATACGGGCACACAGGTGTCATTTTGCAATGAAAGCTGCTAATGCTTTCTGTGCATGTCTAAAAACACTTTGTTTCAAGGTTGTGCTTCTGAGGATATAGCTCTGCAGGTTTCTTTTAAAGAATGAAGTGCTAAATAATGGATTAAAGGCTAAAAAAGGATTTGAAAGGTCTTCACCGTATTTTTAGCACATTTCAGTTATACTTTTTACTCCTTAGACACACACTTCCAGACTGTATTTAAATTTGAAGCATGTCATGACATTGCACATTCTTAGAATGATCAGATAGACTTGGAAGATTTAATATTTAACCTTCATCAATTGTTACACACAGCTCCTCACCTAAGTAAGCAGATGCTTGATTTGAAGTATTTAGGAGTCATACTAGTTTTATTCTTAAACATTTTGTCAAATCAAGGACACAGTGGACTTTCATGCAATTCACACTAAGTCCTTCAGAAAATATAAATATATGCTTTGTTTTATGCAGTTTAGTCAAGAATGTAACTACCAGAGTGTTAAAATTAGATGGTTTTGCCTTCTGAAAACCCAAGTAGAAAGTCTCTTCCTTCACTTTTGCCATTAATAAGAACATAAATAAGGTATTTTCTCTGACTACCTCTCACAAGAATTCTCATGGGAATCTGGCAGCCAAAGCACAAGTTTCACTTGTGTTGAGTGGAAACAGAGGCTTCTCTAAAAGAAACTGTTGACAAAGATATGTCAGGAAAAGCTATACTTTAAAGTGACCACAGTCTGCTGCTGTAATTTATATATATATATATATATATATATATAATAATCATATATAGTTTACACCGCCCTACATAATGATACTACTTCAGACACATTTGGACGGGGTAGTTTGAGGGCATGGATCGAGCACAACCAAGGAAAATCACTTATTATTCATCTGTGCACTCTACCAAACAGTGCTTAACTGGTGCTAAACACCTAGAGGCTAGTTTGCTGATACCTTTCTTCAAGGACCCCAACTCATTTGATGATCTGATGTCACTGGTTTTGTCTTGGATCCCATATAAGTTCCTAGGAATGTATAACCTACTCCATTTTCAAAGGTAAAACCCAATTACATCCAGCTGCAGATGTTAAGGCAACTGGTTAATATGAATGTTCTTTCAGGATTTAGCAGTAGGAACAGGAGCAAAGTCCAGAATCATCAACAAAAACTATGGGAGGTGGATTAGCCCTAATTTTCTTCTTTGTTCCCTTTCTATCTTAAGACAAACCTTATTGCACTAATTTTTCAGCTTGTTCTGTAAGCCCACTGCCATTTGTGAAGCATGGTATGAATGACATCATCTCTCTTTAAATTTTGTGAAGCTCAAAGTACAACAGAGATGGAAGAGCAGAGATGATTATTATTTCATGTTCTAAAAATTATTTACCCTCAGTTACCACAGGGTTTGAAGGATTCTGTCACATTTACATTTCTTCAATGAATTAAAATTAGTGTTGGTATGTATTCTCATTTCCAGTGTTGCAGCCCTTAACTTTTGCAGCTGTAGTTTCTTGATTTTTACTGACAACACTGAAAATTCAGCCTGAAACATGAAACTATTTCCTTTTGTTTACAGAGTTCTGATTTACCTTGTATATACTATTATGGTATCACTGAAGATGTGCTTAACTGTGGTGACCTGTTACATCTGTTGAAGTGAACATCAAAAGACCATTTAATCACTTGTAATGTTTTTTTTTCCTTGCCTAGGCCAGTGTTTTGTAAGGGTAGAGTTCTGCTAATGCACGCTTCTGCCGGGAAGCTTCCCAAGGTGGGGCACAAGAGATGCTAAGTGGCAGAAGGAGGATGAGCAGAAGCCATTAACATTTCCCCAGCAAGGTCAAATTTGATGTTTCCTTTGTTTGTAGTATCCAAATTAAGAAGATGCTTCTCTGCTCTGAGTGTTGCCTCTACATAAACATACTCCTGGGTAATCTCAGGCTGGTCACTTCTCCTCACCATTAGCCACCCATTAACAAGCTGATTGAAAAGAGCCCAGCACAGCTTACACAAAGCGCTGACTATTTTCCAGGAAGACCAAATTTCTCATCAGATTCATCAACACTTCAGACTATCAATAAAGAAAAAAAACCCCATTCTTGTTCTGAAAGGCTATGATCACAGGAGAAACCTTTGCGTTCTTTCTTATATTTTTTTTATTGAAAACATGTTGGGGGAAAAAAAGGTGTTATCTTGCTCTTTTTTTTTTTTCCCCTGAAGCCAGTATTACCAGCCATTTTACTTGTACTTTACTATTATTATCTAGGTGATGGCTGTGACATGTTGATCATATATGGCAGTGAGAAAATTGATTTCCCTCAACAGAAATGCTTCCAATTTTCCCTGAGCCATAATTTTATGTCCACAACAAAATAAAAGGGTCATTTTCCTTAAGATGAGGGAATTGAAATCTTTGATAAAAGCCATAGTAAATGTTGTACTTTTGATTGCGGAAACTGCAGTTTTCACAAACATCTGCCAGTCTGCTCTGTGTGTATATGTGTTTCTGGGTGAGAAAAGGAGAGAGAAAGGAGGCAAAAAGAAGCTTTTGGAAAGACTGAAGTTGCTTTAAGAAGTTCTGCAAATCTGCAAATTTTTCCTGGAGACAACTGTTTGTTTGCTCTGGGAAAATTTAGGACTCTATTTCTAGCTTTCAGTCAGGCTTCTCCTTTTCCAAAAATTACTCTGGGTAAAGCCACACTTCACAATCGCCTGTTCCTATGTATGACTGCCTAATTTTCTTGTGTGACTTTGAAAAACAGATTTGGGAATTATTTATATAACTAGACTTGCAAAAACTTACATTTCTTAAGAGACTACAATCACAGTAGACCCCTACCCCCCCCCACCCCCCAAAAAAAAAGTAAATAAGCTTTTTTTTCTCCATTAAAAAGGATCTCTTCTGTTGTTTGGTTTTTTTTGGTACTTTTTTCTGTGGATTTTTGAGGGGGGGGGTGTTGGAGGGTTTTGTTTGTTGTTTTGTTGGGGTTCTGTTTTTGTTGTTTTGTTGGTTTTTTTGAAAGAGGATCTCTTTTAACCTTAAACAATCCTGTAGCTATGTTTATTAAATTATCACTTCAGGGAAAATGCAGAAACTATTGGCTAATTAGAAAATCTACTTAAGGCTTATTCTTCTGTTTGAAAATTATTTAAATATATAATTGACATTTTTTAAATGTTTGTTTTGTTTTGACTCTCTACAATACCGAGTATGGAAAGTCTGGAAGGTGAACCAGGCAATCCACAAGCAGAGTTTTTCTTTTAAATTGCTTTTGTTCAATAGTCAGAAAGAAATCTATGCTGAATCCTTGAATATTCAAGAAATCTTGAAAACTGACCTTTTGGTACTTTTCTGCATTGATCTTTTATGTCCACAGTCCCAAGTGTGAGTGTAATGCATGTGATAATATCTCACTGGAAGTTTTTGCCTCTATCAAACTACACTCTTTGATATCTCACTTCTACAAGATGAAAGACTCCCATAATTGGCCTCATCTCAGTTTGGTTTGTGGAGTGGCCAGGGAATTGTGCCCAATCAAAGTTATGTTTCCAGAATTTACAGTGAAAGAGGCAAGGAGCTAGAGAAAAAGCATGAACAGTTTTTTCCCTAAGAGTCTGATCTAAGTTTGGTACCTGAAGACAGACATAAAGAATGGCTGTTATTTTGACAGAAATAAAGTGTCAGGTAAATAAGAAGTTTTCTCTTTTATTAAAGTGAGACAGAGTTTACTCAGTTTGATGGCTTGATGGTTTTTCCTTGGTTGCACTTCTTCATATATGGCTTTTTTCCTGACTTTGCTTATAAATAGGGAAATGTTACAGGAACTCAGCACTTAAGAAATATGCAAGTGCAAAGTTAAATTAAGATGCTGAGATGATGTTAACAGCAAAATAGAGTAGTGATTTAGAAGTGCCTTGCATGTTATGTACATATTGTTCACAACATCCAGAAGATGTGCATTTGACAGAAGAGATAATCTTGTGATCTCTTTTCTTATTTCATCTGTACTCAAGAGAGGAGAGAGATGGAGGTCAGTTCAAATGCCTGGGTTCTGATTGTTTCACCAGGGACATAAACAGGAGGCAGAAAGTCATGAAACAAGGATAATGTTGAAAAAAAAATCACAAAAGCTTTTCCTGAAACAGTAGTTTTCCTGAAGCCAAGAAAGGCAATTCTTCCCTTTTTACTTGGAAGGTATTTTTTTATTAATACCATAATTATAAAACCATCATTTTAATATTTGTTTTTCACTTCAGAGTATTAGATTGCAGCAAAAAGAAGGCCATGCCTTTTGCACAACTGATGTTGGAAGGGCTTTAGTTATAAGCGGAATTTTGCATTTTGTGTCCTCTGCATGGTATAGGATAGAATAGATTTGACAAATTTTCTGAGGTTACTGCTGATTTTGGGGTTTTTTTAATTGATGTACAGCACACAAGTTCCACTGTGCATGATATTCACAGGCAGAACTAATGTCAAGGGAAGTACACCTTGAGAACAAAAGGACTTCTGCACTTTGCTTAGAAGTGTTGGAAAAAAGGCACGCACAAAAGTGGAAAGAACACACACAATAAAAAGCAAGATCTACTTTCTGGTGGAGTGAGTGAGAGGTAGACGGATTTATTATGACATTATGTCTCATCAGATAGAACCAGCTCTGTAACATAAAAAGAACTTGAGAGACAGAAGCAGATGCTAGAATGGGGCTTTTCTTTTTCCTCCTAGAATAGACACACTTCTGTGCTCTCATCTTTAATATTGATTCAGAGAATAGTATAAGAATGAAAAAGTTTGGCTCTGAGGTGACATTGATACCAGGAGTGACATTATTGGTGCTTTTTGCTGTCCTCTCTGAGCAAAAGGAGGAACTCAAAAACTGAAATTCCTAGATAGCCAATACCTGGTTTCATCTTGGAGACTGAAAACCAACCATGTTTTACATGCACTGTATTTTGCAAACCTTTGTAAAGTGTTTGGAATTTGGAATTGGGGTTTATGGAACACTGGGGGCCATCATTCACTACAGCTGAGAGTGGGTGCTGGGAAATGGGATAGCAAAGAGGACCTGTGTCTGCTGGGATGCTGAAATGACAAGAAAAAAAGTACCTGGGAGCTAGATGTGCTTGGAAATCTTAGGGTAGGTTATGCATCATACACCCTCCCTGTGCTCCTATTCCCAGAACTTCTCAAGGGAGGCTCTTCAGCATCTTGTATGGCTGTGTAAATGCAAAACCATTTTGGGGCAGTATGTAGCATTGTGCAGTTGTTCTCAGGACTGAGTAGGGCAGGTTCTACCAGGAGCTGCATCTGAGCAATTCTGTTCAGAGAGCTCACCCACCAGTAACTGAGAAAGGAACCTGCACCATCTCGGGTATGCAAATCAATAAACATGTTTGTGATCCACTTGGCCTCTGGCTCTTTAACAGAACATTTCCACATGAAACAATTTCTTCAAGATTTTTCAAAAAGACAGGAAATGCAGTTGTTAAAGTGCAGCTCTTCAGGGTTCCTTGGAGTGCTGGGGACTACTCAGCTTCACCCAGCAGGCAGATTTTAAAGAAAAAAACCTGATGAATATGTACCTTATTAAACAATAACATTACTATTGCATATTCCTAATTCTCAAATAAATCATCTTAAATCACCTAGATTCCAGGTTTGTCTGACCAAAATACAACAGCTCTTACAGGAGGAAAATTTCAAGTAGCAAATGTTTTTCAAAAGGCATTGTTTCTTTGAATAAAACTGAGATATAAATAACTGGTATTCATAGTCAAAGTAGGACAAAATACATTGAAAAGAAAGACTGAATTGAAAGGGTAAGAAACTGACATTCTGGAAAAGTAAAAAACATTTTGATAAATGCTCATGCAAAAAATGCTTGTGAAAGTGCTGCTTTACTATACTTGAGTGCACATTGTATACTATGTCTGTAAAGAAAGGTAAAAATATTTGCCATTGTCATCCTTAACATTTGCTTGTTATTTTCCTTAGGGAATCTGCATTCTCTAATTATTGATTGTTTCTATTAGACTAGGGTTCTTTGTCCTTCCTTCTCCCTTCCTTTATATTTCCCTGGATCTCTACAGGTTTAGAATTTGTTAGATCCTAATTTTTTTCTCTCAGATACTTTTTTCATTATCAAAAATGCTATTTCTTAAGGATCTAATCCACACCTACATGGTGATAATTTGAGAATCCCATGAGGAGACATGGATGATGCTGCCTTACAAACATCTGCAGATATTTTCAGGTTTTCAAGAATGGTAGAAAATCAAGTCCAGGAAATCAAACACAGAATATGCAAAACTAAGACCCACCCAACAGGGTTGCTTATGAAAATTTGAGTCTGACTAAAATATAGATCATCCAAGCCAGAATCAAGGAACAAAACTGTTCCTATTTGATGCTCAGCTCTTCCAGATGTATTTCCTGGTGGGCAGTTTGCCCGTACAGGATAGTGTTACAAAAACATATTTCTCTTAGCAGCCAAGTGAATCAGGGAAACAAGATACATTGGCAAATGAGAGACAAGTCACAAGGCAGACAAGAGCTGCCCTGAGCAATGGTGGGGAGGTGGTTGGCACAGCCAAGGTAAGAATCAAGAGACACCTGAGAAAACATTTGAATGACTGGAGCAAAGTTTATTCCAGATCCCTTCCAGGGGTGTCCTTTGCTGCAGAACGGTGCTCCGTCTCTGACACAGGTCCAGTGCAGAACTTGCATTACTCACCCATATGAAATCCACGTAAATGAGTTCTTACCATATCTGAGAGGTTACTAAGTCTTGTGTGCTGATAGAGCAGTGTAATTGGGACACAGTGGAGGAGACACTTGAACTCCATGGCAGTAACAATGTAGCTGTCTTTGTATCCTACTAGAATATTGCAGACTCTACACTCTTTCTTGTTTATCTATTTTAAATAGTATAGAATTTGGTACCTTTTATAAGAATAAGACTTCATTTCTTTCATGATTTTTGATAGATTGCTCCATGTTTCTCCTCAGTCTCCTCATCCAGATATATCTCATAATCTTGTAACATGAGATTGGGTGAAATACTACTTCATACTTGTACTATAGACTGCAGATAGAGATGAAGAAATTGGGGCAAGTAAAATGTTAAATTATTGCTTAAGGAGCACAGATTGGTGGTCCCACCATCAGGGATGTAGGTACAAAGTCTCACTCAAGAGAAAAGTTTAATTACTTACTCTGCAACATATTAGAAAAGAAATTCCTAAATTTACAGTTGGAGGTTGTAACCAAAGAGACAATTCCAAAGCTCAAGCAGAGTCCTCTACCTTTCCTTTTTAATGGGTAACAGGCCTCACTGACTATTATTAGAAGTGATTTGGCACTTCAACATGCAATAGGCATAGAGTGAGATTTTTCAAAACCATTACACATCTAATTTGCATTGACTGAAAATCCCATGAGACACCTAAATACCTCTGGACAACCTTACTGTGCCAATTCATAAATCACTTATCTTCCTATTTCTCACATTGAGCAAACTCCTGATTTTTACTATGTGAATCATAATGAATTCTTGTTCCCTTGATTAGGATGGCAAGTTTACATGTAAACAATTTCCAGCTGTTATAGGAAACCTTTCCAAGAAATGCTTTCTTCTTTGTTTTTGGGGTTTTTTTTTGAATATTGGTTGCAGTTCTCCGCAGTCACCCTGCTGCTGAGCATGCGGATCAGATTCAGACCAGGGCAGTGTGATGCAACAAGCTGAATTTCTTGACTGACCTTCAGCCTTCCCCCTCCGTGGAGATATACAGCTTTCTGTTCTAAGTGAAAGTCAGCAACAGGGACCAACTGAAATGTAATTCTTTTCACTCTTTTGCAGAAGCAACAAAAAGGTTGCTTCTGTAGATGAGAAATTCTCTTGCTCATCTCTACTGGAGACTGAATTGTTTATTGTATTGACTGCCCATCATTGTGGGCTGGGTTTTAACAGATATGACAATTTATCTGTATCAAGGCTGGGGGGTGCGGTGCTGTTGTGATACATTAAATACCTTTGCAATCTTTTTTTTTTTTTTCTTTCTGTCTTTCTTTCTCTCTCTCTTTTTTTTAAGCACTAAATCTCAGCATGACTATATCCTGCAGTGGAAAATTACTACCATTCAGAAATGTGCCTTGCTGCATTACGGTTGTATATTTGAAGACTCAAAGCTCTATCTGCAGTACAAAGGCAGGTTCAACAAATGACTTAGCATCTTTGGTCCTTTATCACAACACTTTATGCCAGCATTTTCTGCTTGGTACGAGTCAAGGTACATTTGCACCTTGTACATGTGTACGTTTGTGAAAATAGTATTTTTTGCTCTTTATTTTATATAATATTTATGCATCTGCATTGAAATGTCATCGTTAATATCTATCTGAAATTGTTTCTAGTAGGATCAGAATCACTCCATGAATGAATGAATATTTTTACAGCACCAGATGACAAAATTTGCAAATCTTTTTATCAAAATGATTGCATGAGAAGGTATTTTAAAATGAGGCATTATTTTTAGACCACATTCAGAGAGACACACTCCTTGTCAGCTCTGTGTGTAAGATACAGAAGGCAAGAGGATCCTGCTACACCTACCTTTTGGGGGGGTTGATTTTTAAGAATTTTTCTTTCCATATGCACTTGGATCCACATTAGAAGCAGTCAGAGGCTTTTAAGGGGAGAAAATCTCAGGACAGTGTACAGAATCAGAGCCAGGGTCGTGACCTTGACTATTGATCCAGCCTCTCTTATTTCCACAGCTTGCTGAGGCTTGTTCTTCCAACCTGCTGGTGTACATTAGAGCAGAAATCCATAACATGGCCATGTTCATCCAAGCACAGGAAGAAACTAAATTAAATGTTAAAAAACAATCTGAGGCTGGAGTTGGAGACAATTCATCATGATCCTAGACGTCAGGCAGGTAGGATGACCAAGAGTTCCTCAGCCAATAGACCCCAAACAGAATATGGAGGGTCCTCACTGCCTCATTTGTCAGGTACAGAGCAGATACTCGGAAAAACACTGAGGGAAAAAAAGTATACTGAAGGTCAGCGTTTTAATTCCCAACCATGCACAAATATTCATCTTTTGGAATGCAACCTGTAATTGAGGTTTAGGGGAGAAAGGGAGGGTGATAAAAAAAAAAATCTGACATTAATAAATTAGCAGTCAAAACTAGAAGAAAATAAAATTTAGCATGGAAGTAGCATAGTAAAAACTGAGTTCTAACAATTTCTTACCCAACTGAGTTCTTACAACTCTGGAACAAGGTTTAGGAGAAGAATTTGACTACAGACTCAAGTAACCTATTAAAATCAGCAGTCTTGTCTCTTTCACTTGCAAAGGTTATGTCTGTGGACTGCTAACCTTCCTTCTTGACGAAAAGGGTTTATAGCTGTATGATCTGTGGGACATAGAATGGAGAATAAAAGAGAGACTGTGTAGGCTGTTTGAACTGTTTAGAAACTTCTCTTCTCAAACTGTTGTTATTTGTACTGGACATAGAACACATCCCTTAAGTACTCACCCAAAACATGTGACCTAAAGAATCCATCTCAGGTGGCAGTATTTTCTTCTGGGAGCTACAGAACATACACACCTTGACAATACTGTGCAAATAGTGTGCTGATTGAAAATATTCACAAATCCCAGTATAGTCTGTATGGGTACCATTCAAAATTACCTGGCTGGACAGAAAGTAGAACTTGCCAATTTTGTGAACATGAATTAAATTTCCTATTGTGGTTGAATGGTGTTCTCTCTCAAAGCACGGATAAGCAGGTGTCTGAGCTGAAAATACTCTTCTGCCCTTTAATTTTATTCCTAAGTTATGTTACACTATTTGTGCGTTATCAGCACGTGCTGTTAAACCTCATCATGCTGAATGCCAATCTGATGAAACATAATAAGACATAACACAGTTTGACAGCTAATATTTAAAGAAGAAATCTTATCTCTCACTATCTAAATAGCAAGGGGCTCCCATTCAGACACTTAGAGATTCTTAGTGGATATCTTGAGAGAACAGCTAACCTGAGCTTTCTCAGAATGGCTCCCCAATATAGCCAGCAGCTTTGTACGTGTGTAAGCTAAAAACACAATGCACTCTCACAGATTGGTGAATTCACACTAAACAATTCCTGAACTTCCTTTTAAATCTGAAGTGCTCTAAGCATCACTATGCAGGAAATAGGGGTGAACTGATGGAATTTTGTTCCCTATATCTCTCTTACCAAATACTCTGCAATATCCAAATGAGATGATGTATTTTAAAAAGCCAATGAAAAATGAGATAATTCCCAGCTAAACAATGTGGGAAAGACGTGGCCTATCAGGTATAGGAGTTTGATGAACATAAAGTCCTGCCTGCTGTACATCACAAATTGCCCTGCTTTCTTGTCTGGCTCTTTTCAGTTAGCCCAGGGTGATTAGAATTTCCTTTTCCTGCATTATTATTACTTTCCATTCACACAGGTTTAACAGAGTACTTGAACATCTATATATTGGTAGAAGATCTGTACTCTACTCATAATGATTTATACTTTGCCATCTTTTTCAAGTGTCTGGATTCTTACTTTCATCCAATATTGGCCTGATTTTCACCACCAAAAACTAACTTAGATTTAATACTGTTAACTCACAGTAATTTCAAAATAAAGGAAAAATATGGATACTTATGAATAAATATTGGAGCAAAAATACTGTATGCTGAGCACTTGATATAAAAACATCTCAGCTTTAATTCTTTGGAAAATTTGACTTGAATATATCTGAGTTGCATGATAGCTTTCTAAATTGTAAAAGCTTTGAAATTATTCAGGTTGAAAGGAATTTCACTACTAGTGAAAAGATCCATCTGCTTCCCAAAACTTTTTTTTTCTTTTCTAAAAATTCAGGATCACCTTTATATCTGGAAAAATCAAGCTGATTTTGTGTGTACAGCTGCTGGCACTGAATTGCAAAAATCCCATGACCCAGACTCCCATGATCTCTGTCCAGATGATGAGTTGTGTGCAGCCAGAACCCCACTCTGAGAAAGACGAGGTCAGCACACAACTCCTGATAATTCCTCCTGCCCTCACCTGTGCACACGCCTGTCCTTGCCAGCTCCCACACAAGTACCATCATCAGCTAGACCTGAATCCTCTGAAAGAGCTGAAACAAAATACAAAGCCTTTCTCAGTTTGTCCAGGTAGGAACTGTTCTCATGGCAGTTCTGTAGCATTCTAACAAAAGGGCCCTTCCCAGTTGTGCTAATAATGCTCCATGGCTCTTCCCTGGAAACCTTACTCATGACAATATTTAACTTTCTAGCTTCCTAATAATCAAATAACCACACCAGCAGGGTACAGAATATGCTTTCAGGAATTTCAGGCAAGTTTTGTCAAATTCAGCAACAATGAAATATTAATTTCACGTAACACATTAGCAGCTTGAATCTACATACATGTTTGTGTTGTGTTAATGATTTAGTGTGTTTCAATGAGCAGAAAGAGACAACATGAAGGAGAAATGTGTCAGAAGTTATGGCTCTGAGAATCCACTTAATAGCATGACCTAATAAACTTATTTTTTTTTTTTTTAAATCAGGAACACTTGCTTCTGAGAAAGTTAATGTTATATAGCAGCCCTAGACAGTCTTGGGAGACAAAAACAGCAATGGTGCATAGGCAGCCATTTTGCACTGCTTCTGCAGTCACTGTTAAATCTCATAAATCTACATTTTAGTGCCTGAATCTAGTGTTTCCTGCACCTTAATACAAAAGATTTTACAAAGTTGTCTATGCAGTTTTAGGGTACCTTCATCTATGTGTGCTTTCCTTAGACTGAATGTGATCCTATATATTGTTTCACCCTGAAAGAAGAAAATAATACATGAATGAAACATGTATAAACAGGCATTGTTTAGCTAAATGTAAGCTGAACTAGGCTGTATCTTTTACTGCATCACATACACTCTTGAATATTGTTATTTGACCACATAGATTTCTGAAATGCCATTTAAAAAATCCCCTTTCATGTGGAATTGGTATTCTTTTATACCCAGTTAACATCTTAAAAATAGATTAGAAAATAGTTTTCTGATACAGTACTTAGAATGAGAATCTCTGAGGGTATGTAATTTTCATTGTTTGCTTAACTTAGCTGTGAAATTTGACCCACCTTTTTATTGCACTTGCGCCCACACTTCCTCTTCAAAACACATCAGTGCAGTTCCCCACTGCTTATGTAATAGACAAGAGTGTGGCTGATAATTTGCTTCACTGGAGTCCTTGTCTTTTATTTCTTGCATGAAGGAAAGTGGCATCAGTATTTAGATATGCAGCAATAGAAACAGAACAGAGTTTAAAAGTAAGAACTTAATTCATTGTGGTGTCTTTATGGACTGTAATTCAGTAGAACTCAATAATGTTCTGCAGTGAAAAAAGTACCATCAAAAGTAAAGTTTTAATCTTTTTTAATAGTACTGCACAGTTACAATTGTCTTTTTTTTAAGACATCACAGAGGACTTAAAGGACTATGACAGATAAATGCAGTCTTTAAAGCTACTCATGCATTCTTAATGGACAGCCTGTTAATTTGAGGTCTAGGTCAAGAATTTGAATGCCATTTACTAAACACCTCTTTGTCAACAAAAGCTAGTTTTCCCTTAGGGTAAATTGTAACTCATTAATTGTAATTAAATTAAACATATGCGACAACTAGAAAACCCAGGGTGCATTCTGTGAGGAACATCATCCTAGCAGTCCATGGCTGTGTGCTGGCATGTTCAGGGGTTCTGCAAGTGAGGACAGAATATGTCTTTAGCTAAATAACACATTGAATAAAGAGGGCAAGTAGTAAATATCTTACCCAATTAATTTTTTTTCCGTTAGATAGTAAATATTAAAAAATGTTAACATTAAATATCATTTGGGGGTTTTTGCAAGTTTAAGCCAATAGACATGATATTCAAGATATTTTGCATCCTGTAAATCAGCCATAAGAAAACATAATTTTAAGCTTGTATTTATGTTTATGACAGCAATTAAACTGTCTTAACAGCAGAGACCTTTGTGTTTGGAAGCTCTGTATAATCCATCCTCACATTTTAAATTAAATCAGTTTGGTTGTCAAAGATGAGTCCCTAATGGGCAATGGTCCACATCACAAAGCCATCAGGTAATTGCCACTATTTGGCATATTTGGCAGCTCCTATTAGGCGAGGCCCAGGCCTGAGCTGGGACGCTGAAGCATATATCACTGCAGATTGGAGACAACAAAACAAAGGTTGGGATGAAAAAGTTAAACTGGTTTGGACATGGCATTTTTTGGTCAAAGTGAGGACGCAGATTTTATTCAAGAGATTTAGAGGCTTTTGACACTTTTCTGCATGGTGAAGATTGCTCTTTTGGTCTAAACTGAAGCAATTGTCTTTAAGGGGTTTTAGCATTTTAATTTTTACAAAAACTATTATTTTCCAAATCATTATTATTATAAATTATCATCCAAATCATAATTATTATAAATTCTTTAAATTCTTCACATACGTTTGGGAGAAAGAATATTTTTATTAGAATGTTTAGTCTGCTTTCATGTGAAAAAATATAGTTGGCTGAAAAACAGTGCACTGAAGTCTGATCCACGAGGAGAGAGAGAGCACCGGTGCATACAGATGCTGCCACTGCATTTGTGATCTGAACAGTAAGTGGCTAACTTGAAGACTGAGGACATTCAGAAACAGTAGATAACTGACCTTGTGTTTTTGTTGAGCTGAGATGTATGCTTATAAAAATTCAGTTAACATGCTCTCTGCAGTTTCCTAGCTGCAACTCTGTTGGGAGCACGTCTCTATTTAAAACACGTGTGTTGTTTAGCATTGCTATTTGTATCAAAATCCCTGCTGTGAATAGTCAAGTGACAAATATTAAAGTGGGGAACCATGTATAAACAGGAGTACTAGGCCCCTTTGAATGCGTTTGGAAAATGTTAAATGGAGTGTAGGTGGAAGATCTACCTCATGGAGGGCAAGGTATACCTCATCTCTTTCCTATGTTATTTACTCAGGAGAAACATAACATGTTATTATTAAATGTCCTGGTATTGCAGGTGCATGAGCGCTACATAAAAACTAATCCATGAACTCCTGCATCTAAAGGTTCATTCACATTACTGACTATACAACCCAAGGATCTCTCTCACCTTTGTCATGGATCTAGTCATGAGGTGAAGAGCATCTCAGCAGCAGCAAACACCCCATGGTCAGCAGGTTCTGACTCAGAGAGGCAGTTTCACTAACAGATGGCCAGCATTGTGAAAAGTTTGAATCTCTCCCTGCTGTACAAAATGCAAACTACTGTGCAACTGATGTGATTACATGAGAAATGCAAGCTCCCAAAGAAGGCTGCAAAGCAGAGGGAGACAGGAAGATAAGTATCAGGTTTGCTTCCTTCACTGGCACTAGAAACACAATCCTGAGAAGAAGCCATTTCCTGGGAGCTAAGCAAGCTTTGATGTCAATGCTGGCTCTGTTGCAACTTACTCCTGAGGACTGGGAGTTAATATAAACCTATAGAGCATAGGGAGTTCCTTTTTCCCAATTCAAAATACAATGTAGCAATGCTCAGATAATACTGGAGTAATGAAGGGTAGGAATTATTGTGTCACTTGACAAAGATTTGTCCAACTTTCATTCAGCTCCTTTAATAGAATTTGACATTAATCCTTGCTTCTTCCTATCTTCTCTTTTCTGTTTACTTCTTTTGAAGAGCTTTCAGTATAAAAACTTTCTGAGAAATCACTGTTTAAGCTAAGAAAGTCTCTGTTTCACAAATAGTAGAATGGAAGCTGGGTGGGGTTATAGGCACACTGGTTTCAACCACAACTTGTGAGGTTCTTTGCTGTGCCCTAGCTGTGATAAGCTCTTCTTTCCCTTTCTCTGTTGGTGACCATTGTGCTGTCAGCTTGTCTCTCTCCTGCCTGATGCAGTGTGTTTGTGAGACTGAGTGATGATCAGGAGGTGGCATACCTGTTTTTCTTTCCAAGGTGTTGTACACATCACTCAATGTGAGGAGTACACTCCTGCTTGCTTTGTCCCCTGGGGGGTTTTCCTATCTCGTTTACTGCATATGAAAAGAAATTGCTTTCTGAGTCCTGACATTCATACATCCAGTCACCTCCCATCCTGCTACCAAAACCTGAGAGAGAATGGCCTCTCCCTCCACTGGCTTGTTAAATTTTCTATCTAAATTCATAACTGGGAAACTGTGACTGGGAATTTGTTAGGTGCAACATGTAGTGTGAGGCTTTGCCATGACACTTGGCTTTGGAAGTCAGATATGTGTAAAAGATGCTCCTCATATCTCAGCAAGTACCACTCCTCTGTAGGCTTGCTGAACTTAGCAGGTTATGGCATTTTCTGACCATGGATAGACACAGTCTTGAAACTGCCGAGCCATTTTCCCAAACCTCAAGGTTTACACTCACATTTGCACTGTGGCCATGGTCCTTGACCACAGCTCCTTACCTACCCAGGTGGCCATAGGCCACTCCACAATGTTGACCTTTGTTACTGAAAATGACCTTTATTCATTCAGTTGGGACACATTACAGAATTTGGGTTTTTAATCCCCTTGGCTCTGTTTTTATTGAAGTTGTGAGGAAAGAAAAAAAAAACCTTACTGGTTTTAGCCTATCTGGTCATCTGAAAAAAAACCCTTTTTTACTTCTGCAAATACTAGGCATCCCATAGCAAGTGTCATGTCATTTGTAATTATACCATGATGACAGTGATCATAGCTTTATCACTGTGGTCACAAGAAAATAATGGAGGTTCAGTAAGTGCAAGCAAAATACCCCTTGCTGGCACCCTTGAGGGTCTGCTTGTGACCAGAATCTAAAGTCAGGAAGGACTGCAGTGAAGGAGTGGTCACAGCCTCCTCCCATCATTCCAGGTTCATCAAAACATCCCTCCCCACACAGAATAAGTGTGGACATGGGACAGCAGTTCCACTGCTTCTGGTTTCATTAAATAGTCTATAAAATCTTCCACAGACATGAAAAACAGGAAATCACGGCTAAAGCTAATAAAACAAAATAGTTCACACTGAGAGAAATGCATCTTACTCATGCGTTGGTGTCAGCTTGTTTGGAGGGGTGTTGAATTTCTGGCTGTTTGGCTGTATGATTGTCATTGTTAGGACTGGTCAACTGTTTGTGATTTGATTAATTGAGTGCTCTATTTCTCCATGAAATGAGGTTTTATGCAGATACATCAGTGCCATGGGACATCATTGCTAGGTTTTTTCCCCAGTGCAAGCATCTTCTGTTCAAAATATAAGATCAGACTGAAAACACTTTGCAATTGGGAAAAAAGTTACTAGGTCCCTTCTATGTCTGTAATAACTCTGAAAAGCTTTTTTTTTTTTTTTTTTTTTTTTTTTTTTTTTTCTAAAGGTATTAATATTTCCTGTCTAGTGTCAGGAATTGGTGACATTTTTCTGTGGGGATATGTGTGTATATCTCTATTAGACTACTTCTCATGTCAAGAACCTTCATGATGCTTGACAATTTCAGACAATACTAATATTTTTTTCTACTTGCTTAGAGCTTGTGTGTCACTGCAGGCCCCCAGCCAGATATTAATTAGCATTGACTCCATGATTCTCAGAAGGCTGATCAATCACTTTATTATACTATACTTATTAAGAAACCCATCACCCTTACAGACGTCAATAAGAATAGATAAACAATTCTTATCTTTACTTGCTGCACCTGTTGTTGTGAACATGTGGAATGTGTTATGGAGATTTGTTTACCAAAGGGTGGTTTCTTAATTGGCCACTGGTGATGGTGTTGAGATTGAAGGACCAGTTGGATGCAGGTGGATGCAATTGGATACAGGTGGATCCAATTGGATACAGGTGGACCCAATTGGATAATGGTATTGAGATTGAAGGACCAGTTGGATACAGGTGGATGCAATTGGATACAGGTGGACCCAATTGGATACAGGTGGACCCAATTGGATACAGGTGGATCCAATTGGTCCTTCAATCTCAACACCATCACCAGTGGCCAATTAAGAAACCATTCTTTGGTAAACAAATCTCCATAACACATTCCACATGTTCACAACAACGCGTGCAGCAAGTAAAGATAAGAATTGTTTCTCAAACTTTTCTTTGATCTTCTCACAGCCTTCCTCAGGACAGTGCCTAGGAAAGTTGTGCGTTCCTCTCTGTGGTCAGAGAGCTGCTGCCATGCTCTGCAGGAATGGGTTGTGTGTGCAGCACGCAGCCACCTCACACAGCAGGGCTGCTGCGGCTGTGTGGGGCTGGCCTCAGTGGGTCCCAAAGTGAGGAGTGGCTGCTGTGTCCTGGCGCGAATAAGAGAAAGGTTTTGCTACGGAGGACTACACAAGTCCAGCTTTTCCTGGCTGTTTCTGCCAGGCTATGGGGCTGCACCATGGCTGAGGCTCTTCATCTGACTCCAAGGCCATTGCGACTGAAGTGAGCAGCAGCCTCTTGTCTCCTCCATTCTCCAGGCAGAGCTCTCTCTGTGTAGCTTATGAGCTTAGTGGCCATAATGACTCTGTGACAGAAAAAGAAATACTTCAAGGAGCTGTGCTGACAAAGGAGGATGGATAAGAGGCATCATATGCCTTTCCATGGAAGACTGCATAAGGACACTTGAAAGCCAGAGTGGTGTGCGGTGCCTGCTGGGCTGTCTGAGGAGAGTGGCTGAGACACAGGTAAGAGATCTGTTGGGTGCTGTGGGTGCTCACCCCTGATTTGGTTCATATAATTGAATCCTCCTGGACTGAAGGAGCGTGCAGCTCCATGATGAAAAAGAGTGAGGCAATTGATGACAGAAAATATTTAAGAATACAGAGAATGTAGGGGAAATATAGGGAACAGGATTGTGTTGCCATATCCCTGGCTGCAGTACCCCTCTCCTGCTTTGGTTTCTTCATTTTATATACTTGAATGTTTCTTATGAAAAGTAAAGGCTTAGGAATTCAGAAGCAATGGAGTGTAATTAAAGCAAGGCGTTTCACCTGTTGCTAGAGTTCTTGTTTGCTGTAAAGTCAGGAGACAAATATTAAAAAACCTGATCTTCTTAGGGGTTGATGCTATAGCACAGATTAAGGGATAAGATATTAAACAGCAGAGTTATTAACTGTTTTTCATCTGGTTTTACAAATGAAGATGGTGGAGATTTACTTAGACTGCATCAGATATTTAAGGGTAACAGATGAAGAATTAGGAAGTGTGCAGATTAACACGAGTGATGATTAAGAAAAGCTTACAGGCTCTAAATCCTATTAATGTTTTTGACAAATGACAAGGGATACAAGAAGTATATGCATAAATGTGGTTTGAAGGGGTGAGGAGAACCTTGGAAACAGGTGAAACTGCCTCTGGAAACAGGTAGAGCAAGGCTTGGTTTGATTTTGGGCTCTGAACACCATTGCAAGGATAAAGTTAACTTTAACAAACTCCCAGCTCTTTACGTACCTCTAATTTACCCTCTTTCTGTGCCATATTAGCTCTGAATTTGTTTGGTACATGTCTAGCACTGGCTGCATGGTACTGAGAAGCACAGTGCATTGTTACCTGTTTGACTAAACTGCACAAGTCAGACTTGAAAGGCAAACCTGGGTCATTTGGTTTATACATAACAAATAGACCTTATCCAGGCACTCTGTTATTACTTCAGCTGCAAGAAAAGGGGCTTTTGTTGTGGACATATGGGATTTTGAGGAAATGGTTACTGTCAATGTAAAATATAAAACTATGGCAGAAGTTTTACAGAATTAGCAGAAATATGAAGATTTCTATGTTTGAAACCCATAGTTTTACCTCCTGAGCTAAAAGCATCTTAATACCTGAGAAATCTTACAATTAATATTTTGTAAAAGCCACCTTGTCTTTTTTTCTGGGACCTGCTCTATCACTTCTGGGAGAAAAACAAAAGGAGCAGGCTTACCCATACAGATGGCTTCAAGGGTGGGGGAGATGCTAAGAGGACTGTGTTTGAAACCTAACAGAAAATAGAA
Source organism: Passer montanus (assembly GCF_014805655.1). Taxonomy (NCBI): domain Eukaryota; kingdom Metazoa; phylum Chordata; class Aves; order Passeriformes; family Passeridae; genus Passer; species Passer montanus. Next base: position 5,841,221 of record NW_024369929.1, read on the forward strand.
GGGCTGAAAGAAAAAGGTTTTTGGAAGTTTTGGGGGAGGAAGAAGGGTTAAGCCCATGTGCTTGGAGATAAAAAGGCTGAAATAAAGGAGAGGAGAGAAGCAGAAGGTATGTGGCAAGAGGAATTTCATCTACTCCTCACCAAGCCTGGAGTTAAAAGACTGTAAAGGTAAGAGAGGCAGCTGCAAATAGGGAGCTGGCAAGTATTGTGAAGGAAGTGGGAAGGAGTTGGTGCCAGTGTAGAGCTGGCTGGCACTGGTAGGGAAATGGGGAAGCCCCATGGCAGGGCTGGAGATGCAGTAAATTCTGGGTTGTTGAATGCTATTGTGGTGAAAGAATGAACACCACCAAGGCAAGGTGAAATGCTGAGGGAAGAGGAGAGGTTGTCACCACCCTCCCCTATCCTTATGGGAGGAAAAATGGAGTAAAATTGTAAACCTGGTTTTCATTATGGTTTCTTTCTCTACTTCATTTCAAGTCTGGATAGTCTGCCTTACTTGGTAAGGGACCACGGATTGCATTGGCTTCTTTCTGTTCTTTTCTTAGTTGTGTGTTTATTCTGACTTCTTTATATTTGCTTAGTGCCCCCAACATACCTGACGAGTCTTTTTGTATCTGTGAAATGCAAAGTGAATCAAATTTGTGTGAGCCATCAAAGGTGTAGCTTTCATGTGGCAACTTCTGCTTACTCTTCTTTTTGTACTCAAAATACTACTACAGGGCTATAGAATACTGTAAAAATATGTTGTACAGCCTTATACACCCTTGTTTTTTGATTACAACAAATAAAAGTTGAAATCTGAAGTGATTGCCTCAAATAGTTTTGAGAATTCAGTAGTAAAGATGTAAGTACTGCTGTTATCAACATATTTTAATAGTTAGTGGTGGAGAAATAAAAGGCTCTTTTCCTTCTGGTATATCCTAACTTGAGAGGGCAACAGGGAATCTGTACAGGGAATCCTGGCTCACAGTTCTGATTAGAGGGGTTTTTTTCCTGAGAAACCAGGAATGGTTGCTTCATTTTTGAAGATGGTCTGATAGGTGTCAGAAGTGAAGCAATGCTTTTTCTGAAACGATTTTTGGTAAATCTTTCCTCTTTCTACTGAAATTGTATTTTAGGTTCTATTAATCCAGCCTCTCCAGATACTGCCTCTTCTCATGTCTTTGTGATGTATTAACTGGGAAGCAGAATTACTGTAACTGAGGTTCTTACAGTCTCATGCTGCATACTCTGAAAAATTACTCTGATGGTTTTGTTTATTTGCAGAGATAATAACTTCAAGAGAAGTTTTTGCTGAAGTGGTGACTGAATTCTGTGTTGATACAGAGTTGGACTGTCTTTTTTAGCTCTGATCTGAAATACTCTGAATTTTTTTCCCTAGGTGTAGGTGGCACTTGGTCTTACTACATTACACTTAAGTTACTAGATCTGATGGAATATTTTAAAATTGCCATTTTATCAGAAAATGTAGTTTGTCAGAAAACTACACAACAGTGAGATGTTATCACCCTAGGCCTCATGTGTATTTGCAGACCATATGTGTATCCAATAATTGAGCACAGGCTCTCAGTATTGCCTTTCATACTTTGATAACCTTGATATTCACATTTTTTACTAAGGGCTTTTCTTCCCAAATAAGCAATAATTTGCCAAATAGGCAGAGAGAGGACTGGGGAGATGGAATTGTGCTCCCTGGATGCTGGTTTAGCTGTATAAATATGAGAAGCTTTCCCCATCTGCATGGTGCACCACTTAGTGATCCCTCCTATTCTGTGGCTAGAACAGGGCTGAGGGTGGCTTCCAGGCTGAGCAGCAGAAGGTGGATGAGGTATCCCAAAGGGGATCGGGTCACTTTTTAACATAAGGTTGGTACAGAATCTCTCTGCCCCCTATTCAGAGTTACAGCACAGAGATCAGATCCTGGCAGCTCTCAGAACATGGAGGTGATCTGTGACAGTGAATCTGAGGTTGTTCTGTGGCAAAGTGAGTGTTACCTCATGGCAGTGAACTGCTAACTTGCACCACACTGTCTTAAGGTCTATAAATTACTTTTTTAGCCTTTGAGATTGAAGGGGGAGTTCAGCTGCTGGGCCAGGCTTTCAAAGTACAGCATTAGGGGGAGACGTAGAGTGAGAGATAAAAACCTTTCAAGAGAAAGTTTCAAACAAAAATTTTTCCATAAAAACTGTGCTGAAAGAGTGCAAAGTAAGCTTAAAGAGAAATTGTAAATGAATTTGATTATGTCATGGCTTGGGCTTGTTCCTGAAACTATTGCAGGAGCTGGAATATGGTAAAAAGCTGAAGCAAAAATTCTGAAAGCTCTTCTAAAAGGGGCAATTAAAAGTTAAAAAGCAATGTACAGTACAAATAAGTTTGTTTTTTAAGTTTACCACTACAGAACAGTAGAGATACAACCTAACAACTGATTTTTAGTGTGTTAGAAGATATAACACATACAGGCATGTCCCTGCTTCAGTTTTAAGTCGTGCTCCCTCTCTGGTGTGGCGGTGATCGCAGCGTCACCAAAGACTAGTGACCAGTAATGAATGTGTCGTACTCAAGATCCCTCCAGGGTTCTGATTCAATCTTTTGAGTTATAGGATCAGGACAAAATGAACTATTTTTCAGGCTTGTAAATATGTGACAAATGACAGTGCAGGAACTATTGATTCCAATCACACTGATACAATGTTTCATAGTCAGGACAGACCCGCTTTACAAATTACTTGCAAGTTGAAGAGCAAAGCCATACATAACATGCCTCAAACCGTATCAATCTTCTAGGGTGTTTCTGTCACTAGTTGCCTTCAGATTTGAATAAAGTGCCCAAAATTGAAATGAACATTTTAAGTATTTTTCTGGATTAAGTCAGTGCTTTGACTTGAAGCAGAGTCAGAGAGTGAGACTTGGGCCCCTGATGCAGGACTGAGGCTCATGCACAGCAGCAAGCACATGCTGTCATTTATCTAATGCTGACAATGTTTAAATAGCCTGTAAATGTGAATAATGGGCTCTCTTCTCTGTAGAGATTGTTGCTGCAGTTATTGCAGTACAAGGAACATCTGAAGATGAGTCTAGGACATGTCAGCTGACTCTGAGGAGCGAGTTAAATTTTTGGGGAATTTCTTTAAACAGTGGGCATGATTAGAACATGTGATTGAGTTTTCTTTCTGTTTCTAAAGCTAGGATTGTAATGGGATACAATTGTGGTAAAACACTTGATTATGAATATTTAAGATTGCGGGCTGATAGATTATGGTTACAATCTTGGTAAAGAGAGTCAATAATGAACAAAAAAAACCTCATGTTGCATGCACATGTTGAATACACAATTTTCTCCTGGGAGATGCTCAGAGGAGCCAACTGCATGCAGCAAGTTAGTAATGTTAGTTCATGTTTTCATAAAAGCTGCCTGGATGCTGTGGTAATGAAGGAAATATATAACCTGCACCAAATGGAAAAAACACCTCTAGTCCAGTGCCTGTTGTATAAAAATAGCTTTCTTGGTGGTAGTTATTTGTTACAGCTAGGGACCTACACTATTGATAATGCTTGAAATCTCCCTCTGCTGTTCAACAAAATCAAGTGAAAGCTGAAAATAGATCACTTATTTTAGGTGGGGATAAAGTTACTGGAAGTTTATGAAAGTTACAAAATTTGTTTAACTGGTAATAAACGGCTCACAGTATTTTTTTAGTGGGACACAAATAAATAGCTTTACTTGAGGACAGCTCTTGATCAATAGTAGTCATCTCCATAGGTGCAGCAGGAAAGAAATTAAATGAAATATCCATGTTTCTAATGAATTATCATAGTGCACTCTTGGTTACAGTAAGGGATACATTAATTTGAGATATGTAACCATAATTTTTGTTTCCTGGCTCACTACTATTATCCAGAATTCAGTCCTAGCTCACCATACTTATCACATACCTTAAAGGAGCCTTGTGTGATGATTTATGATAGGTCTTTTTCCCTGCTGCTTCAAGGAATAAGCCATCTGTGTACCATAAAGGTATTATAAAAAGCTTTACAGTGTTGTCTGTGAAGCAGATCTGGGCAGTCAGTACAAAGAGCAGCTCTTGTTTTAGAAGGTACTTCTACCACTGTGAGCTCTCTGGACCAGCTGGGATTCAGTTCCATCCTTTGCTTCATTCGCTTTCCTCTCCTTACTTCTATTTTTCTTCTCTATTAAAGTGTGATAAACTCAAAAGCAAGAGAGGTTAGGGAAACAGTAATGCTGCAACCAACCTCTCATTAGAAAGTCAAGCTTCTGGCAGGGCTGTAATTAATTAGTGTTTTGTCTGACCACATAACTATATCAAACCTTATTATTGGCTCAGTCCACTCAAGCCAGGTCAAGCTTCAACTACTGACCTCACAGAGTGAAATCTTGGTCAGGAAGCTATTTTAACTGCAGCATGCTTCTAAATCTAGGTTGTAGTTGTCTGCATTTGGCTGTGCAGGCTGCAGTTATAACTCAGTCAATGCACAAAAAATTCAGTTTTGCCAAGTCAAGACAGGCTTGCAGATTCCCAAGCGAATTTTTGCTATAGCTGGAATCCATTTTTTTGCTGCTTCACTTGGTTGATCAATGGGTCTCATTCAATGATAATATTGACTTAAACTATCTCAGAATGTCAGCTGAACTTCATATCTCTCTGGCTTACAGAAGGCAATGGTAATCATCTGCACTTCATAGGCCAACAGCACAAAATTAATAGAGATTTTATTTACTCCTTTCCCAAATCTACAGGAGGGGGCTGCTTCAGTGTTTTGTCAAGGGTTTGGGGAAATACTTAATTGCAACTCTTTCACTAGCTTCTGTTACTCCTGAAACCCTGTGCTTGCTGTTCCCTAAGTGTCTAGGATCACAATTTCTGTCTCAGTATTGAAAAATAAATCTTTTTAGTGTTGTATACAGCAATTGGTTTTTAATCTGTTGCAGTGTGAGATTTTGTGTTGGCATCCACACTTGAAAAGGGACATTCACTTATGTCTTTTTATTTCAAACAGCAAGTGAAAATGCAATAGGATATTCCAAATCCTCTTTACAGAATACCAGTGTGGCTTAGAGCAAACCTTAGAAAAACTCAAGTTCAAATATCATAGGTTCTTATTGTTACCTTGGTCAACTCATATTCAAATTCTGCATTGCTATGGTAATCTTTATTTGATGTTAGCTAGTGAAAAAATTAAAGGATGAAAATAACTTTTTTTTTCCCTCTTTCCTATGAGTTGTCCCTGGAAGTTTGACATTCCTGAGTTTCTTTGCCTTTGAATTATAGAGTACAGAGGGTTATTTGTACTGATGCAAAGGTGTAAAAAACCAGAAAGTTCCTTATTGCTCCCTTAGTATCCCCAGCAGTGTTGTTGCTGATGGAAAAAATAGAAAAAACCAGTTGCTGTGGCAGCTTCATAAGAAAAGGGATAGACTTGGCTCCAGTTTCTCACACTGCCTTGGTCATTTTAGCTGATGCTCTGACAGAGTTCACACTATGTGTAAACCTGAAGAAAAAAATGTTTACAGTATTTCTGTGGGAAAGGGAAATAGACCACCACTGTGACCTTCAGCTTAATGTTCTCAGAAATACATACTGACTCCAGCAGAGAACTTTCAGGAGAAAAACATTTCCACCTCTTTCTATTCATGGTCTACAGAGATTTCTTTGCTGGAAATATTGATATCAAAAAGCTCTGTATGAGTAAATGTGTAATGCCTCCTTGGATAAAGCACTTTCTGAAATGGTCATCCAGGGTGTAGGACTGAGAACTGAATTCCCAAAGAATATAAATTTATATCAAATTTTTAAGCAAGCTTTATTAATCTTGGAATCCTAGAATAGTTCAGACTGAAAGGGGCCTCTAGAGATGTTCTTGTCCAATCACCCTGCTCAGGCAAGGCCATCTAGAGCCAGATTCCCAGGACAGTGTCCAGGTGGCTTTGAAATATCTCCATGAATGGATATCCCAAAACCCCCTGAGCAATCTGTGCCAGTGTTTGGTCACCCTCACAGTAAAGAGGTCTTTTCTGATGTTCATACAGAACCTCCTGTGTTTCTGTTTTTGTCCATTGCCTCATGTCCTGTCACTGGGCACCATTGGAAAGAGCCTGGCTCAGTCCTGCTTGCACAGTTCCTTCTGGTATTGTATCCATTAATAACCTCCCCCCAGCCCTGCTCTTCTCTAGGTTAAACAGCCCCAGATCTCTCAGCCTTTACTTAGAGAAGAGGTGCTGGCCTCTCTATACTTCAATTTCCTTCAAGACCCTTTGTTGGACTATCTCCAATGTATCCATGTCTCTTTGCAGTGTAAACCTGTCAATTCCTGGACCCTTGGCCACGATCTGTGCCTACACCCCTACACCCCAAGTCTGGGCTTCCAGCCTGCCTCCTCCTTTCCTTATAACAACCAATAAAATTGTAGGAAAGTTGGTCCATGTGTCTCCTACAACATGCCATTCCCAAATGTCATTATCTGTGCCATGTGGACAGTTACTTGCTACACTTAAGAAGCTAATAAGAACCTTTAATCTGTTAACTTTTCTTTAAACTCATAGCAGTAAAATGAGAATCCAACTTATTCCATCCTTTAGAATGTGAGATTACAGCCTTGATGCAGCCATATTAGTGAAGGGAAGATTAGGGGTTCTCAGCAGTGGCACTCAGTGTCCCAGTGCTCCCTGAGTCTGGACTGCTGGTGAGAGGGGATTATGTCCTGGCAGGGCTTTTTCACAGTCCTGGAAGGGAGATCTGCTGCCTCTGAGCTGACACAATTGCAAGGCTGCTCCATCTGCATGCAAACCTTGGGAGTAGCAGATGGCTGACTGCTGTTATTAAACTCTGCATCTTTCCCTAAAGAATTAAGGTTGTCCAAGTGTAATAACCTTTCCTTTTTATCTCAGAATTCTTCTTAAGCAACAGTTAAGAGGGTGAAAGCTGCTGATAAAACATTATCCCTTCATCTTGGCTACTTATTTAGATAACTTGTGAAGTTTATATGATATAGACAAAGAAAAATTTGAGTATTTAGTTAACATTAAAATTTGAGGAGAAGCAAGGAAAAAAATCTGTTCAGTTTAAATGGGGATCAAGTGAACTGCATGAATAAAGCTTGTGTGTGTAGTCTTTCTACAATTATTAAGAAGGGAACATGTAATACTTATTACCACTTTGGTGCTGCCAGAATTTTACAACATCACTAAATGATTCTCCCATAACCTCTGGCTCCTTAGCATTTTTCCCCACTCAGAAGGAATGTTCTTTATTATCCATGAAAACATAAAAAATTATTTCATTTAAAATTAAATATGTACATCCTCAAGTGTTCTGCTATATTTCATTAATACTGAGTAATGTCACCCTTCTAACTGATAAAATCAATCTCTAATGGAGCAATATTTTTGAAAGATGTAATAAAGTGGCCTTTGAAGTGTCCACTACTTGTAAATTCATTAGATATTACTTTAATTTTAATGGCATGAAGTCCAGTCATACTTTGTTGCTAATTCACTGAATACTTTTCTACTGAAAAAAAAAAAAATTTAATCTAACTCATATTCTCACAATTCACATCTGTTTTTCAATTTAGTATTTCCACAGTCTTGTACATATTGCTGTTTTATTCAGGGCTTAATGCAAGCTCGTGTGCATGATTTTGCACAAATAGGTAATGTGCCGTTACTAATAGTCCAGTTTTTAAACCATATCAAGCCCCTTCTCCCAGCATGAAACAAATTAACTATTGGGGATCTAAACCAGAAATCATTGATAGATCATAGTCAGGTCTGCAGGGTTAGCTTGAATCATAGAGCTGGGGGTGAAAGGTCAGAACTTCAAATACTTCCCAATTCGTTATTTCCTTTCTTAATAACACTCGCTTAGGTACAGCTGTTACTAGTTCCAGGTCCAAATGTGTGGCCTTGTTTGATAAAGATTTCATTCAGGAATACCTATGTGCATTGTCTCCTTAACTTTGAGGCTGAAATAAATGATCGAATCCTTTGCCAGGTCAGTTGTACTGACCATTCACACACAGCCAGTGCTCCATCACATGCATCAAATCCGAGCAGGGCAGGGCAGAAAAGGAAAAACTCCCTTTACCCTCTGCCCAGTGCTCCATCACGTGCATCAAATCCGAGCAGGGCAGGGCAGAAAAGGAAAAACTCCCTTTACCCTCTGGTAATGAGCTATTTTATGTCTATTGAAAAAAAAATAGCTGAAAATTGAAAGAGTTAGAATGGATCCTTGGCTGAAGGGAATTTTCTTATCCCATTCATGGGGACTTGCATGAATTTCTCTCTACACAGGAATAGGACCCATGTCTGTATTAGTACATGTGCCCTTGTAGAGGTTTTCTCTTTAAAAGTACGTCCAGGAGTAGAAAGGATATAAGCAAAATCCAATTATCCCTTCCTGGCAGAATGGTCCCCACAGCACCAGTCCAGTTGGTGTATTTGGACCAATTCCCTGGTTCATCTGGTGGTTTATGCAGTTGCAGAGCCCAGCAGCCTGGTGGATGTGCGTTGGGAGCTGTCTCACCTGTTCTGCAGAGAGATGATATCTTAAAGATCTGCCCTTGTGAGCCCCTTGCCTTGAGGTACATACCCTGTGTGCCTGTCTGTGGCTTTTTGCCTCAGCACAGCTTGCACAGTTTGCCAGGAGCAATGTGTTGAAACACTTATATTGGAGACAAGTGTCATTTTTAGTGTATTTGCCCAAGAAAAGTTAGTGCTAACAGTTGCCTTCTGGAAGCAAGGCTGGTTTTGTGACTAGTAGTCTCTTAAAGTAGTATTGTGTCATTTACCTTCGTCAAAGTTTTTAGAATCTTAATTTAATCAGTAGTTTACAAATGGCTGGAATTAAATGTCAAGTGAAATTTCAAAATCTGGGTAAATGCATTAACTTTGAACAGAAGCTCTCCTTTCCTAGTTTTAAACAATTAGTGGCTGGCCTTCTCTGATTTTGTTTTTCTCTCAAATGATTTTATTTCCCCCTCATATGAGGGGTTTTTTTATTATTTTTCCTCTTCTGACAGATAGGAAATGGTGAATTTTTGGTGGTTTTTGTTGGTTTGTTGTTGGGGTTTTTTGTGTTTTTTTGGGATTTGTTTGGTTGGTTGGTTTTTCTTAAAGCCGTGGTACTTCTGTGGATTGTTTCATTTTGCTCATTTCACTTTCATAACACCAGTCTCCAAAACAGTGTCACTTCCCTGTGGTTCAGTGCACCCCCCTGAGTGTATGTCTGTTACTTCCTCATTATGAAACTTTTAGGGTTAGCTCTACTTAGGTAACAGATGAAAGCACACCTGGGTCCTGGCTGCATCTTCCACCTGGAAATTCACTGATGCCAACAAAATGTTGCTTTCCCCAGAGATTTAACACTTTATTTACTTTCCCAAAAAGGACTTGCTCTTCTGTCATTGAGTTTGTCTACTAAAAAAATAGTTTGCTGTTAATCTTGGCCATGTCTTGCTGCTTCTATTTAAAGTCCAGTTGTGTTTTTAGTCCCTAAGAACAGTGATAATAATCAGCTTAATGACCTGCATGTATTGATTCTTCAGCACACTGAAAGAACAAAATATGTATCCAAGTGAAAACAACTATTAGCATACATTGCAAATGAATTCTTGGAGACAAGTTGTAAAATTTTTTCCTCTTTACTGAAGACTTCATTCATTAAGTGTTGTCTTTTTCTTTATTTGTCAGATACACTTTTATGTGGTCAGCTGAATGGATAATTCTATGTCTGTTTCTACGTCTGAATTTTCTTGCCTGTCATGACACCCAGACTACTGTTGCTTTACAGTTCAACATTAATTCCAGGGAGCAGATAACATTGTTTACTTGTCACAGTGCTATAATACTTCCATTGTTTCTTCTCTTGTTTAATATATTACTCTAGAGAGACAGTGAATGTAATTTGCTTCTAGCTTTTCTAAGCAGAAACATATGAAGTGTCATTGGTCAGTGGTAGTAGTAGAAATGTTCACAGCTTCGTACCTAAAAGTTGTGTAATTTGAAGGAGAACAGAAGGCTATTGAAACATATGGTAGGTCATTGTGATTGACCTTACAAGCATCCAAAGTGATTTCAGGGCCAAAACTTAATCAATAAAGTCAGTTTCTCTCTAGAATAAGTTTATTTCTGTCATTGTCAGGAGGTAATCTGTGTGCATCTGAATTCTTATTAGTGCTTCCAGGTTTAAAACTTTGGATGCACATTGTGCTCTCAAGCTGAAACTTGGGATGCGACATTGCATTGCACGCAAGCAGAGCTGAGGTCAACAGAGAAACAGCAAAGCCCATGTGCACACGACCAGTGTAAACTGAAACACAAACATGCTTGGTTTGTGTATAAACTGTTCACACTTTCACCATGAGGAAAAATCCTCATCATAGCATTAAAGCAAATGTTAATATAAGTGCAGCAAACATATTCAAGATTTATCTTATAACATTCATTGGTTGTTAGTCTCTTCAATTCTGACTTCTGCAGTTTGCAGTATTCTGTTTGATTCAACTTCAGAGGGAGAATCAAGTACAACAATATTAGGAATGAAGTCTAATTTGTGTAAAGTAGAAATTAGGAAATTATTTTGCTTAAATTGTTTAAAATTGAGGCTAAACTAATATGTAGGTTGCAACTGCTGTCACCACAAATCCTCCTTCTGCATAACGGCAAAAGGTCCGAGATACTGGGGAAGAAATATCTAGTTTGAAAATTAAACCTTGAAAACAAATTAGTGGTAAAGTCAAAGCTACATAATATTTCCATAAATTCTGATTTGTCTGTAAGTACACACTAGTGCAAAGACTCTAAAGGAGTCTTTCCATTCATTCATTTATAATGGGATTATTCTAGTATATACTATAGAAGGGATTTTCCATGCATCAGCTGCTATTGTATGACCATACATAATTGGGTCTAAATGCTTACATCAGCTACCTCTTATGTGAAATTAATTTTTGGAACATATGCTGTTGTATTTATACCATTGTTGTTTCATGCTAGATTAATTCTTCAAGGGTTATAATCACATGACACTTATCATTTTAATTATGCCTCTTTAGTTGCAACATATGACAGCTTTTGACTTCTCACCCTCTCCTTCTACATGTGTGACAGATAAAATTATTAATAAATGCCTGTTTATTATGTAGTTATGCTGTACATGTCCACAGGGTGTAGGTTGGCCTCATGTATTTTGCCCAGAGTACAGTGTCAGCAGAGCCTTTGTGGTTTGCTAATGAGCTAAATCCTGCTAACACCACACACACTCTAAACTGCCAAAAGCCCTTTACACATTCAAACACATACAAAGACTCAGCTGGGTCCTTTGTATAAAAGATTAACTCTTTATTCCAATTAAAGATGAGCTGGACTGACTTGGTCCAAACAATTAAGAACTGGAAGTAATGAGCAAAATGACGAGCAAGGTAGATAGCAACCTTCAGATAGTAAACAGATCTTCTTGCAAATTTTTGAACTGGGGGGACAAAAGTTGTGCTCTTGAGAACACTTCCTCATGTTGATCTTAGATGTCATTTGACAGACACCCCAGTTTTGACAAGTCTCATTTCTAGCAAGGAGGTAGATTTGGCTGGTGGAAAGGGAAATGCTCTGGGATGATTTAGTGCACTTAAACCTTAATCTCTCTATACCATTACTTCCTACTAAGATCTGAGGTGCACATTACTTCAATTAAGGGAAACTTCTTATAGTAATTTCAAAGCATTTTGGCTTTAAAGAAAAGTTTGAAACTGTTGTATTTGGAACTTTCTGGCCAAATTCTTCTTGTGCTGTTTTGTCTTCTCTTCAATTTTCCATGTCTCATTACTCTGAAATACCCAAAACGAGTGAAGTGCATATTTTGTGGACCTGTTGTCAGCTAAGACTGGCCAAGTCACAGTCAAGGGCACTTGACCATATGCAGTGAGAATGACTAGCACAGACACAGGGCTACTCAATATGTGGAGAAACTAAAAGCCTTTTCAACAAGAGCATCTGATTGGTGACTGGTGATAGCTTTTCACACAGAAATATAATTTAGGTGTTTTTAAGCACATAGAGATCAGTAGTGCTGTTTTGAAATATCATTTGATTCCTGCCTGGTCCCACGGGACCTTTATAAACTCCCGTGCCTGAACTTCATTGTAAGCAACACACAGTTGTATGCCAGGGCCTCCAGCAGCAAATTTGTAGCCTAAAATGAACATAAATTTTTCTGATCTATTTAGAAATCCCTGACCTGTGTAGGCAGAGATTCACCCTGGCCCTGTTTGCCCTCAGTTTGTCTGGGCCATCAGTCCTCAGTACCTACCTGTGTCTACCTGCCTTCCAACTGAGCACTCAGTGTGGAGTGGCACAGGCTTGAGGCCAGAATGACATTCCCTAATGGCCTTCTCTTAGGGGAACAATTTCACCAAGTTTTAATAGCACAAAGTAGGAAAACTGTATGGTAATTATTTCTTCACTTATTTAAAATAAATATCTAAATTAATGGAAGGTGTTTTAAAAGCTACTTGGGCAATATAGTATTTCTTGTTAAAGCAAATTAAATAATTTTTCTGTCATATATGTGTATTAATGCAGTTCTTCACAGAGACTGAATAAATTATTCTCATGTGCATTACATAGTCTTTTAAAGAGCATAGGTATGTTGACAAAAAATTCTATGCAGTATCTGTCATATATGTGTATTAATACAGTTCTTCATAGAGACTGAACAAATTATTCTCATGTGCATTACAGTCTTTTAAAGAGCATAGGTATGTTGACAAAAAATTCTATGCAGTATTTTGTGATTTGTCAACCTTAAGAAAAAAGATACCTTATGACTTAAACACTACTGTCAGGGAGACATTCATTGTCTCAAAATATGGAACAAGGTCTATTTGTTCTTTTTGAAAACCTGAGCCAACTACTGTTCTGGTTAAATGTGACTTAGTAAGATGAAAGAAAGCAAAACTTGTGCTAGTGTTACATCATGACAATGAGTAGAGTTACCTGACTGGAAGGGAAGGAGCTCATGTACAGAACTAGTATTTGAATCTGATACTACAGTTTTCCTTAGATGCCATAATAAAGGCAAAAAGTCTTCAACTTAAACCAGTTCTGTAAAGTGATTTAAATGCCAAGAATGCTGATGAGATGACAGTGGGCATTTAAAAACTTTAATAGGAATTACGTGTCTAGGCTCTTTTAAAATCCCAGTGGACACAATTTACTGTGTTAAATGTCTGAATACCTTTGGAAAAAATATTTGTCCCTCTGTAAGTTAAAATCAGTGGAAAATTCCGGACAAATCAGAGATGTCTCAATACTTTCATGGCTGGATTTAAATCCCCACTAACTTTTAATGAGTCTAAGGATTTTTTAAAAATTATTATTCATACATTGTTACTGTAACACTTGTTTGTCATATTTTATAATAACACAAGCAAGTAGATTCCAGTGTCACTTTGAAGGTTGGCACAGAATAACCTTCCCAATGCATCAGTTAAAGCATGTCACTGGCAGCTGGGGGAGGGCTGGGTTTCTTGTTCTTGCTCTGCTTTTTTCACGTGTTCTGTTTTTTCACCTCCATAACCTTGTCTGATGGGCATCCCTCACATTTACAATGCCTGATGTGCTTCCTGACATCTGTTCAATTTGATTTTCTATAATTTCCATTGATGCCCCTGTTTTCCTGCCATTAAACTAGTATATTGCCCAGCTGTATTCTGGGTCAAGAATGGGCAATCTTTTAAATCTAGTATAAGGTGAAATATTACTGTGGGATGGGAAGGGGAGGAGGGGGAGGACAAGGATTATAAAACTGACTGAAGGGCTGTCTGTCCTGGAAAAGGAAAGGATGTGTTTTATCTGGGAGAGTGGGAGAGAGGGAAGGTGCATGTATATTTAAGGGAAGAATATAATATATTTCCTGGCACTGGGAGGCTGTGCATCAGCAGCAGCTGGAATTCCAGGGCTGCAGTTGAGATGAATACAAGCAGACAATATCAACCTTCCTACCCCACAGTGACTAGCCATTGACCTTAACCCTCAAGGAAAGGGGCACTCTCACTAGGGGAATTGCATGCTTACTCAGCCCTAAGCCACATCTGAGCCAAAGCTGCCAATTTTGCCAAATTATGTGTGATGCTTTTGAAATGTAGACTATTGTCCACAAGGGACTAAGCTGGAATGACCAAATTAATTTCACTTAGGTTTTCAATGGCAATAACATTATTTTTTAAAAATACCAACTATAAAACATTTATCATTCTGATTTTATTCATCTTTGTCATTTACTTATGTTTCATGGTAGTTTGTAAAAGGCAGTGAAGTTAATGTCCCATTACTGCAAACCCCCAAGGTTAGATTTTCAGGCTTAAATTGAATTTAAAAACCACATGTATAGTTAATTCATACATTAATAAAATTTCTATCTATCATAGGAGCCTTGAGTTTTTGCAGAGATTTTCACATTTTACTGCAGTCATTAATAGCTGAAAAAGAGCCTAGAGACACTGAGATAGGTACTCAGAAATACCCCTGAGCAATAGACAAAGAAATGCTTCCTTAGGTGAATCTGTAGCATTCTTCACTGTTCAGCATTGGAAAAAAACAACTTAAGAGCTCAGGTACCTTCCAGTCATGGTGCCAGAACTGTCAGAGCATCCCTTGATGGTGTTGCTAGCAAGTGTGATAAAACAACATTTAGTTAGTAGGGTGATGATTTTTTTTTTTTTTTTGAGAAAATTGAGCCACAGAACATTGAACAACTTGAAGGTCTTTGCTGAATCAACTGGTAACATTTTGAAATAGTTACTTGGTCAGGAAATCTATCATTTTTCCCTCCACTGAGAAATTTTTAGAACTGTTCTGTCACGTTTTCCTGCAGACAATGGAAATTGGTCGCAGGAGTTATTGGTCTTGGAGGCATTAATGATAATGTGTTTTGTATTAGTGTTTAAATAAACCCAGACTTTTGTTTTTAAAGCATTGAGGTTGTAGGAAAATCCTGCTGCTTCTTTTGTTTTGAAAGGAAGTAGAAAATGCCCAGACAACAAAAGCTGTGCTGCAAACTGTGTCCAGCCAAGGTGGAGAACGACTGCTCTGAGTATTATCTGGCAGGGCTCAGCTATGAGTCCCCACACGTTTGGCTGCTTGCAGAGCCGTTCCTTTGGAAATGCCCATAAAGCTGTCTCTCATCTTGACGAGCTGCAGAATTAGAGACAGCCTTTAACTCTGTCTTGCTTCAGCACTCTCTAAACCTGTTTGAGGCCATACAAGCTCTGAGAAATCAATTATTTGATAGCCTATTCCTCTGTGGTCAATTGCTTGCAGCTCAAAACTAACTTTTGGCAGAGCTGAGGATGAACAGACATAAAGGCAGCCAGCCCAAACATTCCTTTTGAACAAAGAATGAAATATGAGAACTACCCTGAAGAAACCAAGGGACCCAGGATGATCTGTGTTTAAAATAAACAAAAGACTTGGTCTTCTCTAAAAAATTTGGTTTTCCCCTCCTACAAAAGGCCACACTTTTGTGATACACTGTTCTTTCTGGAGACCACTCTTTGCTCAGAAGCAAGAAGGTAATAATGACCCAGTTGACACACAGGCACTTGCAGGTCTGTTTGCATAATTATTAATGGAAATATTTACACCTTCATGGATCTATTGCCTGTATTTATAGTTTGAGAAAATTGTACCTGAATAAGCTCATTTCCATAGTATCTTGCCTGGTTCCTCTTACCAGCTATGCTAATTTCTTGCACTGGTTTCTATTGTGCTTTTTAAAATCTAATTCCTCAGGAGAAAGGTGTATATAACTCCTTATGCTATTCAACTTCTAGTAGTGAGAACACTGCCCAGGAGAAACAGTACCCAGGCCACTATCCCTGCAAAGCTACAAAAGCCCCAAGTTGAGGCAGGAACTTTTTGAGAAGTGATGGCTCATCTCCTTCTCTATATTAGGGTCTGTGGACCATTTCCTATACAAGGAAAAAAGTATAGAACTTGTTTGTTTTAGACCTATGGAAATGAAATGTTCTGATTTGTATGTATTTTAGGTTTTAGAAGTGGAAATAAATTACCTGTCAAACATTTTCACCTCAGTTCATCTCAAAGCCAACTTCCTCTGTAGCTTAGCAAGGGTTAGAAGAAAAGGAATTCGGCCTCTTGCTGGTAATCGCGTTTCTCCTCTACATTATTTAATATTGTGGTAGGACTGAAATCTGTCCTTCCCCAGTTTGAAACCATCTTGACAATAAATATAAAGCTGGCCTTGGATCAGCTGTGCCATAGGAAAACAAGTGTGATGTGGTGTCAGGCAGCTCTTCACATGCTTCCTTGCTAGCAAGGACCATGTGCTGAGCTGGCATTTCTCATCCTGGGAGCACCAAGAACATCAGCAACCAACAAATGATCGTCTGTGAAAAGTCCCTGAGTGTGCTGTGTGTGCTTTTACTCTGTGCACTGGGCAGTGATGGTGTTGTAGACTTGGGGTGTGTTGAGGGAGTTGTGGGAAACTCTGGGTAAAGGAACACAACTGCCTTTGAGAAAACACATTTAGGGGAAACCTTGGAGGGGAGTCTTCCCATGTCATTGAGTGCTGCAAGCCATACTGTTCAGATGGTGTTATTTTTTTCTTATTACCCTTATAATAAGGGTATTTGTAATAAAATTCTTATCTATAGCTTAAAAAATTAAGCTATAAGGTTGCAGTAGAAGAAGTAAGGGAATGATATGAAAAAAGTGTAATTTCATACCCATCATTTTTCATCATTGAGTTAGGCTGCCTGAAAAGCTTCTATCTATTCCCATCAGAATCTCATTACAGGTCAACTTGCAAAGTAAAGTAATACTCAGTTAAAGTAGAAGTGACAGAATTTCTCAGCTGGCAGATGGCCTGATTCCACAATTATTCACCTTAGATGGTAGTTGGGCATAATATCCAAGAGCCTGTTAGTGCTTTACTAGCAGAACCTGTTAATTTACACAGCTATGTGCTGATGAAATGGTTCTTTTCAATTTGGAACCAAAGAACATGAAGTTTTCTTGTGTATTTAATTTAGATTAAATTAGAAATGGTGAAATGTGAAAATGGCCAAAACAGGATGGCCTTGAGGTGATGTTGAACCTATTATCTGGCCTCTGAGTGGAACCTGAAGTAGATACCTGAGGAAAAGAATGAGAACAGGGTAAACATATAGTGATACTTCACTAAATGGATCTATTCTGCTGAGGTTTGTAGCTTAGAGTGGTACCTTTTCCATTCAGTAGCTCTCAATGCATTTTCCCTCCATGAATTTGCCTTGTTGCACTTTGACCCTGTGTGTAGCTAATAATCATAATTTCTTAGTCTGTGTTCAGTCCAGATGAAATCTGCATTGTAATCTTTACAATGAGTCTGCCTAAATATAGAGGTTTTGGTTTTTTGGTTGTTTTTTTTTTTTGTTTGTTTGTTTGTTTTTTTTTTTAACAACTGAACTGTACCCTCCTAGAAATATTTAGGCAAAAGATCAAAAAAGATTGGTTGAACTCTGATGCATCTGAATTGTTCTCCAGCACTGGGGAGGCTGGTATGCGTGCATAATTGCTGGACAATTTTTAAATGGGTAAATAAACCTTACATTTCTGTGTGCAGTTGAATCCTAGCAAAGCATAGTAAGCAAGGGGTGGAGGGCAACATAATTAGAAGATGTGGTCCTTTTTAAATCTGTGCTCTTTATTTTGAGGAAACTTTGGTATAATATTTCAAAAACTAGAAAAAGTCATCTTGAATTAATTGTTTCTGAGGAAAAACATGCTTCCAATGAAAACAGAGAAAGGAGAATTCAAGGGAGATATTTTTAAGCATCTAAGGTCATATTTCAAGGGTTTTGACTAATACAGTTTTTTAGTGAGTCCTTTTTGCAGGTTAAATTTTGTTGGTGTGTGCTCATTGTACACACAATGATTTTGATAGCTGCCTGTGGAAGTTCCTGCCTTTGGAGAGCCTTGCTGATTCCCCCAGGTCCAGTTCCTTGTCTGAGGAAAGAGATCACTCCTGTTGGTCTGCAAAGCTGGTTGCTTCCCCAGGGCTCTCCACCTTCCCCACAGGATTGCAGCCACTTGCCTTTAGGGTTCTGTCTGACTGAAAATACTGAAGTTCTACACTCTGCAGAAGTTCACTTTTATTGTTAAGGATCACTGTTTGTTTTACTTGGCTTAATACTTTAAACACAGATTGGTTTTCCTCACTACTCTAATTTTGGCTGTAGATGAATTGCCTGTTTCTGGAGAGAAATAAAGATGAAACAATAATAATCTTTCTGTCACAAAAGAATATAGTTTTGGGGACTATTTTTGCAGACAGAACAGGCTATTTTTTAAAAGAAAACAGGCTGTCAGACCAGTGTATTAGCTTCACTTGAATCTTTGCCATTCTATGACATTTTGAGAAAAGGCAAAAATGCTAAATTTACTGACATTTCAGTTCTTAGGGTCAAGTGCTATTTCTACAACAATTTGAGAATATTTGTGTAAATATTTTTCATTTAATTTCCTAACTGTAAATTATAGAAAATGTGAGATTCATTGTTTGTGTCACCTTTTTAAAATAAACATGCTCTTCTATCTTTTCTTGAGAAACATGCCTTGGTTGAGATCTGGGTCACTTCTGCAAAAACCTTTCCATCCCTAGAAAGCCAGCATAATGTTGTCTTTCCCAGTGTTTGTTGTTTGAGCTCACGGTCTCCCATCTTCCTTCATAAGCTGGAAGGGGGTTGGCAGGGGATATCTTCTGCATGATTCAAAGCAATAAGCAAGGAGTATTTTCCCTCTTTCATGATCACATTACTGCAAGACAGACATTTTAACTGTCTTCATTTTCCAGGGTATGGCTCTTTCATTGGCTTCTCCTTGACAGTGGTGAACTCCTCACAGTCAGGAAATGCAGTGGCTACACAGCCCCTTTTACAATATGGTAGTTTTGAGCAGTGCCACCCCATTGGAAAGGGAGGGCTTGTAGTGAGCCAAAAGTGGCAATGTCAAGAAAACAGGGAGGTGCCTGAGCCCAAGAAGAGCAACTTTGGAGCATTCAGTTAAGAGGTCTTGTGATGCTGCTACTGTCGAAGGCCAGCAAAATTTTAGACAGGTGCATGGAAAGACCTTGGACCTTGTGTGTCACTGACCCCAGTGACCTCCCTGCTCCTCAGTGGATGCTGTGTATCCACATCACACCTCCAGAAGGAAGAATTTTACAAGGAGCACAAACCCACTCACACTACAGGTCTCTACCAAGTTTCTCAGGCAAAATTCTTCCTGATCACCTTTTGCAATGCATTCAGATATTGGTCTAAGGAAAAGTTGAACAGTGAAGTTCATCTCCATTCCTTCTTTGAGTGTATTTTTGGGGACATTGAATTTCAGGCGTTTAATGTGTTTGTTGTTGACCTCAATTTCAAATAAGGAAATCTCTGCTGACACTATCCAGCCTGAGCTATTGGCTGTAAAAATGATGCAGTTTTCATTTTGTTGACCTTATTTATCATAATAAGGGCAAATGCAGTAGTTTTTTCCTCCATTCCAACTTCATAAGCCCACACAGCTCCTCTTTCAGCTCCATTTGAAATCAATGTGAAGAAATTGATTTCAAAGCCCAGTGAATTTAGTAGGAGTTACTCCATTGACTTTTAATGTGCTCTCAGGTGTGCTCTGCAATAGTGGCATGACCACACCTGAAATAGGAAAAAACCCTAATTTTAAAAATATGCAACAGGATGATAAAAATTCTGATTAGAATGAGCTCTATCCTGGAAGGAGGACTCTTGTGGTAGTGCTTTCCACAATTTTAAGTGTACATGCCCCACTGAGGAAAGAATCTTATTCAATCAATCCAGTGAGTGCAGAATCTGAATCCCCAAAGGCTGGGATTGGCCAACTATAAATATAAAAAGCTAAAGAAAGTATTCTTGAACTTCAAAAGCAAAAGTGGTACTACGGATTTTCAACTCTTTTTAACTTGCTTTAAGTTAAATTATGTAGCCTGTTGCTCCAGTATCTTTGAAGTGCGTGGGGATGCCTGTATGTGTAAGCAAGTATTGAAATTTTTAAAAACCAGAAAAACAAGATTGGGCTGGTATTAGTTGTCAAAGTGGGCTATGCTAAATTTCATCTGTATTTGAGACAAAAAAAAGAAGAAAATATTCACTCTAAGCTATTTGGAGTCACCTTTTCAAATTAGAAATGAAATTTGAAAGCAATTTTTTTTGTGCTTACATATTTAAGGTGTTGAGGCTTTTGCAAAGAAAACATTATAGCACAGTTTTAGGGAACTAGAACTATTCACAACTGCTTCAGAAAGACTCAGATGCTTGTGTTATTCCCTGTACTCAGTGTTTAGTGTCAACAAATTCCTTTTTTTTTTTCTTTCCTGCACCAGGCCAGGGTGTACATAACTGCATCTGCAGATTCATTCCAAAGCAGCCATTAAATTAGTGCAGTAGGCAGTTGTTCCTTCAAACACTAAAAAGATGCTCCCTAGTGAACAGGGCAAATGTCACCTGTATTGGATCAGGCTATAGGTTATTGTTCCTTCTGCAATTAAATACAGACAGCCTTCAAATTCAACCTTATAATGGCTGATGTGGAAATGGTTGTGAACATGAAGTGCTCAAACAAGAGCACAGATAAATATCAGTGCCTGTTACTGGGTTCAGGTTTGAAGATTTTCATTGGTTTCCTTTATCTCAGGCCTCCAGGTGTCTTAAAAACAGAAGCTGTACTCAAGAAAACTTCTATATTATTTTCAAAATATATGTTATTTTCAAAATACAGCACCTAGTTCTTCAGACAAATAAGATATTTTATGTTGCTTCACTGAGAAGCAGTGACAAAAACTAGTAAGGTTTTTTATAGGTAAAAATGATAGGTTAATTCTTGTGCATGCAATCAACTTCAGTTTCCTTGTGAGTCCTGGAATCAGAATGTGTCTTGATGCACATAATCTGCTCTCTCTTCTCCAAATCCTGCAGGAGAGAATGAACTTTACAATGTCTCCTGTATTTTTCTTTAGCATATGTAATCAAATTTTGTTCTCATTTACCTCTAGTGACTAACAATATAAAATATTTTAAACATGTAACACACTGGAGTAGAAAAAAAATACTGAAACAGACTAGAATAAACAGAAAGCACCTTGGTGAAAAAGTTTTATCTCCAGGTTGTGTATTTGCATGATGAAAAATTGACCACTTTTGTTGTATTCCTGGGATTACTTCTGTAAGCTTTTCATGAGCAGAGTTGATAAATAAGAGCCGTATGAAGGAATGTAAAAAATATTCCTGTTAAATTTCAATTTCTGAAACCTGTTAGCCAGGGGCGCCTGGAAGTGTTATTTACCACCTGCTTAGGACAAAATTTCTACTTATTTTAATGAAATAGTTTGAGTTCCAGGAAGTTTCTCGATTTATTGTGAACTGGAAATATGTCCAGGTTGATGATACCTCTACAACTTATATTCTTGCTTTAGCCACATGTGTCAAAAGACAGGAAATTAGGAAGGAGCAATATCCTGTTTTAAATAAGTTCTAGCTTGAATTTTATTGTATGAAGATCTTCAGCTGATTTGTCATTAAGCTCTTAAAGAGTAAACTAAAAAATCAAAAGTCTCTAGAATGTATAATATTTTCCACAAACAGCCCCATATATTCCAAGGTCAATATTGTTGAGAGCTTAGCACAAACACAAATTCAAGCACTTCTAATGTAGGGCTTCTAGCAGAGCAGGATATAATCTTGCAATGTCTGAATTCATGTTGAAATAAATTATATTGCTCACATTCAAATGAATACACCTTTATGTGAAGAAAGAGTTTGCTTTTATTGGCTAACCATTGGAAAACTCCATAAATTCAAAATAAATAGGGTTGAGGAGTAAAGTTTAGTATGAGAAGGCAAAAATCCTCAGGGCTTGGGCTTGGCGTGATTCTGTGTTTCCACCTGCTGGAAGCTGATTTTCCAGCTGGCATATACCCTCTCTGGGTAAGGACAGGTTAATGCCCAGCTGCAGACGTGCTGAAGGGAAAATAAGTTTATTCTTGTAAGCACAGCAGTTTCCATAAAACCACATGGGTCAGTGAATGTTTGTCTAATACACGTGGGGAAGCTGCAAAATGCAGCCCTGAGGCAGCAATGCTTTAGTTACTTCACTAATGCAGCGTGTTAAAAAGAAATAAAAATTAACTTGCCAGTGATTGCTACTCAACTTTTTATAGTTGCTGCAGATGCTGTGATATTTTATTTTTGCAATTAATAAGCTTGAATCAATTTTTTAAGCATCTTACTCTTATGATTTACAGGGGATATTGAGCCATCAAAGCTATCAAATGCATTAATCTTTAATACGAGGGCAATTCAGTTATCTTGCCAGAAAGTTTTAATTAGAAGGAAATTCTTCATCTCTCTGATGCTTAGCTGTATTAATCTTTCTGCATCAGTGTATCAAGTTTTGGCTGCAGGAACAATGTTTTAACTTAATTAATTCTTTATGAAAAAAAGTTGCTCTTGAAAATTGGGCTTAGATCTTGCTTGCTAGACAGCTACTCAGAGTTTCTTCTGCCCTTAAGCAGAAACTTACTTTCATAAATTGTACCCATTTGAAAAGTTGAATGAGGTTTTCTGAAAACTTATGCTGATAACCTTGGAATTTACAAGTGGATCCTCCCGTGCTGGCAGGACAGGAGAGAGATCCTAACACTTCCAGCTGGGCTCCTTAATCAGCCTTCTCACAGCAACAGGACTCTGATCATTACTGAGATCAGGAACTGGGGCCTGCAGACCCTTGATGGATGTAGATGACTCTCCAGAAGTCATTACAACTGTAATAGTCAGAAATGGTAGGGCAATTTTTTTTTTTTTTCTGAAATGATATATTATGAAAATGAGAATTTTTCTCTTTGATTCCAGGAAAACATTTCAGACATTATTGTCAATATATTATTGCTAAACCTTGATTAAGATCATTTTTACAACCCAAAAACATATTTCAAAGTTTCTAATTTGTCCTAAATTACATTATACAGAAGCTGCTATTTTTCTTTAGTCAAACAATTGCATAAAACATAAGAGAACACTTACATTAAATGAAGGGAGAAAAGGAACTAATTCCAGGCATTAAAAGAAGTTCACAAGGGAAAAAACTCCCCAGTCCAAGAATGGTCTAATTCTCTGCACATGTTTATCTTCTTCCCTCAGTAGTAGTTATTAATTGTAATTGCTGATTTTACAGTAAGTTGTAATTGTATTCCTATCTAATGTCTAATAACATATGTGTATTTCTTTCTAAATGTTTACATACATCTCTTTCAAGTGGCAAATTTAAATGTTACATTTTACCTCTTTCTGATCACCTTCCAACAGTTAGAACATAGAAATAATACGAAAGTTCACTGCAAATAATTTTTTGTGAAACACCTTTTTAAGTGTTTGATAAGAAATCAGGAGGATTTTTTTGGTGGGAAAATTTTAATTCTCTTCTTGAAGAACCATCATCCTGAGAAATATATATCCCATTATATTTCTCTTCCAGCATTGCCAAGTGCCATATTAATATTCTTTCTTCCTTATTTATTATAAATATGCTTCTGGCATCCTCTTCTTTTTTTTCCACTGTGTTAAATTGTGCCTTTTCCAGATGATCAGAATTATACATCATGTCTCTGTCTCATTCATTATCCAAGTCATTCCTGACTTGATTTGCCAGAATAGGGTAATGGAGGTACATGCATTTTTCTCATTTATGTAGTGGTTTGGAGAAGCTGAAAATTTTAGGAGTTAAGTTTCTGCTTTTCCCTTTGACTTTGAGTAATTTCTTGGCTCTAGTCTCTTCACGTAGGATGTGCTTATGCAAGCAAACACATCTATTGTGGACCATCAGGACAATCCTGCACCAGCAGAAATTGTTTCACTGTGTCAAATGCAGTTGATATTGCCAACAGAACAGCCCAGTGTAAACTTTCAAGCAAGCTGCTTTACAGCTGTCATTCCTACACCCAAGGTATAGTCTATTAGGTATAATTGGTTTTTGTTATGCAATATGTTTGCAACATCTTTTGCTTGTTCTTGAAACAGAATCTTTCCTTCAGACATGAATGTGTCATGAACCTTTCTGAGCACTGAGTTACAGCTGAATAAATGTTTCCAGGAACCATTATGCATTAGATAAATTATGAAGAGCTATTAAAACTCATCTTGTATCTAACTTTTTCTGTGTTTTTTAGGATCTGTTCAGAACCCTTTCTATTTCAGTTAATGAATGTTTACTGTTTAGCTAGCTATTGCATTTCAGATATTACTGTCCATCTGAGCACTAAACATGTCACTGAAAAGTGGCAGTGGGTCAAGACTGATTTATCTATATTGTCCTCTATTTTGTCATTACTTGACATCAAGATTTTTGAAAGCCATATCTGGGTTTTGCCCTTGAAGGATTAGTACTCATTCTGGACAATCCCATTTCAGCAGCAGTTTCTAAGCCCAGTATGTTTTAGAGCTGTGGCTCAATAGTGTATTATTTAAAAGCTTGCTCAAGCTTCTGACTATGTGGAGTGTCTTCAAGAAAAGACCTGCCACATTTCTAGGAAATGTACACTATTTTTAAAGGATATCTCTTGCAAATATAGTCCTATGTATTCTGGCTTCAGAGAATTCCAAGACCTAACCGGGTTTCTAAATCGGCTGTGTACACCTCTGCTAATTTGCCATCACTGTAGCAATACATGGTATTTGTACATTTTCTGGCTCAGACTGCAAAGTTCAGTGACTCAAGAAGTCTCAAGTCTATTCCCTTCTAGAGACAGACCCCAGGTCAGGGCTGAGGCCTGTTGGAATAGCTCTTCAGTAAAGCAGCTGCTGTACATTGCCAGTGCTCTCTGTAATGTATTTGCCTGGTGGATCAATGGCTTAGGTTTTCAGTGTCATAAATCTGGAAGTTCAACAGCTTTCAAAAGCAATGCATGCACTTACAAAAAGTAACCTAATGGTTGAGTAGAGATTTCAGTAATGGGATCAACAATGCCCATGGAAAGCAAAACAACAAAGAAGATATTTTTAAGCTGAAGAAATCCTGGCAAAATAAACCATTAATCAGATATGGCAGAGTCATATAATTAGATTACTTGTTTTTAAAATGCAAATGTGAATAACCCAATACTAAACATCATAAATGACTGTGCTAATAGGTACTTGCCAAAATACATGGCAATGATTTTGCATATGTCAAATACCAGTAACCCTGAAGACATTTATGTGCTATCTGAGCAGAAGTTTAGCTCTTATATTTGTATTTCCTTTGTGTGAATACTTGTGTTGTGGGCCCAGATGCTGGCCAGAGCACATGAGGATTTTAGTCCCCTAATATTGTATTTAGAGAGATTCCAAATATGTATAGCATTAGAAGTATCAAAACATTACCCCCAGCAGTTTAAATTACAATCAATTTGTAAAAATCTTTTACACATTCACAGGAATTTAATGCTCCCATCAGTTTTGGTGATGTACACCAAATGTTCATACTCTGTATTCATCTCATGCAGGTAAAAGAGTGATAAGAGTGTATTAATTTTTTCGTGTATTCTCTATAAAATGTGAATATGGTACAGGCTGATATGCTCTTGTGTGTGTCTGAAAACAGAATCCTTCTATAGATTTAATGTACTATATCAAGAAATCTTCAAACTGCAATATGTATAGGGTCCACCTTCCTTATAAGGCACAAACTTACATTATTCTCTTTGAAAATGTTCTGGCTCACAAATACTGTGCATGAAGGCCTATTACATTCTCCTTTATTACGGCAACATCTCCTTGTGACATTCAAAATGCTTGTCTTTCAAGGATGCTGTTATAATAAGGTCCAGAGTGCTTGTAATAAATTCATAGAGATCAATGAGTAGTTCATGAAATAGCTTCACAGTCACTTCTGTATGAAGCAGCAGTGCAGCAATATAAAAACTATGAAAAAGCAGTCACATACAAAATTAAATGCCATGCTGCTTTTCCCATGAAATTATAAGAGGTTATGCTTTTCTTTTAATCTACATTATATTTCAGTCTTGAAAAGGAATCTTCAACAAATTGCTGAAAATTTGGAGATATTGAATTCCAACTTTCTCTTGCTCTGGATTTTCAAGGATTCCCATGTTTTGATGAAAATATGCCTAAAGGAATAATCATAGGAATAGGAAGCACTTAGTTAATACAATAATAGGCTTGTAACACCTGCTGTAACTGTTGACTCTGTTGTTGCTACCAATAAAAATTGTGGCTCTTATGCCAGGCAATTGCTCCTTCAGTGTTTCTTTATATTTAGGTTAAATTTATTTAGAACCTGGAAATTATTGAGCAAATAAAATCCAAATACTATTTTGAAACAGCACATTTTATAAACTTTGATTTATCTTTTTATCTTTATTTTACCTCTTTTTATAATGAGTATTTTTACATTTTAGAAAGAATGCAATAGTACAAATGCACAATGTGCTTGCTGTTACTTAAAGTGTTTTTTTATAAAACACCCTCTAAAATAATTGTATTGGTGCTACAAGATTTGTAAATCAGGTTGACAAATATATACTCTATAAATGTGGCAGTTATGGTTGACGATAATGTCATGCCCCTTGCTTAAGTCAGAAGATGATTCTAAATCCACGAACTTTGAACCATGTTTATTCTTCAGAAAGCAACTTTTAAATTGAATGCATGTAGACTGTTCTAAAAGTCAATTGCAAAAAAGGTATAATTAGAAACAACTAAAATTATTTATGGTTAAAATATTTATGAAATAACCTTCTTTATATTTGTTCCAGAAAGCTGGTCTCAAAATTGGGTGTTTTCATGAAACAGCACTGGAAAAGAAATACATCAGAAATTGCTTTTCTCACTCATAGTCAAGCCCATCACTGTTGCTCTTTCAAACAGCTAAGCTGCTCTTGATTCCAAAGATGGAATATCCCTCTGCTTTACAATTGCTTTAAGCCTGTTTTGCTCTTTAGAAATACCGGAGAAAGAAGAATGAGGCTGTGTGGGATTTTTGTCTATCAGTCTGCATAATCAATAGTTGGCACAAAAGGACTAATTGCTCTTAACATTTAAACAGAAGTGCTTATTAGCACAAAAGCTGTGTATCCTCTTATTGTAGCTGGTAACTCTACTATCCTGATACTTATCTACAGTCACAATCAGATAAAAACTGTTGATTCCAGCAAGGATCTGGCAATAACTGAGGACTGAAGGAAGGTGGGAAGAACAGTGTTAGAAGTATAATCCAGTCTGTCAAGAAGTTTCTCTTTACTGTTATCAAAGGATTGGCGTGATGCTTTCCAGTCTTACCTCTATTTTCAATATTGCAATCAAGACAAGGAAGGAGACAGAGAATATATAAATTCTCCTTGAAATTAATTTAAATGACACAGTGTTTTTAATGTTTTCAAGTATTCTGCCTCTTAACATTTTGTAGTCGTGTCTATTCAGCATTTTCTCCCTTATCTGGAATCTAGAAATGTAGCAGAATTACAGTGAAAAGTTATCACCATTTAGAGATGCTTTATTTTAAAACAGTGAACAGGAATAGGCATAAACAAAATGTAAAGTGCCTTCCACTGGCTGGCTACATCAGATAATGCTCCAGACAATTGATTTTGTTGCATGCACTTATGTATGAAGAAATGCATTGGCCTGATTCAGCACATGTGTATTGTGAGGTTATGGAAAAGGCTTGGTCTGCTTCCCAAAGGTGGGGGTGCACACAAAAAACCAGATTGACTAATACGTTTACAATTTATGCAGGACTTCTCAGTGCTTCCCACTATCATTTGTATCTTAGAAATTTACTGTACCAAATTCTCTTTAGAGTTATCACAACTTCACATTACCTTTGTAGAAAGATTCTGAAAATTTTAATTAGCAATGCAGTAACTTAAGTGCCTTCCATACCCTCCATTTTCATGTTGCTCCACAAAAAAAAAAAAAAAAGGAGTCTAATTAAATAAATGAGAAGATTCTTGTTAATATCTCTGATGTTTTTTGCTCACAGCCCATGCTCCCTGCAGCCTGTGGCAGGGAAACCATGTACAGCTTCCTGAAAGTAGGACACTACAAAAGAATATGTCATCATCTTGTCTTAAAAAAAATAATTGAAGTATTGAAGTGGCTTGTTGGAGCAAGGATGCAAAACTGATGTATTCTCTTTCCTATAGAAGCAAAGCATTGTTTGTGCCCAAAAACCTTATTAAGCACTGTCTCTTTGTTTCTCTGCTGTGCCATTCCTCAGCTTTCACCTGTTTTAATTTCCAGCTGTTTGCTGCAGCTGGTGCAGCCATGGCAAGGTGAGGAGCAAAGGGACAAAAACAAGAGGATAAGGGGTGGGAAGGTTTGCAGAATTGCTGCAGAATGTTGAATTGCAGAAAAACTTTGCTTTCAGATTTCATTTACCTACCACTAGATGCCTAAAACTATATTTTTATCTCTATGTGGATGTTATCTGGTAGCTCCATGTTTTCATGACATCCATGAGAATTGTAGAAGTACAGCATGTAGAAGAATAATGTTGTAGGTTGGATGCCTAGACAGATTTCAGTCCCAAATTTATTGACATTGATCAAGCTCTCATTGAAAGGTATCTGAGCTGCTGTTGTGAAGGAGTAAATAGGACTGTACCACAATAGGACTGGTTCTTTACTGAGCAATTAAAACACAAGTATTTGCTGTCACTGTCAGATGATTTAATTTCAGAATTTTCTGTTGGAAGATGGTATAGTTGCATTTATTTCAACTGAGGAAGGACTGGCCCTTATACTTAGGGGAACTTTGGAGATTTAGGTATTTTGCTCAAAATATTTCTTTAATAATTGGGTATTTCTTTAAACTTCTTTCAAAATAACTGACTTCAACTTGTTATCTTCACAATACTATAGCCCTTTGCAGCAGTACTTCTTTTATCCTCTGCTCTTTCGTGATCTCAGTTGTTGGGCATTTTGTTGCTCTTTCCAACTTTTGCCTTGGCACTTCAGTAGCTCAGAATTCTTCTCTCTTTTTTTGCATCAAATTTTATTTGTAAATAATTGTAATTTTATTTGTAAAAAAATTACAACTCTTAATTATTTTAAATTATGTTTGTTTTTCCTTCTGAATGTCTTGTAAAATAATGGCTTGGGTTCCTTTAGGACTTCAAAGGAATACTTTATATTTTTCTGTACTCCAGCTGGTACATAATACACCTACCTGGTATACAACTCTGCTGTCTAACCTATACTTCATGTGAGAATGCTGCTACCAGGGCCTCTAATTCTAGTTGGGAAGTTTCTGCTCTTTCTTCTTGCCATATTAATAGCAAATGTTGTTATTAATCGTCTTGCATATTAATAGAAAATCTTTAAAAGATGCTTTTAAAAAGTCTTTAAGTCACATGGTTAGGAATGTTCTCCTAAGCAGCTATTGCTAACCCAACTCCCAAATTCCTCCAGACTGTATTAAATAATTATACAAAAACTAAGAAGCCTTGCTATAGAACTCTGTGTAATACAGAATAAACATAGCCTGGCTAATTCAGGATATGAAATGGAGAAAAGTCTGTTTCTTTAAAAAGAATGTACTTTTTCAGCAGTGCTCCTCCAGAAGTAGTCTTTTTCTCCCCTCCTTCCATCTTACATTTATTCCTAAAGACTCACTCCATCAATGTGTGACAAAGTCATTCTTTTATCTTGATTTTTGTGAAAAACTGCTTTTCCCTTATGGCTTCTTTTGGCCTAGAGCTTGTGAACCTTCAGTCTTTGTCAGTGTGGAGTGAAGGAATATGAAATTTTCTGCAAATTGCCCCAGTGTATTAGCACTAGGGCTATGCAAACCTTTCCAAGTGTGATTTGAAAGGGTTACTTTCAAACCACGACTTCTATGGGAGATCCAGTTCACAGGCCAACCAGTTAAAGGAAAGGTTTCAGGCTGAGCCACCCCCTCCCTTCTCCCTACACGTTTTCCCATGGGTTGGATCTCATTACAAACCCACAGGCAAGGTACAGGGTCAATCACATCATGTTAATTCATACAGGTTGACTGGTTCACTGGGACTGGAAGCTGAAAAGGTGAGAAGTTTATCACAGCAACATAACTCTGATCTTAGAAAAACAAACATCTCTAAACTAGGTCTCTTCTTATCATGTGAATCAAAACCTTAAATAAAAACAAGATAATTTTAAATAATTGAGGGAATCATACGGGGAATCAATCTTCCCCTGCTAGGAATACTCAGAGGTTGGCTTTACTTCTAACACAAAAAGATCTCTGATCTCAAGGAACTATTCCTTTCTGAAACCTGGATATAATTACATGGACTGAAATATAAAATAATAATGAGTCAGTTCTATATACCTGGGAGAATTACAGTGTGAGGCACACAGGGGGAGGAAACATTTTAATGACTTTTCTGGCTGGAGAAGTGAACTCAACTGAAATGTTTTATCTTCTGGGGTTGGAGAGAAAAAAAGTAAAAATACCCTCAGCTGAGCAAAAATGACACAAGGCAGCACTGATCCCATGTGTTATTTTAAGTTATGGGAAATATAAGATGCATGAAATATTTTTCCTCCATGAGCTCTCTTATAGAATGTATTTGAAATAGATTAATGACATGAGAGTTACTGTGCTTGGTCTGAAAACAGTTAATGGTATTCCAAATAGTTTTTTGCTTTTCATTCTAGACTTAAGCAAAACCAAAAGCAAATTTTGGATTGTTACCCCTTTGTGGATGTCCATGAAAATTTCTGCACATGCTTTTTTCTTTGTATTTTCACTTGACTAGATTTCCTCCATCAAAAACTGAGTTCAGTTTGATTTGAATATGTGCTTTGCACACCTGAGCTGTCTTTGGCAACTGTGGGGATATTCAGAAATGGGTGTGTAGTATGTCTGTATATATACTGTACCTGTATTTACTTTGCTCTGTGTTGGGAGGTAGTGCTGTACAGTAGATTTGAACCTAAAATGGCTGACTAGTTTCTAAATAATCCCTAAGGAAACAGTTTAGTCTAGGCCATTATCTTGATAGTTCATAATTAGGTTCAATAATAAAGCTTGTTTTGCTGACCTAGGTCAGATCATGGCGTCCAGCGCATCTGTGCGCAGTGACCTTGCTCTGAGAGTGTATTGTTAGAAAATCCATTATTATCATCACATACACTTCGGAGAAGTGCCTGGTTTGTGAATTGATGGTGTGATGTTGCCACTTTAGATAAAAGAATCCATGAATTATTGACTTAATGAGTTAATGTTGCTTGATTTCACAACAAGGTCTTTTTAGTCTGGGTGCTATTTACTGAACACATAATCACAACATGGGAAGGAAGGCAGGGATAACAGAACAGTGCATTTACAACCCTCTTCACTTCTAGTAAAGCAAAGTGTTAGCTAAAAATTTTTGTTTCCTTTAGTAAACCATTAAAACTTAGGTAATTGCAAGCAACTCCTGTTTAAACAATTAGCAAATAAAATGTTTATTTGTCTGATTTCTTATCCCTTCCTTCTGTTTGGCTAAAGGTCTGTCCACAAGTACCTACTCTGTTTTTTGGAATGTAAACCTGTCTTTGTCCCTATGACTAAGCCTAATGTTGCTACCATGTGGAAGCTCAGGAAAGGTTATTAAAAGTCAATCAATGTCATCCAGAGTTCGTTTTAGCTTTTTTGTTTTAAAGCAGGCTTCTCTGGTAAATTTATGATATTCAGAAATCTTGAGAATATAAAGGTTTTATTACAGAATATAACTTGTTAGAGGAGAGAGGGAAAACACACAGAGAAGGTCCCAGAGCAGATATTTCAGTGGTATAGGCATCAGGTTTCAAATATCTATGCTCCTTTGATCCCAAGGTGTGAATCCCAGCTATGTTAACTGCTCAGTCCTACATGATATATAAAATAAGGTCTGTTTGCAGTATCTTGTGGAAATATAACTCTCACTAAAATTAAATAGAGACTGAGGAATGTAGATGTTCTGAAGGGGACCATAGCAACCAAGACCTTCACGTATTTCTGAGATTTACATTAGTTTTAATTAACTTTATGCAAAACCAAAGAACTGCATAGAATTGTCCCAGTGGGTGTTGACCTGCATGTAACTCTCACACTAGGGTTCTGTAGAAATAGGTAAAATATGCTGGCCATGTATGATCTGAAATACTGTCATGAGAAAACTTGATTCTGGCACTTAATGTTCTTTTTTGTTCCAGTCTTTAAATAAATAGTGTTAATTGCATCATCCCTTGTGGTGTTGTCCCAGTGGTCTAAGGCTCTGCCAGAAGGTGTGCACGTGTAGCTCTGCTCTCCCCCAGCCTCACACCTGGCTGGACCTTGCTAACTCGCCAGCTGTAAATCAGGGAGATGACAGACAAAGCTTTCCTTATGAGTGTGTGTGAGAGCTTTGGGGTGCTTAAGGGCAGTTTGATGTTTTACAGTGTCTTATATCCCTCCATTACACAAAAGTGGAAGGGAGGCAGTGGTTTCATTGGTGTTTTGGTTGAGTGTTATCTGTGCAGTGGAGGGATGTGCTGCTTAGCCCAAGTTGCCAATATAAAATGCCTGCCTTCCACTGAGGCAGAGCACAGACCTAGATTTCAGTAGTTCTCTGTGTGTGCACTGAGTTAATAGAAATGTTGGCAGTGTGTCCTGGTATTTTGTTTATGCCACAGAAGGAAAAAAATTAAATCTAAGCGTGTGACACGTGACAGACTTCAGATGTACCTGAAGTTGATTTGATGTGAATAAACTCAGACTGGTAAAGCATAGGGCCACACAGCAGTAGATGTATTTTGCAATTTTTAAGGCTCATGTGTGTGTATGCCCTTCTCTTCACTTCCTTTGTACTGACCTTCTTCAGTGTTGTGAACTTAATCTTGCAGGCCTTTCAAGGCAGAGAACCTGAATAATTAGCTTTAGAGCATTTAAACATGAGCTGAAAGCCTTTCTGTACCTCACAGCACTGCAAATTGAAAAATTGACATCTTATGATCAACCATGTCTAAAATAAAACTTTTACATCTGGTCAAGCCTATACTGAACAATTAAGGGAGTGAACTTGTGCCTCTTCCTCATTTATATAAAGTACTCAGCTGTAACCTTCAAGTGTTCTGAGATATTGGACTTTAAACTTGTCAGTGCTCCAAGAATGCCCTGAACCTCAGACCAATACATTTTGGGGGCAAATTCCTCATTTGTAGGAAGGAAGAAAACATTTTTTTTAGCAGGTTATTATCTGAAAAAAATGATGGTTGTCTGCAAGCAACTGATAGGTTTGGAAGGTTAGTGGTAGTCCTGGCAAAGATGGATTAGTGGGCAGAGTGCAGGTGAGGTGATCAGAGGTGCTGGAGAAATGCAATTTATCACTTGGTTTGGGAGTTTAGTACATGTATGTCACTGCTGCATGTGTGCTGTGTGTGAATGTTACATGTGAGGGGCAATACTGGGGTTAGCCTTGCTTCAGACAGGAGCAGTGCCTTTACTACTGAGGTGATATGAATTAGCAGAGCAATTGTAATGATGATATTAACTGGAAATCCTTTCTGGAAACTCTTTGACCAAGCAGATCCCTATGCTTTGTTAAAAATGCCTGGTTTTATTTGCCACTTTTTGCATTTGTAAAGCAGAATCTTTACACTGAGATTTGGGGTTCATTCTGAATTTGGGTTATGTATTCCAAATTGAATTTTTTCATTAGCCACACTTCCAATCAAGCCCTTGCTCACTTTTCTGTTCTAGTGTCCTGTAACTTTAGCTCCTACATTAGTCAGATTCATTTGGGCTATGCTGTCTTCTAGAAACTTCAAATTCTTATATAGGTTATGTTGAGGGTAATTTCCTCTTTCTGAAAGAAAGGTAATTTTAATTTTAGATGCCTTTACTGAAGCTATTAGCACTGTAAGCAAGTGTGGCAGAGTTTGGCTCGTTGGATTTACTACAAATAAGGAATTTTTTTCCCCTACCAGTAATTGATATCTTCACAGCTAGGGAACATGCCAGGTATCAAGGAAGGTGCTAAGAGCATCAGATGGTCTTTCTGCTCTCATCTAATAAAATAATAGTACTTGTTGAGAAATCTTCTGCAAGGCTGACTGTACTGTTTCTTTGCCATTTTCTGTAGTAAGTGGTCTGCTTTTATAATTGTGGGAAAAAGTAGTAGAATACTGGCACCAGAAGAAATCTTGCTGGTGAGAGCAGAGAGACAGTGTTAATGAGAGCACATCTGCTTTTCAAAAGCATCAATAAATTATTCAAAATACTAAAATGCTTCCTGTTCATTCCTACCTATAGCAAAACAGTGCAGTCTTTCGTTGCATTTCTCCACTGGTATAATTTTGACATCTACTTGAATTCTCTGGTGGAAATGGGGATCTAATGTAATTTGTGGACACATTAAACTTATATGGCAGTGAAAGCAGTAACATGTTTAGGGGAAAAAAAAAAACAAAACCAAGGAATGTGTACTTTGGATATAATTATGTGTAAATTACAGTCTCTGTTTTGACTTTCTAACTGAATTAATTTCTTATCTTGCATAACATACAGGTTCATTTTATTTCTCATCCAGATGCCTGCTTTTCAGCCTACTAGAAGTCACCTTGTTTGAATCTTGCAGAGTTTTTTATGTTTCTCTTCAGGCAAAAGCACCTGTCACTCATCCTCAGAAAGGCTTTTGAACAGCATTGACAGCAGGCATGTCTTTGCAGGGCATGCTCTATTGGGCATCTCAAACACCATAGAACTCCCTTACAGGGGGCAAATGTGTAGGTAGCTGAGGGAGTCAATTGCAACTTTGTTCAGGAATTTATACAGGTGATCCATTTCACCAATTCATCACACATTATGAACAATATAATAGAAATCACAGCAAGTTCTGAGAAAGTCATTTTTAGGGAATTAAACCGTCTAAACTGTTTAAACATACATCTTGAACAGGATCTGTCGTTTGAGATAAGAAAATACCAAAAGCAATGCTCACTTGTGTTCTCAAGTGTAAATCAGAAACAACTTTGCTTTGTTATTTAAACCAGCACAAGCAGGGGCAGACTCTGTCTCCTGACTCCTCTAACAGTGTCAATGGCTCCTGACACAGCAGTACCGGGACCTAAATGTGATCACTGCTTCAATTTTGCTCAAGCATGGTCCCTGCCCACCTCTGCCAAGCAAAATAACTTCAATTACTGCATTCCTCATCCTTTCATGAATCTCTTCTTTTCACAAGCAACTTGACCACTCGTTCAGTCTTGACCACCAGTGAAATGTTGAATTGACTCACCATAGTCAGACTTGACTACAGAATCTTTTTGCAGATGAAGATGTCAAAAGGCAATCTGCAGTGAGAATGACAGCATGATTAACCAGACTGAGGCCTAAGTCAGAAGTAGCATGGACCACTGGGAAATTAAGGCACCAATTTTCACTGTCAAGATTGGCTGTGATAGGGCAGTATATCCTAGCAACAGCATAAACCTTAACCTGACCATCACAGCAAAAACTAATTCTGTTGTGTTATCTGTTTCAATATCTTTTAATCAAAAAAGTCTTTAAACAGAAAGTAAACACTCACATGTCACTTTTCCTGGAAGTGTTTTCTTGTCTAATTGGGAAATACCTAATTTTGTGAATTAGAGGTTACAGAGGCTTTAACACATTTCTTTTACCTTGTGTTCTTGAAAAGGTGTTGTGGGAAAGGCTTAGAATTCCTCTTTGCAGCTGCAACAGGTTAAGAAATATTTTAATGTTTTAATGTAAAGTTCTATTCATGCTTAGGATGAAATCTGTATCTTTCAATCCATGCTGTAAAGCTGTATGTTATGGGTTGGACTCATTAAGAAAACACTTTTTAGAAAACTTACTAGTAGACAGTAGGGTCAACTTTTATTAGAAAAACTGTAGTATTAAACACTTTTATGAAGGGCCTATATTTCACATATGAAGGGAAGTACAGCCTAAAAATCCTTTTCTTTAAAGGAAAATGTAGCTGTCTTCAAAGAGCATATTTATTTTGCTTCTTACCTAGTAAATGATTTCACATTCAAACTGTAATTAGTGAATTACTTTGCATATTTTTATAAAGGTACAGTCATGGTCTCAGCAGTACAGCTTTTGTGAGCTTTGAGGCACTGGTAAATCTTTGGGCAAGGCTGATATAACTTGGGGTGACGCTCATAATACCAAAGTTTAATGGACATATATTTCCTTCAATTATTGTTATGCAAAACATCTCAATTTTCTCACACTGTTTTTCTGATTTGTGTGTACATATATAAAAACACATGTGTGTTTGTGTATTTATGTAGGTATGATGTGTAAGAACAGGTGAGGAGCCTGTTTCTGTGTCCTGACAGTTCTAGAGCTGGTTCTCCAGTGACTGTGACTGTCCAGGACTAGAGCAGCAGATCTGATACTCATTCATTTCCCTGTCAGGGAGATTCCACCCCACAATTTGAAAAGTGGACAAGCTTTCAGCTAGGCAGAGAGGTCTCTGGGGTTACTGCCTTCAAGAAGTTTTGAAAACCTTGAGAACGTGGTAATTTTTTTAGTCTGATTTTCACAGAGATATGACAATGCATCTTGATAATTACAAAAATTGGACTTTCCATAGACTTGATATTAAAAGGCTGTGCATGTTTTACACTGGTATGTACATGGTAACCTCAATAATGCAAACATATTTGAACATGGTTACCTAAATGTAAATTCTGTCCCATGCTTCAGCATCTAGGTAGAAAAAGCTATTTCCCAAGCTGTCAAGTACTTGAAGTATCTCTAATTGTACTGGGATTTCTGGGCACGTATCACTCCTGAAATTCAAGTCATTTACACCAGAAACTCAAATTCGGTTCAGAGTTTAATGTGTATTCATTAAGATTTCCAAATTTTAGGAACAGACATCAGGAATATAGTACTTTTAACACACAATCCAAACATCCTAGCTTTGAATAGTAGTAGTTGTTGCAAGACCCATAGTCATAAAAAGTAAACCAGATACTCCTTTTCAGTCTACCAGTTCTGGGAGATCAGAGCCACCATTTTGTAAAGTTTACAAGAAAACAGAGAAAAAGGCAGAGAAATACTCCACTATCATCCTGCTGCACTAGTTAATTTACATGTGGAACATGTATTCCTGTTAGCTTCCAGGAAAAGTTTGAAAATCTAGATGTGAAAGTTTGTCATGCTTTGAGCCAACTGTCCCATATTGATGCAAAAGGGAGAGAGAAAAAGCCAAGAAAATGCTTTAATTGATTCATCAATGCACCAAAGTGTGAACAGGCGTGATGAAGTGTAAAGAGGGATGTGACACCAGTGTGGCAGAGCTGTCACAGTGGAAAGGATTTCCTGTAAAAGTGATGGCACTTAAATGTTATCTAGGCCTCCTGTCTAAGCTTTCATATTCCCTGGAAACTTATGTCTTAGGGGAAGTGTCTGACCAACCTGTGAGCAGCCAGGCATCAACAGGTAAACACACAGGCTGTGAAGAACCCCTACTTGTATCAAGTTTGGGAGTTGTGGGGAGTAGGTAATCTCTGACAGAACCAAACAGTTAACCCATCCACAAAGAGAGAATCTTGGGAGAGAGGTGATGATCATTCTATATGGTTTATTTTGCCCTAAAACATCAATTTAAGCAAAGTTTAAATTAGGAGTAATATTCTTGTTAATGAAATGATGCCCTCTTCAAGGTATAATGCAGCAGCTCCTAGGCATTGGGTATTAGACTGTGTTACAGAATGGTAGAGTAAGGCTGTGAAGGAGAGGCTATTGATAATGAAATATAATTATAGCAGATGGATTTGAGCCAGAGTGTTGTACTGAAGGGTTGTTGCAAAGTTCTCTAAGGGATTTTTACTGAAGAGATTGTAGTGTGCATCTCATCCAAAGAATAGGAAATCAAAGAGGGTAGAAGCCCTTAGAGTCACTCTGAGGTTTTGGCTCTGGATTCATTTGATTAACAGGGTATGAATGTTACTGATTTAATATTGATGCTTCTTACAACACCTAAAATCACTGCTGTGGATATATTCAGTATGTTAAGTTTGCTTGTAAGGGACTAGACATGGGAATTACTTTGAAAGAGATTTTGCCAACTTTGGACAAATGTATTTGGAAAGGAATCCCTACATTATGGCTTAGGCCATTTGCTTTTGCATTCAGACATGCATCAGCTCCTTTCTAGCTCTGGGAAACCAGAGATTCAAATACAGTCTTGAGCAGAAAACTTTTGGCAGAAGTACAAATGCAAGCAAATGTGTATTGTTACTACTACAGTTACTCTGCCACTCTGAAAATCGCTAGTCAGGTTCCATTTGGAGTATCTGCAATTCTGCAATGTATTATAGGAAGGACATTGCTGACTGAGCTTGTAGAAGTGCAGTGGAAGGCAAACAAATGCATGATTTAAGGTTTTGGAAGTATGACTTATAAAGAAGGATTGAACTGACCTGTAAGTTAGAGGAAAAAGATTTGGAGGAATGAGGAATCCTGGAATGGGCAAAAAAAAAATACTGAAGCCATCTGGAGATAGATATATGCTCTAGTGCCACGTAGATCATATAGCATCACCAAATCAATGGCACGTCTGAGGCTAATTTAGACCACTATTAACTGTCTTATCATTAGATGGATGACTGCTGATCCAAGACCCTGTGCTTGGTGCTGTGTCCAGCCAGGGAGCAGGCAGGAGGCTGAGGGCTGAGGTGCCTTGGGCCAGAACATCAGACAGCAGCTCAGCAAACTCATTTTATCAAGAGCCTGGCTGGCATCATACAAAACAGGGGTTTTAAGCTGATTTTTACGTGAAAATACCTCTGTAGCTTTCCAGATATTTCTGGAAAGATCAACCAAACTAGGAAGGACAATACAGGAGAGGATGTGAGTATTCCTTTTAAAAAAAGAAAGTGGTGAGGTGAGATGAAGAGAGACAGTGGCAGTGAGAGTCAACAGACGTGGGGAAACAGGGTGTGATTTGTAAATAAGAAAAAACCCACTTTTTTTCTTTCTTTTATTAATCAGAGAAGGTGGAGCCAAAGCAAAAGTGTTAAAGAAGGTCAGAGGATGTAGGAAATTATCTTGAAGTTGGGTCCCAAATATATACATTTAAGAAGTATGGCCTCAAGTGCTGCTGAGAAGACATGTGAGCATAATACTGGCTCAGAATCTAAGAGTTCAAAGCAATTCATTTGGTTCCTGTCTGTACTCCAGCTGAAAGAAAAGAAGGGCATAATTTGAATTTATGGGTTTGTATGTTCAGCTCCCTAATTTCTAGTGCAGTTGGAAAGACTGGTGCAGCAGGGGAGGAAAGGAGTGTGTGCCAGCCAGCTACACACTTGATGTCTTGAATATATCTTTATATATATGTGTGTGTGATGTTGTCATTGCTCCTCTCAGTGAGTCTACACAGTGTATTTATTGTGTTGCACTGTGTACTATCTGTAGTGAAAAAGATTTTGAAACAATTACATTTGTGCCTATTTTCTCCTGTTTTCACAAATCTGCAACAGGAGAGCTGTCCAGTAATTCAAAGCTTATTTAACATTTCCATCAACACATCACTTCTGATTTTTCTGAATTTTTAAGATCTGAATCTTGATGTATGTAGAGACAAATGCTCTTCTCCTGTAAAACAATTGGGATCTGGATCTTTAAGGATGAGTTTGTGAAACGCCTAAAAATACTTTTGCTGGTAAAAATGGATTTCCAATCAGTATGATATCAGACAAAATTGAGTCTTTCACTTAAAGATAATTTGTACAAAGACCAAAAAATTACCATTGATTTTTAAGCTCCAAATTGTACCTTTCTTTCAACTACAAACATAGCAAAGGCAGTAATGGGGACATACCCAGAACTGAGGTTTCTCTGTCAGTGGTAAGACAGCTTGGGTTTCCCCACTGTACAGGGAACTGCTGGGTGGAGATGGATTTCTCAGCCAGCCATATGCTGTCCCTGTCAGAAATGAGAGATGCTGCTAGGAAAAATCCCAAAGACAGGTACTGGGAATGAAAGAGGGGAAGAGATCAAACAAAAGGTCCTTGATTAGAATTTAAGGATTGCTGCCAAAAGATTTTAAAAGGACAAACAGTGTTTCCATGCCATAGAAGAAACTGGACTTCAGGACTTTATAAGGAAACTTACATTTTGTTCATCTAAGGAACAAAATCAGTGTAGACAAATTGAATATCTAGCTTTTTCTTGATTTGATACTCATCTAAGGAATAAAACTGTCCCATTCCAGTAATACTTAAATATCCTGCAAGCATGAATATCCAGCTCTGAAAAGTATTGATGTGCTATTTTTCCTTACTGACTGTCTGGAAAGGTGGATAGGAAAATGAAATGATGTGTCCATGGTCACACAAAAAAATTGTGACAAATTGTACAGCTTACTCAGACTAATACCCTGTCTCCCTTCAGCAGCATTCTATGAAAAATGCTGATGTATCATTTTGGGCTAGGGATTTTGTTAGTGGTAAAGCACAGGTACAGGTTTAATGCTGGTAACATCAAAGCCCTGTATTCTGTGTTTTCTGTCACATGTTCTTACCCATCTATCAAAGCAAACATGTGAGGAACCCCAGAAGGGTTATAGGCAAGAAAGTTAACATACATCACCAATCTTGGAAGACGCTACAAGAATTCATGGCACTGGAACCTTAAAAATGTTTCAGTAGCTGAGTTATGCAGAATTTGGAACAAGGAGAAAGAGCACAGCTGAAAAGTTTGTTTGCTAACAAAGTGCAACATCATATCACCTCTTGCCAAGTGGCCTGTATTAAAGGTGTGTTATATAATCTATGGCCAACTGATATTCCTTATATCGCATTAGTAAAGGAGATGGCTTAGGTTAATAAAATGTCTAAATCTCCTGAATGTCACAAACTGCCCCCAGTCAGTCACTTCTGCCCAGCAGAGCTGCACAAGCTGCAGGTGCATTGTGGACTGCTTGCCACAGTGGGATTATGAGGCTTCCCACCCACAGAGGAGACTCTTCCTCCCACAGGAGGAGAATCCCACATTGTCCTGGAGAATCCCTGCCCACAGAGCCTTTCCCAGGCAGGGCTGAGCTGACTTAGGATGAAGTTTCCAAGAAGGAGGTGTGGTGACTCTGAGCTTGGGGGATCTGTGGCTGCAGACACACCATGCCGATGGAGTGGGGCAGGTCCTCACGTGCTGCCTTGGGCCAAGGACAAACCAGGCTCAGCTGCTCCGGAGCAAAGGATTGGCAAATCTGATGTGATGCTCTGCTCCTATAGGGCCCTCTGTCACTGCTGGGTTTCTTCTATGATTTTGGGTTCTTTAATTTATACTAATGATTTTGTCCTTGACCAAGTCCCTGTTTTCTGGAGGGCACAATTCCTGTAAGGACACTTATCCTTTTTTTTTTTCTTTTGTATCATGTATTTACACAAAGGGAAATCATCTATAGCTTTCTAAATATCCTCAGCAATGCCTCTGCTCTGTGGTCATGAAGAACTCATATCTGTGAGCTGGAAAAAGGGACAATTTTTTTCCTCAGCAGGTCAATAAAATGATACATGGATTTGAGTAGAACTGCAGTAGAAGGCACACACTTCATTCACTGTAGAAATAGCTAAAAAGACAAATTTGTACTGAAGTGGATAATATTGGACTGTCTTGAAATCTACTAAAATAAACTAGAGAAGACTGTCTGCATATTCACTCGCATCAGCTTTCACATCTCTCTATAATACACATTATGGTGAGCAGCAGGTTTGGATACAGTCTCCACTGGGTAAAAAGTAAAGGTAGCTAGGTTTTTGCAAAAGTAATCCATGTTGGGTTTATATTTAGATACATCAAAGTCTGATTTTCCACTCTCTGTGATCAACCTTGCTTGATTTCAGAAGAGATATTCCTGTTTGGT
Source organism: Passer montanus (assembly GCF_014805655.1). Lineage (NCBI taxonomy): Eukaryota > Metazoa > Chordata > Aves > Passeriformes > Passeridae > Passer > Passer montanus. Next base: position 5,883,134 of record NW_024369929.1, read on the forward strand.
ACTTGTGGAAAGATGAGAATCCCACTCCTGAGGCTGTTTTTGTCCCCTGTTACCCACATGCTGAACAGTATTGTTCTTCCTGCCAGGTGCTGAACCCCTCTAGGGATGTCTTGGCTCTCACTGCAGTACCCAGCCCACTACAAATTCTGCATTTCAGCCCAGTTGAATCCTGCAGTCCTGTGAAAAAGCACAAGTGATTGAAGATTAGCAGGCAGTATTTTAAGTCAGCAATTTGTATTCTACTTGGTTCTAAAGTAAAGAAATTATGTTGCTGACTTTTCCCTACACTGTTTTGAAGCTCCTAAGTATCTGCACATCACAGATTCTATTATGACTTTACATCAACAGCAGATAGCTAACTTAGTATTTTAAGGACTTTTACAAGTACTTTTCTCAGACACAATCAGTGCTGAGCAGTGATGTGCTCCACTTTCCAGGTCAGGTTAACAAAAGAATGTAGGTGTTTTAAGTTTTTGTCAGGGAAAATTCATGGAAGATTTGAATAAATGTCTAAGCACACACCTATCTGCCCTCATAGATACTTGCATACCTTTGACTAGTGTGGCTAGTCTACAAATAGGTTAACTGAGATATGCTAAAAAAATTACATTTTTTTATGTCAGTATAGATCCTCAATTGAGTACACTGGATATAAACTTTTTCTTTTTTAATAATGTTAGGATAAAATTTACATGTATTTCATGAAATATTTCGATTTGAAATGTCTACAATTAAAAACTAAAGCCCTAAGCACTAAAACCCTAAAATTCCTTGTGCTGACCCAATGGAAAAGTCTGAAAAATATTCAATAGGTCTTAGAACTCTTTCATTTCTTTCCCTTAGAGGACTGCTTTGGCCATTAGGCAGAGCTGCTGATTAAAGCAAGTAGAGTCTTGCAGAATTTCTGAAGTAGCAAAAAGTAACCTCAGAGGCTCTGGGGGTTATTGGAGAGGGTTTCACCTTGGGTGAAAACATCACTCCAATTCAAATGGAATTTCAGCTACAACATGCCCAGGTGCTCAGGGGGGAGCTGCATGCCTGGAGCACAGGGAAGAAGGTGGCAGGGCTGCAGCATCACTGCCTGGGCCCCAGGATCCAGTGTCAATCCATGACAAAATCCCTTTGCCAAAGAGTCTCTCGAGCCTCCACAGCAAGGTTCATGTACTGTGACTTCAAGCTGTGAAAAAAGCTCTCAGGTTCTGCAGATATCTTGCTGACATTTGCTTCACTTAATAGGCTGACAAATGCTCCAGCTCTGGGAAATGATCAGGACTGGAAGAAGGTCCTGGGACAGCTGCTGTAATGTGGGGTGGGGATGGGCTCATCCAGTGCCACTCCTCCAAGACAGACACAAATCCATTTTGAATTTGCACACTGGATTTCCTGCAACACTGGCAACAGCAGCTCTGCCTCTCGAAGGGCAAAGCACATGAAAAGAGCTGTGTCTGTAGCTAACACATAGCTCTAGGAGTTCCAGGGACAGCAGAACTTATGTCTGGGTTGGAGATTCTTTCCCGTTTTGTCTGTTCTGAAAACTGGTGCTCTTGATAACTTCTGTCTGCAGCATCTTGTGAAGACTCATTGCTTCTGAAGTTTGTGCATCTTGTGTTGGGCAGTGTCTTTAATTTGGAGATACTTTATCTCCATTGTATTGCAAAACTTCCCCTGTTTAAGGTGTTGAGGTAATCAAGAATAAAAGATATGATGTTGGCCAGATTCCCTGGCAGAATAAGCAGGTAGAGTTCCACTGACTCTAATGGCTTCTGACAGCTGTGAATTTGATCCCATACCTTCCCTGCATAATAAGATTTAAAATAATGTGAGTTTAAGGTAGGGCAGGAAGCCCTGGATGAAATATCTTATTGCATTGATTTGTCTCTTATTTTCTGTCCTATGAGAATACCCAAGTTGCAAATAAAGGGTCAAGAAGGACATTTAGCAATATATGGTTTATACAGTATTAAAAGACCATCTCATAGTTAATCATATGATTAATTTCTACAAGAAGGCTCCACTAAGTCTGCAATAAAAAGAAGTAATGAGGTTTTATAATAAAATTGAAAAGCTTCTGTGATGCACACTGAAGTCTTTTATACAGAAAGGTAAGAAAAACCAGTTGTCTTCCTTTCAGTCCATAGATTGCTGCAATAGCTTTCTCTGTGAGAGTCTTGGGCCCTGGAATGACATCTACTCCTGCCTTGAAATGGTCAAGTTATAGGGTATGTTTTAGGACCCTTTTCCTTTTGGAAGATGTATTTAAAGAGTGAGGGAAGTTTCATAAACTGCCTGAAGTACTGTTATTATGTTACTGGCATTTTACAGTAAGAGTTGTTGATCTGCAGGAGGTTTGAGGCTGAGGTGTATAGGATGGCACTGTAACTGTATAAGAACTGCCTGCTCCCTCAGAGACTGTGGAGGCACACATTCACATTTCTAATAGCAAGCAATAAATCTTACTGCAGTGCTACACCAGCCATTGTTGTAGTGACTTGGCACTTAAGCTCTGTATTATGAGCGTTTTCAGCAAGCACATTAAATTCCACTGAAAATCTCAAGATGTATATAAGGACATCAGCTTTCCCAAGGACTAGAAAGATCAAGGATTTGTGAAAAATGCCTAGTTGAAAGAGGGAATCCAGAATAATGCAGCTGAATACTAATCCACTGGCAAAACCTGCTGTGAACTGGCTTCAGTTGGGTCCAATTCCAAACTAAAGGAAGTTTGCTTGTATGGGATCCTGGGAGAGAAAGCCTCTAGCTGGTGAATTCCAGTTCTCTGCTCAGCAAAGAAGGTGGTACTTTTTGAAAATGTCAGAGAGGTCTCATGTACGCTGTTTGGGATCCAGCAATGTGCTGTAGCAGCTATTGCAGCTCACAGGAAGCAATTTTTCTGCCAAGTCACATTTCCAGCCTCAGTGCTGAGGCCAGCAGTAGGTTTGGCAATGGAGGAGTGGTCCAGGTGAGCCTGAGGTTTGGGTCTATTAAGGGATTTCTGTAGCACAGTACATTTCCTGTGTATGGATATGTATTTTACTAAATTTACTGTGTCAGCCCAGTCACCAGTGATTAGTCAGTATATAATGTTTCCAGGAAAGTAGTTACTGTGACATTTATTCTTAATGTTCCTTGCTTAAACTGTATTCTGAAAAGTACTTCAGTTTACCCCACTGAAGTTAAACAGAAGTATGCCAAAGTGTCTTTGGCCACTATTTGCACAGAGGCCACAACTAAAGCATTTTATCTAAATTAACAAAGTCTCCCAGGCTCCAGAAGACCAGGAATTCCTAACTGGAACAAGCCATTAACTCTGTGGTCCTGCTTGGCTGTAAGTAAGGTTGTGAAAAACCTGCAGAGACTTCCAGTCTTGTTCTCGGGGAAGGCCAGAAAAATAGCTGTAAGACCAAACTGACACTCCCACACATTCTGAATCTGAAATTCTTTTAGTTGATGGATCAGAAATTCCTCAAGTCCTTTATGAGGGTCAAATATTACTCAAAAATTTTCACTACTTGGAATATTGTCTGATTTTTTTTCTCAACATAACTTAGAACACAGCCTCTTGAGATGAGGCTGTTGGAGGGTTATGACTCTTTATAAACAGAATATGTTGCTAAAATAAGAAGGAGTTTCTCACCTTTCATAATGTCTGCATAATTTTCTAATTTCACTCATGTAATCTTTCTTTTGTGTAAACCTGCAGATTTTAAGTATGTAATAGGAATAACTATTTCAAAATATTTTTGTTTTCCTTATTAAAAGAAAAAAAATCAGTGAAAGAATCCCAGACATATAACAGCAGTTATTTCAGCCTATCTCTATGTGCAAGAAGTGTTTTTGGATTTGACTAATGTAGCAAAACTCTTGCATGACTTCAGTTCTAAACCAAAGACCCTCCTTAAGTCTACAGAGAGTCTTTTGGGGTCACTACTTCAGCTGGAATTAAAATATGCCTTATTTTGGGAGGGTTTTTTGTAGTTCAGGAGTAGTAGGAGCATCTTGGGTTTTGCAAGTGGAAAGGTCTACAGGGAATTTTGTGATAACTCTTCAAAAAAGCCTCCAGGTTCTGACTGATTCATGTAGAAAATGTCTTCGGGCAGATTAAGTTCTTTGAGAATCTCTACAAACTTCAATACAAAGTTTCTCCCTTTAGTTTACCCTAAAACCCTTTTTCCTTTTAAGAAGTAGGGGAAAAAAAATACAGGCAAGATTAAGAAATGGCAGATCTACAAAGCTGGGCAAGCTGGAATGAAAGCATTGCAAATATGCAGCTGTGATATGAGCAGTTTGAGAAGACCAGCTGTAGAGTTGCATGCAATTTCAAAGATTTACAGTGAAAGCAAGCTAAATAATTTTTAGAAGCAACCAAAGAATGTCAGTGTCTGCAGGTCTCTAAAAACACTTAAGGCTGAATATCAGGCAGAAACTGATCTCTGGATTTGTAGTTTTGTTTGCTATTATGGTTTTTACAGCATGCTGAGATAAATTGATGTTTCTGCTAAAGGGATTACATACCTTGGAAATCTCCCAGACTGCAGAATCTGCCTTTAAGAAAGCATTTCTTATGAGATCTTCCCTAATGCACTAAATATCCTTTTAGATTGAGGGCAAACTGGAAATACTCTATGATCCCTCTTCTGCATTGCTTAGTAAGAGTAGAACAAATCCCCGAGTCCTTATAAAATCATTACTGAAATTATTAGGCATTTTGTCTGATTAGGGATCGACTTTAAATTGAGCAGAGGCTTCATGGCTTTTCCCCATGGGACCTCCAAGGCTGATCAAAGTTAGATTGCTAATGCTCTGTGACTTATTCCCTTATGACTAAAATTTAAAGGGCACAAAAATAGGTTGAAACAGGAGACAGTCATCAATTCTAAATATCGGAAAACCTGTTAATCTAAGAGGCACGAGTGAAACACATGCATATGTATTTTATTTTTCATGTATTTCATACATGAGTGTGAGCATATTTTCATTCTCATCTTTCATGTGTCACCTTGAACACATAAGCATGTGAAATTATAGGAAGCAGGCTTAGTATTATGTTACCCACAGTACTGATGTTGCAACTGAAATACATAATAAAACAATCACTGCTACAAAAGCATCAGGCTAGAGTGTCACACATACCACTTCTAACTAGGAAAAGCACAGGGGTCAAAAATTATGGAAATTCTTCTCCTCATATATATGAATTATTTAAACTGTGGTTCAAAGGATGCAGGCAGTGAGTAGGAGAATAGCTTTTGTGGGTGGAATTCCCTATCAAAGGGAAAATTCCACTTTGTCATAGGAACAAAACTTTACTATTTGTCATCGCATCTGCCCTGATGATATCAACATTGGCTACTTTCCTCAAACTACATGAAGATGTAAGCAGTTGGCAGACCTGATGACAATATGTAAATTACTCAGAGTGAACTTAATCTTGTATAATAAATGCCAATTTGACTCTAAATTTGTTAACAATATTTTGATGTGGTAATTGAGGTCAAGGGAGACTCCAGTTAAATGCTAAGCTATCTATAACTGTCAGTGTTAAATAGTACTTAGGTATCCTTGCTGAAAATCAGATACTAGGTTAACATATATCATTGGTCTTTGCAGCCAGAAATCAAATAAAGTTTATTAGTCTTGGCAGCATGTAAGTATATTAGTTTAGAAATGTGCAACTGCAATTATCCATAGTTTTTTGGACTTGTTTTGTATCACAACAGACCTGTAATTACACTTTTTCCTGTTCTGTATATAATTTTGATTAGAAATCAAGTAATAAATACATGCCTAAAGGCCTCTGGAAATTAACTGGCATGTTTCTGTTCTATCAGCTGATTGACGAGGTTCAATTTTAACCATTCTATTCATGGTTTCACTTATCATTGCTTCTTTAAAAAGATTTCCAACATCATGATAGACATGCAAGTGATGAGCTTCTGTAGTAGCTACACTGAACTGAAATGATTTTGTCTATTAAAATATTCTGATTTCCCCTGAAGGTGTGGGTATTCATTAAAAAATGTGTAGGTAATTGTGAGCCTATATATGTCTATCCTCTTATTACAGCTTGGATGTAACTGCAGGTATAGGGGGGATTTTGCAATAATCTCTCTCATGTCCCCTCCATTTAGCATGGAAAGGAAGGGTCTTCTCTTTCCCTTATAACCAGGCACAAATAAATTCATTATAGGTGACATGAACAGACTCTTCTTGTAAGCTTGAGGAAATCCAAAAATTTATTTTTTAAAATATAGAAAATATGGGAATTTCTATTTGTTGGGTGTTTTGGTTTTTTTCTTTTAGTGTATGTTTCACCTGAGAGTCATTTCAGCCGAAGCAGAACTGTGCAATTTCCTTATCTTAGTTTTGACATTTGTGAAATGGTCTCTATGTTCAGCATAAAAAATAACTTTTTCCCCACTGGAAATCAGTCTCCTTCAGTGTCATCAACCCCCTTTTTGCAAGGGAAATGATTTATTGAGAGGAGTGGTCTGTCTCCTTACACTCCACGCAGAGGCACACAGCAGCTCTGGTATCACCAGTGGGGTCTCATGTGCAGTGTGTGTGGAGGAGATTCTGTGAAAAAGACGAGTCCCTCACTTTCTCTGGTCCCAGACAAGGAGGATGGGGAGTCCCCACACAGCCCCTGGCTCTGACAGGTACTTTCTGTGCACTGTGGGACAGGTAGGGAATTTCTGTGCACCACCCTCCGTGGTGAGGAGAGGCAGAGCACTCAGATTCTGCATGCACAGATTCTGCTCTTTAAAGCAGCTCCTCAGACACTTCACAGATGCTGGGAAGTACTGGTGAAGTGGGCACAAGGCTGTGGTGGATAGAGAAATAGGGATTCAGAGTAGTACAGAATAGAAAGGAGTTCAGTAAAGGAAATATTTTTTTTTAAAAATCTTGTGGAAAATGTGGAGGTCCTGGCTCATTTTGTTCCAACACTGCTGCTCAGGGCAGACAACAGCTGCTTCTGTAGCACTCCTTACCATTGTGGCTCTATTCTTAGTGGAACACTCTGTGTGTTAATGGCCCAACAATAGTGATTTCCAGTAGGTTTAGAGGAATTATTGTTTAATTCAGGATTTCAGACTTTAATAAACAATTTGTAATCAATTTTGATTCCAGGAAGGATAGACAATATCTTATCTTATCCTTTAAATATAAAACATTGTCTTCCATTCTGAACACTCAGGACTCTGTAGAGGCATTACTGCCTATAATTACCCTGACATCTATCTCAGCTAATCTGGTTGGTTTGGGTATTATTTAGCACCTTGTAAACTTTGCAGATCTTATAGGTCTGCACTGGCTGAATCGCAAGATAAGTAATAGCTTCAATAAAATCTGCTTTGGTGGAAACACTTCATGATCGAATTTAGAGAACAAGTAAAAAAGTTCTGTGTATAATCCCTCCCTCCTTATTAGTGCTCATAAAGAATAACACCACTATAAAGTACATTTATCCAGTGACTAAAGGTACAGCATGATAAAGCAGTTAACAAAAAGCTGATGTTAAATTTAAGCGGGTTCGATTATTTCTACTTCCTCTGATTTCAGGCTACCGTTGCAGGCAGTGGGGATGTTTGTCTGGGGGAAGAAGGGAACGGCTGGGCAAGGACTTTAGGATTTAGCCCCAGGCTTCAAAGTGGATTTAATAAAAACAAGTAATAACCTGCAATACACTGTAAACCCTGCAAGGTATAAGAAAGGAGAAGGTTGGCTGAAAATGACTGTGCTTTTCAATAGCAGTGAAGTGTGGGCTATTCACAGTTAACATAGCAGATCTTGGAAGTCTGATTCAAATCCCTTTGAAGTCAGTGCTTGTTACACAGACTCTGAATCAGGTGAGTGGTTTGTGCATTCACTGATCAGCCTAACATTTCTAGAATCATCACTCATTCCTATTAGAGTGGTTATAATTTCACTGATGCCCAAACACATTAAAAATTGCATCACAGATGTTAATTCTCATCTGCCTGTTTGCAAATTACACTCCAGGTATTGCTGTGGCACCTGAACAAAAGATTGTGATATGATCTGGAGAAGTAGCACTATCAAAATCCCCACCAGGACTGAATGCAGTGTCTTGATTATCACACCTTCACGTGTCATTTAAGAATAATGTCCTTGTCTTTATTGGGAGCCAGGGCTGACATACAAAAACATTATTAGTAGCTCGGCTAGAGCAGCTGGAGCAGTGCAGTGGCACTGAATGCAGAAGAAGCAGTTCAGCCACAGAGCATCTTTTGTCTAGCAGTATTTCCTGCTCATCCTCAAGGGAATCCAACTAAACCCTGGACATTCAAACCCAGAAAATTGCTCTGGCCTTGGCTGGACTAATAGAAGTCAAAACTTCAATCAGGCACTTATTAGTTACTTTGCACACGCGATATAAGGTGCCTTTGTTGGTGGCAAACAAGTGCAATTGCAACTTGGAATTGACAATGAATTTTTTTGCTATCTTTGACTGCTCAATATAAGGTTAGGATTGGGTCATGTACCAGGGCTTTTACCAAATTAATGCTATCAGGGGAATTACGCTTAAATGGAATTCTTTCTATCTAAACAATTTAATCTATTTTTTTCTGTGGTTTTTCTTTGTCAGTTGGTATGAGTTTATAAAATAATTCAGACAAGTCAACAAATGAAACAATACATAGAAAGTCATGTTTTGAAACAGAAAAATTGGTGTAGGCATTAGATGTTGTATTGCTGCCTAAACCTGAAAGTTCTAAGCAGCTTCTGGTGTTTTTTTCTTTGTAAATCTTAGGATTTTCCAACTTGTTTTTGATAGGACATATTAGTTTAGGTTAAATCTAGGATATCTCCCTGGATTTTAGAAAGGTAATTTGTAGTTTTACTGAGTCCTATGTAGCATCATCAAGTATTTACCATGAGTAATTCTGTACTAATAATGAGAAATTATTCATACAAAACTCAGTTAAAGGCCACTATAAAGCTGTAGCTGCATGAAGACTATTTATTTATAAATGAAATCTGCAGAAATCCACCAAAGATTCACCTTGTGCATTTGCCTTCCAGGGTGATGCTTGATCACATGAAATGACAAAGCTCTTCTTGCCCCATGGGTTATTCCAGGTGTAGAACATTGCCAGAAATAAAAAAGAAAAATAACATAGAAGCAATATGAGGATTTAGTGAGGTTCCAGAACAATATCTGACTTCAGAGTCACAGATTAGAAGAATAAAATAAAGTCTGAGCACAAAATTTCAAACTTCTGAATGCAGGGCTTATATTGGACTGATGACTCCAAATCTCACTGGAAGTAACTGAGGTCTGACACCCCATTTGACCCGACTGAGTCAGAAAGAAAACCTTTTGGGATGACCTCTTTAAACACCTCCTACTGACCACAGGAATGAAAAGATACTTCTTGGAGTTGTTTAGGTCTTCAAACCTTGTATATCTCAGGTGGAAGTCAAAACTGACATTCTTGTTTCCTTAGCTACATTTCTGCCATTGGAGCTGAAACACTCAGGACTCTGCAATACTCAAACAAAAATATGTTTTGCTCACAATTACATGTTTAACGTGTTATTATACTTCGGGTTTGCTTTATATTATCCCCTTCTTTTTTTTGACAACACTTACATTGACAGTATCAAAGATAACTTTAAGTGAAAATTATTTATAATAGAAATGGAGAACAATTTTCATTTGATAACATGTTTCTATCAGCAACAGGGAAGGAAGCAATGTTATGGAGTCCAATCATATCCTCCAAGAATTTAAAATTAAAATTGAAGGATAAAAAGAAGTCTGGGTGATAAGGTTTTTGTACAACTATATCAAAGCTAGCTTTCAAAGGCAACAGCAGCTAATAAAAAACTATAAATGCTCTGCCAACAAAAGCCTATGTGACCTAAATGGCAACATACAGGTTTCTATAAATAGTGCTGTTTCTTCTTTATTACATTAACAACATTTTGCATGTGCTTAATCAATGGACTTTTAATCAGTTAATTTTGATTGTATTTGTGTGCTTATTTTGATAAATTATTTTAATATACTCTAATTTCAACTATGTAAGTATAGGCTGGTAGTCAATGAAGTTTAATTTGAAAGGAGTGCTTTCACCACTGACAACAATTTAATTAATTTTTTATATTCTTCATGGCTAAGAAGCAATCCTTTGTTGTCCTACCACCTGAATGAATTGTGCATGATAGTGGAACATAGCTAGGGCTTTTTATATCAAGATATCTGCCAATTTAAACCCCATCAAGAAGTTCGAGTACATCTCTACAATAGCTGTTGATTGACAGCACTTTATAGATTGCTAAAATTTCTGTGATGACATCATGTAAATAATTCTTCTGTTTAGAATATTATACCACAAGATTATTTTGTTAGAGCTTACTTAATCTTCTCTGAAATAGAAGGAGATAATTTTTACTAACAAGGTTTATGTCAACATCCTCTCCCATATGGTGTGAAATAATTTTAGAATATTACCTTTTGATGGAGCACTGCTGTACAAGTGTGAAAATTTGCACCATAAGCAGTGAAGAAATGCTAGGAAATACAGGGAAGGAGGTGAAATCAGTTGTAGGCAGTTTCTCTCTAGCTATATTTTCACAGTGCATGCATTAAACCAAGATGATACAGCTGTTCCTCAGCCCTTTTTTAAAGGCTGAGCTTCCCCCTTGCTGCCCCACCCAGAGGAGGCAGTGCAGACTGGCTGTGTGCTCTCACCTGTCCCTGTGTCACTGACTGTCCCACCCATCAGGCTGCATCCTCAGCAGCACGGGGGTCACTGGCAGCTTCATCTATGTCCTTGATGCTCCTGCTCCATGGGTCACAAACAGGCACCATCTGCTGGGGGCCACTCTGGAACCTCACTGCAGCTCCAGGTTTGAAATCCCGTTCTTCCCACATGGCCATATGTGGTTCTTGATTGTCGCCAGACCCCCTCATGTCTTGGCATGGTTCCCTGCAGTCCAGTCTCTATTTCAGTCAAGCTTTAACCTTTCTGCTGCTCCCTCTCTTACCTGGACTAACCATTGAAGGATTTCAGTGGTTCTTGTCACTTGTGAAAATAATTTCATCAAAGTTGTCCTCACCTTGGATATTTATTTATAGGATCCTCAGGTAACTTTCTTTTTTTTCAATATTTCAAAGTCCGTTGAAATAGGATGCATTGGTTGACTGATTTCTGTTCTCTGCAAGAGCCAGTCTCGTAAAGTATTTCAAAGAGGGAATGCCTTAGACCAAAATCTACCATGAAGGAATGCTCAGAGCTGACTTCACAGCTGGCATTTAGCAACACAGAGGATGATAAGGTTACACAGTGAGAAAAAATTGTGTTTTATCTTAGTTCTGTGGTACAGGAGTAGGCAAGAAATCCAAGAAGACATTCCAGTCCCTAATTTTGATGTTTTGATAGATTTTTAGGAATTATTCCTTTCATAGATTTGTGAATTTTCCTGCATTTCTGCTCTCTTTTGCTCAAGCAATAGATGAAGTTTATAATCCTTTGAAGGTTTTGACAGAAATCTCTATGCAAGGGAGCTGTACTGCATATTTACACCTCCACACTAGTGCAGGTGAGATAGAGACACATTTTCAGACCACAGTGAAGATGATTATGTCTATTATTGGCTATCAATTGTAGCAATAATATTGCAGGACCTATAAAATCAGAATGCTTTTGTGTGGACATCCCATGGTCTTGTTAAAATTCTAGTGCCACTACTTTATTTCCTTTTCATAACTCTCTTTTGTGTGCATCCCACAAAATAGGAGTGTTTTGAAGTAAATGTATTAGTAATGGTTATTTGTGCAGATTTATTGAGTTCTGAAAAGTAAAGGAGCTTGAAGTGTTGATTTGCAATATCAGGAACAGGTATTACCTTGCAATTATCAGAACTGACAAACTATAAAAGAATCCTCTTTTACACTAGAAATAACCTTTGGCAAATTTGTAATTAACAGACACACCTTGAGCAGTCACATTTTAAATGGCCTGAAAATTTGTCAGCTTGTTTTCAAGCATGCAAGAAGGAAAACAGTTATCAAATAGCTATTCAGCCTCAAATGCTTGCCTTGATATCTTGTGCCATACAATGTGACCTACAGATATTAAGTTCCAGTTTGTAATATTTAATTCTTTGCTAAAACTTGATAAAAATTCAAGTTTAATCCAATATAATTTTTTTCTGTCTACCTAGAGATGCCTGAAAATTTGTTTCAGGATTTCTGCTGACAGATCTTTTAACTACAGCAGTGCATTAAATTCACTATCATCAGAATATGATTATTCAACTGATATTATAAAACAACTATGTTAATGCCTACTAATATGAAAGAAAAAAGGAAATAAAAATTGTCTACCTTAAATAACAGGAAAAGAGTGATTTATCATCATAATTTACATTCTTCTTGTAAACAGGGTTATTGTTCTTTTTATAACATGACATCGAGCCAAAAGTATTTGATTGATTTTATAAATCAGTCACTACCCTGTTCATACCATAATTTTTTTTTTCTTTTAATGCAGTCTGCATTAATATCCTGCCTCTGGGTTGTTTCATTTAATTTCTTCCTTACCAGTAGAAAGTAAGAAGCTCTGTGTGTTTGAAGGCAGTAAGCACTTCTCTAGGAAAAAAGAAAGGCACTGGAAAATAAAAGAGAAAAAACCACAAGAGAAGGTAGAATTTGGGGATCTTCCAGTGGGAATTCAATGATAAGCATGATAAGCTTGTTTTGTGTTTGGAACTGAAGAGTTAGATTTTCTGTTAGGCTTTCAGAAATTGCTCCTGCAATAATAGCTTTACTGCTGTTAAACCTCTCACATAATATGCAACACCTTTCTGACTCTTTATAAGGATTTCCAATATCTAGCAATGGTAGATAACGCTCAAGACTGCATCCTGACCTTCAGCTCTATGACTGACTAGGCCATTTTTTCACTGTCCCTGTGTCCTTGTGAAGCACTAGGCTTCTTCTCAGCCTTTGTTTTTATTCTGATTGCTAACCAAGCAGTAACTCAGCTACCTTTTCACTTGGTCATAGAATCAGGGAATTTGACCAAGGCAGAAAGCCAGAAATCCAGCAAGGGGGAATTGGAACTACAGTTCAAATTGTTTTATTTGTGTTAAACTATTTGTTGACTCTCATGTGCTGGCGCTCTTCATAATCCATTTGATGAATTAATAAAAAATCATCATAAGTACTTAAAAGTGCACACTTTGTTTTCTGTCACTGGCTCCATCTTACTCAAAGATGTTGTTTCTACTTTACATCAATGTACCCTTCATCTTGTAAGAATTGAAGTACTGGAAGCTTTGCATACATTTTACTATTTCATAGATCAAGAATAAACTGATGGAAGTCTCAACTAATTTTCTAGTAGAACCTGTAAAGATCCTGTAATCTCCTGTCATTTATGGAGACCACCTCTCTTGATCTGCCTTGTGGTGTTGATATGGATTTCACTGCCCTGTTGAAGTTGCTTCTAAGGTTTCTCTGGAAAGGCCTCTTTGCCTTACGGTTGTTGGTTTTCTATGATAGCTTATCACTCCTTCTCTCAGTATCTGGTGTCCAGATTCTAAACACACTCTACATGTCCTCCTAATTCTGGAGAAGACAAGTTGTTGGCTAAGATTTATTGAATTTCTTTTTTCATGATGAATTCTCTCCATTTAACATTCAATATCTTTTATAAGTGCATATATTTTAGAAGATGTCTTGTTTCCTGCCTAATGTTTCAGTAGATTTCCACTTCTCCCCAGCTGTATGTTAACATTTGTGGGGTCAATAATATAGATTGGTCTTGGCACTTGGCCCTTTCAGATGTCCTCACACTGGTCTGTCACATCATAAAACCTTGGCTTGGTTTGTTGTTGACACTGCAAGAAACATCTGAAATTCAGCACAAAATCAGCTTGCAGCTATTTTACTGTAAACATCATATGAAGTACATTGCATAAAGGTTCTCTTATACCATTTTAGTAAACTATGGTATAGTAATTACATATGTATTTATGTGTTTTTTAAAGTTTCCATTTCTTGTGTCAAGAAATTAGTCTTGTTATCTGCTAAGAAATCTTAATTTCACATTTCTAACAGTTAGTTAAAAGATGATGCCTCTTATTTATTGTATCCTTTTCATTTTTCTGTCTTCAGTTTCTGGGCTACACCAAACAAGCCTACAATCTCTACTCCACGTGATGGTTATATAAAGGCTTTTGTTGCTTCTTGTGCTACTTTGTGCTGCTTCGTGCTTCTGTTAAACATCTGGATCATGTGAAAATTATTCTTTCAAGACCAGTGCTTTTTTCACATTGTGCCTTCTCCTACACCTTATATTTGTACCTTGAAGTATGTACCTTCCAGAATATTAGTTTTGCTTTTAAGATTCGAAACTGACCTGGAAACTGTTTCAGTGCCAATTTACCTCTATATGTACTCATTTCTTTTTTCCTAGACTATATGGCAGAGAGTGCACATGCCTCCCCTTACCTTGTAGATACGCAGGATGTTTTCCCCAGGAAAATATGAGTCTCTTTCTGCATTAGTCCAGCTGCTTCTTTGCCAGGGCAGTTGAGCAGCATCTGCTGTGTGTATGTACATGCAGTGAGGTTAAGATGCCTGCAGCATCCTGGCTGAGCCAGAAGCATTATTGCCATATGGAAAAACCCTCAGACCTTTGTCATTTACAGTGTGCAAAATGCCTCTCATTTCTCTTGCGGCACATCCAGGAAAACTGGCCTATTCCTCCTTTTTGCTTGTGTTACTCTTTTCCATGGCCTATTCCTTCTTTTTGCTTGTGTCACTCTTTTCCATGGCCTATTCCTTCTTTTTGCTTGTGTCACTCTTTTCTATGGTTGTATTTAACATCTGTTGGCAAATGCTTTTGCATAGTGAAAGGCAGGACATGGCACAGTCACATTAGAGTAGCAGGCAATTTTTAAAGGTTTTATGTTTGGCATGGAAAAAAGGCCAAGAGCTTACTACCAACCACGTGATCAGAGTAGTTAAATGGACAGGCACATATTTAAAGCTGAGGCAGTAGATGTGGGGCTGTTTGTTCAGTGCTATCCCATCACAGAATTACACAGCTCGCTGTGGTTGCAGTCTGATAATTATTATTGATTCGCTCTCAGGCTGTCAATCTGGGGACAGCGCTAAAGCAGCCCATGATGGACAGAAAGAGGATTGGACAGCCACCATCCAACGAGGAAACTTCATCTTGAAAATGAACTTAGATGAGATGGTGCTAGTGGATAAGGGTAATTGATGATTGTTTCAGAGTGGAAGAAGGGATAAAGGAGAGATAAAAAATTCTTCTTTGGCATTCATCCTTAGTGTCCTGGAACACTCCAGGGACTGTCTGCAAACTCTATAAATTTAAAGTTTCAATTTTTAATGGTTAAGCAAATATATTGCTCTTACTATAAGTAGTGATTAGCTTAGGGTCATCAGGATCCATGAGAAAGACAGAACAGTACCTGAGGGAAATAACTTTTCTCAACCCAGACATGTTATCTTGAACTACTTTTGAATTCCTAAACATAAGCAAATCTTGGCACATTTAGGCTGGTTAAAACACTTAGTAATTGAGATGTAAATATTAGCACTACGGATCACTACATTAACCACTTGCACCAGCAGTAATGAGACAGTTATAAACTGTATATTGAAGCATCCATACTTGCTATATTTTTGTTTTAAAATCTGCTCTATTTAAATGCCAACTCATGAGAGAGCAAATAGATATAACAGGAGTGCTGGACAGTGTAGGCTGACCAGAATTTCCATTTATGATGTGGTCAGCCTTTACACTTTTGAAAAGCCATACAAAATGCTTGAGGTGGAAAAATCCTAACAAAAGAAATAAAAACCTATCTACAAACCTTGATATATCTTGTTAGGTGAATTATACCCAAGCTTTAATTTCAGCACTGATAATGCTTGTTGCAATTTCCTTTGCTCTTTTGCTACCTGAAGCTGACCCTTTGTGGTTTCAGTAGGGAGTTTTCCTTACTGGTCATGTTGCATGTGCAGAAGATCTGGGATCTCAAATTTCCTATAAACACCACAAACCACAGTGTGGGAATTCTGAAGTACCAGCTGGAAGCAAGCATTATTGATGTGCCTGCCAGCTGATAGTAATACCTCTGAGTGTCTCCTGAAAAATAAACCTCTGGGCAGAAGGGAGCACATCATGGCCCTTCCCTCTTCAGAAACACCAGATTTACTCCAGTGTAAGTGCTGCAGGGAAAAGCAGGAGAGGCTTTGTCCACCTGTGATGTCCTCAGCAGGTAGGGAGGGCTCAAACCTTCTCCTCCCCTTGAGGACAACAAGGTTTCTTGCAATCCCAGGGTTTGGGGTGAGCACTGCTGGCTTGAGCATGGGGTCAACTTCTTATTCACTGTTTAAATCTTTCCTTCATGTTATCTTTTAACCTAGCAGCTGCTGCATTCATACAAGTATTTTCCCTCTTTTTTTTTTTTTTTAATTTGACTTTTGGAATACTAAATATTGGCCACAACAGAAAGAGGTCATGTAATCAAGAGAAATCATTTAGATTTTCATGTAAGCCCCCACAGGAACCTGTTTTAAATGCCTAAAGTATGACACCAGTCTTACAAGATTTATATAGAGGAAGAGATGTGCTCCTGCAGAGAACAAGTCTGAGAAAATGTCTAATTTAGGTGACCTGGGTCAGATCTGTGCAAAGGTTCTCTCGTGTCTTTTCCCTTTGATGCTGTCCCTACAAAGGCTGAGGCCAAGAGACATCTTCCCTCTCTGCATCCAGGGAGAGTCACATAATCTTGATCTGACACATCAGCTTGGCTGCTGTTAGATCTTCCACACCTTCCCTAGAGCTCCAAAGTAACCAAGTTTCAGCCTTCAGCAGTGGAGAAGGGCCTGAGCAGCTCTCTACCTTCTAGTTGAAGGTAGAGCTAGATGGAGCTTTAGCAAGAAGAGTTTCAGACTGGAGTCAAGGGGACACCACTGGGATGTGCAGCAGAACCTGCACTCCATGATCAGAGAGGCTGTCCAGTTTTTGATGTTCTGTTTACAGGGTTTCTTAGGATGGATCAGGTGGTACCTACCAGGTACCAGGCTCTCCCAGGCTGTCCAGCTGTGCTAGTGTCTACATCTGCTTCGATTTAATGGCCATGATGCCCTGCATCTAGAAAGTCCTCTTTTACTCAGATTTGCTGACTTTCATGGTCATGGCAAGGTCTGTCTAATCTTGCATCCTTTCCCAGAAATTGTGAATTGAATAAAGCTGTGTAAGCTGAAGAATTGTTTCTCTGATGAGATTGTGGTTTTTCACTGTGGATATGAACTTGCATCTTTATTATACATATTAGCTAGATTTCTTGGCTATCCCTACTTGCAGCAACAATAGCTGCTGGTGCTGGACCAGGCTCTGTAAATGCAAGGAGAAAGCAATCAGTTGGCCACAGACTATTTGTGTGCTGCTCAAAAATAACTTGAATATCACTGTAGGTACCTTGACTTTGATATCTTGTCCCATAGCTGGGATGCCCTGTGACACAGGTTATTGCTTTGCAGTCCCCTGTCCCAGGCCAGCTGCAAACCAAGGAATTGAGCTATCCTCCAGGGATATCAAAGGGAGATTTGTGGCTCAGAGAAACACAACTGCTCCCATCTTTTATCCACTTGGCACAGAAAGAATCTGTGGATTCACTTCTAGGAAATAACAGCCCATGCTGTGAGTTTGTCAGCCTGACTCTGCCCAAGTCCCTCAAATCCCTCCCAAAGGAGAGAACCAAGGGTCTCTGGGGCCACATGAGGGTCATACATTGTGAGGAGCAGGAACTGGAGGCCAGAGCAACACATTTATAGTGCAGGTTGTGCTTTGACTTTAGGGGCCATTTTTTTAATTTCCAAGATGTCATTTGAGAACCTCATTAGAAGCTAATTCCACATTCTGGTAAATTCCTCCAGAGGAAAAATTGAGTAGTAGTAAGGGTGAAGGCATGGCAGTAATGGTGATGGCTGTACCCAAGTGGTGTGCCAGAGCAGAGGAATAATTGACTACATTGGGCAAAGGATGGGAAATGGCTGGGCTCTGACAGGGAAGCAGGTGCCCCTCTCATAACTGCTGGAAATAGAAAGTGGTGGTTACTCACAGAAATGATTAATACAGGAAGGAGACTGATCCATCAGTTCCTTTGAAGAACACCAATGATTAATGGATGTTAGCACCAGAATTTTCTCCTAGCACAAAGAGTGCCTGCATGCTCTTATGAGAGGCACAGTGTTACAAACTGGTGTGTGGGGTGGATTTTCTGGAAGCCAGAGGTCTGCAATTGCTGGGAAGAAAGCTGCAGCTCACAATATTGAATTTCTTGAGATCCCTAAGCAGACTTGCAGGTATAATAATTGATCACGGAACATTGTAGGCTGGTCTGAGATGTGCAGAGATGAGGCAGAAAAATGTGCCATTCCTCAGCTGCCTCATTCTGCTTCTGTCTCCATCAGGCTTTTTGTGTCACATCTGCTGCCTTGGGTTTTTCAGGCATCTCCTACACCACTGACCAGTGAGTGGCAGCTATTGCCAGGTGATGACCATCACTAGAGGCTCACTTTAATGTATGTGTTCATGTGCATTTTGTTAGTACTGAATTGTTTCAGATGAGTCCTTTGAGTCACACCACTGTTTTTTCTCTTACAGCACCAAAGTCATATTCTGGGCAGGCATTAGAAAGCAGGATTTATTTTTTTTTTAACAATCAGGAAGCTTTTAGCCTAAGACTCAGTGGCCTAAAAGTAATGCTCTGCACTGGATGGTTTAGTGAGTTTCAACAGGTCTCTCAGCAGCATTGCTGTTCTCCTAGTAATAGAGAAATGATCCAAAATAAGACTCTCATGCCTAACACTGCTGGGATATTTATTCCCTACATTTCACACTGTGAGTCAGATCTCCCCCAGAAGCACCATCCCTGGATTTCTGACCTGAGTCGGGGTGGGGGTGGGCAGTAGCCTCGTGAAAGGAGAGCACGATAATCCTGTAAATGGCTGGGCCACACTTGTACATCATTTGAATGAGCCTCTGTCAGTCAGCAGGTAAGCAGTTTTGCAATAGTAAAGAAGCTGGTTTGCAGGAGCTGCCCTGCAGTCCCACCACTCGGAGCAGGTGTTGCGATAAGATAATGGTCGCTTGTAGTAACCCTTGTGAATCACAATCCTTGAGGAAAAAGTAGGGACAAGCCCTTCAAATTGGGTTTCAAAAGCATATAAAGAGTTGACCTTACAGAGGTAGTTCAAGGAATAACCTAATCTTTCTGTCCCATATCCCCCGATGTACAAAAGCTTGCCTGAAATTGAAAGTGTGTGTGGGGGAAGCTTGTAAAGGCAATGTTGATACCAAATAAAGAGACTGGTGTCCTCACAAAATCATTTACAGCCTCTCTCTGCAATCTGCAGAGGATTACAGGTCTGCAGCATGTTTATGTCTGGCTGAGACCAAGGAGGTTTTGCTGCAAAATGGTTATCAGGGTAGAATCAAAGCATAAACAACAGCACCGAAGTAGAAAGCCTAACAATTCGAATGAATGGAGTGGAAGAAATGATGTGTCTTAAAGACAATGTTGCTTGAAGAAAATTTATTTTCTGCTGTGGGTTTTTCCTATTATTAAGCTATAGCAAACCCCTGTGCACTCACAGACTTGCCTTCTGCAAAACTAACATAATTTTAACAATTAAAGATTGAAGTGTGGACTTCTGAGATGATCCCTTATGACCTACACTTTATTAGATTTATGTTACCTTTTGATATGTTCTATTTGCTGGAAGCCCCAGCATCCTATCATTATGATTCAAACGTGCTTTGCTCTCTGCTCACAAATAATTGATGCTCCCTTTGCACAAAGCATAGTTTTCAGCTGATAAGCAGCAGGGTAATTGGCACCTTCACAGGATATTAGGCAGAAAAAAAACATCACACTTAGCAGAGAGGAAGCAAACAGGAGAAGGTGACTAAATAATTGTGGTAGTGTGCTCAGGGCTAAAGGCTTCTTCACAAGTTCTGTATGTTTGCATTCTCTGTAGTAAATATGAAGATTTGTATTTGTCAGCAGAGGGGTGGGGGTTCAGAAGGGGGAGCCTTTGTGACAGGAATGCTTGTAAAGGAGGTGCATTGCTAGCAGTACATAGACAGAATATGGTTTAATCACTTAAAGCCACTGCGCAGTTTGAAATGCATCTGCATGAAGCACCTCAGTGGTCCCCTGTTAGCTTGTGGGTGTGACATAAATTAACAGCACTGTCATAGCAGGTAGGAGGCTGTGAATAACGCTGAACTGCAATGGATTCTTGTGCAGAGGCATGTTACACATCATTCCTACAGACTTGCAGTCTTAAAAAAAATTACATGTATTTGAGGCAGCCAAGAGATGCTTTCAAGTCTAAAATCTCAGTCTACCCCATGCAGATAAAAGCTTTTTGGCTGCAGTCACTGGCAGTGTCACTGTGTCTGTTGAAATATTTTAGTTTGTTTGACTTTGTCATGCCCTTCTGGTATGACTTTTGTGATGTCCAGCAGCTAACAGCTACACATTTATTTTGAAATTATATTTTCAGGTTTAGCCTTGTACCATCAAACCATCAAACAAATGTGTCATATCAAATGTGCAATCTCATCAAATTCAGCTTTTTAAAGCTTTGGATGGTATTTTTAATAAGTGTGGTATTTCTCACCAGTAATCTCTTTTTCTTTATTTTCTTTGTATATATTATGGACTTCATAGTAAATGTATTGGTGCATCTTTAATCTTGTGAGTCACTTGTATACTACACTGAGTGCACTGGAAATGTGTATAAATAGAAAGGTTAAAAATCACTGTAACTTTGTGAGATACACTATTTTTAGTAAAAAAATTTCTTTTTACTAAGACTCCCTTTTATTAGCTGCTACTCAAAACTTCTTTACGTGCTGTGTAAGTGCATGACAGGAGGAGAATGTTATACTTACAAAATAATTTGGTGATGAACTAGATTCTAATTTCTGGACATAGGCCAATTCTTAATGTTTAATAGTCATTAAAATATCTTTCTGAATGTGTACAGAGCACCAATATATATGTATGAGGTTTAATTATTACTACCAGGTTACAAAGGCTGTGGCAATGTATTTTATTAGATAAGAATAAAGAGTGTCAGTGGAAATAAGACCTATCACATTATACAACAGCTTGTACCCAAGACAAACACTTGTGTCTGTCCTGATGATGGTGTTGCTGTATTTGTTTTCCAATTACATCTTGAGTGAACTCAATAGAGCACAAGGCATGATGGGAGAAATCGCCTTTCGCTGCAATTACTCTTTGTGATCTGCCCAGAAATAGGAGAAGAAACGTTGTGACTTCCCCTCCTTGGCTGATTTCTGAGCACATTCCTTAGTCCTTGCTCTGAAAGATGAACCTGCAGCCAAAGGAGCCACCTAGCAGAGCTCTCGGGCCCAGCCCTATTTCTCACTTGCGTGCACAACAATTACACCACGGAGGAGGATTGATTTCTCCAAGCAATTATGCTTAAACATGCTAAGCTTGTTATTGAGCCACGTTGCAGTTATGTAGAACACTGTGCCTGTGTGGTACAGCGCTCCCACCAATGCTAATTATGAAATGAGTTCTTGCTGTCTTCACAATGCACAGATGGTGACAGTCTAGGGCTGAGTAACACACGTAGGGGGGCAGTGTCATAACTCTTCATAAAGCATATATTTGGTTAATTATGGCTGTGCATCACTCACTGGAGTACCTGTCAAACAGAATTATTATTTAAAAGCTCACAAATTTATTATGGTAACATGTTTCCCATTTAACATCTCCAGAAATAACAATCTGTTTGAACAAACATTCACTTTTTCTCTTTTGGGCAAAAATATAAGTACTAGTTTTGTTGGAGAATATCCTCAGCTGCTTCTTTAATTCTATTAAGTTTTTTCTCAGAATTGTGGAATGTCTAGTGTAATTACAGAACCTTCTATTCAATTTTATAAGTTTTATTTAACTGTTTTCTTGTGCTCAGAATTGTTGGCCTGTTACAGCACATATACACTGATCCCTTGTGTATGTGTTTCTTATATGTGCAGAAGAGCTTTTAGTTCACAGTTTCCATTATTCCTGAGGTACTACACTGCATTGGTGTCACCCTTGTGGTACCCAGCAGCCCAGCTGCTGAATAACAATATTCCTGCAGCTCTGATTTCACTGGCTCCACCAGTGCCAGCCCATGGAAAGTGTCACTGCTGTAGCTCATCAGGCCACCACACGGGCACCTGGAGCTGAGCTGCTGTTGATTCTGTACCCATGGCTCACTGTGCTCTGCTCCTCCAGAGCCTGCTGTTAACCCCACAGATTCCACTCTACATGAACAGACTGTTCTAATGAAGGAAATATTACTTTTCCTCACACAGGACATTAACACTGTATTGCTCAAACAAATAAAGCCACAAATTCAGCTGCAATTTGAGTTATAACAAGAAGCCTACCCTAGTCTAAGGAGCAAAAGTCCTGTTGATATGCAATCCCAGCCCCTCGTGGTGCCCAGCCCTGCAGCTCTCCCCATTGCTGGGGCCACAGCAGGGGCTGTTTGCTGAGGGGTACCAAGGGCTACAAGACCCTCAGCTCTGAAGGGTCCCTGTGCTTGCTCATTGCTTCCTGCTGTGGTAGGTGCTTTAGGCAATCTTTTGCAGTATTCCTCTGTTGCTAGCAGGAATCTGAGTCAATGTATTGTGGCTCTACCTCACAAGCAGCCTTCTAATCCAGTAAGTGACAGTGTACTTAATATGGCTACAGACATTAATTTGTAAGTCACACCCTTTATCCTCCCCTACATCCTGAGTGTGATTTAGGGTGATACTTTCAATGCCAGGATGACAACTTGGAATTCTTGATACAATGTGCAATACTGGATCAAGAGAAGGCAAAGCCTGCCTGTTTAGATCACTGAATAGGGTACTTAACTGTTATTCTAAAATCATTGTTAGGCTCAATCAGTACACTAAGTGGTTTGAGATTTTTAGGTGAGTAGTATGCTTTTATTAGTATGTTATTTACCTCCTATTACCATTTGTCTAGGGAGGAGGGCTGATCTGGTGACTAAAGGAGAAACCATGGAATCAGATGGGGCTCCATGTCACAACTGTGCCAAAGTGTTGATTTCTGTTGGTTTGCTTTATTTTGGGTTAGAGGTTTTTGGTGACAAATCATTTTATCTCAGTCTTTCGGTTCTCCAGCTATAAAATAGGAATAATAATGGCCTTGTTCCCAGCTTTTGCTTGTCTTATTATTGATGACTACATTCTCTTTGGGGGTTAGGCTTTCCCTTTCTTAAAGGCTTAACACAAAGAGATCGTAATCTCAGCTACTTTAATACAAATAACAGCTACAAAAAATAGTGTTATTACTACCTGGGCATCAGCATGACTTGTGACATCAGTATCATGCTGACAAGCTCCTTACCTCTCAGGATTTGCTTTGCCCATCTCTGCTCCTAATCCTAATGCATTCAGTCCCACTGGTGTGGAAAAACATCTTCATGGTTAATACTCCTCCCTCATGAAAGGAGCCTTACTCTGGATTTCTGCCTATCTCTGCTTGCCAGCAGGAGCTGCTGGCCCTGTTTTCTGCATACACCATTGATTACTTGCTACACTCCAAGAAACCTTTAGTTACTACTGGCATTTATTTATTTATCCAATGTGTGTCCACTTTTAGAGGTTTGGTTCTTTGTGGGAGAAGTGCAACCACCTCTTCTCACTTCTGCAGCACCTTTCATTAAAGTGGTGCAATACTCCAGCCCTTCCTCCTCCCCTTTCCCTAATCATCTTCACTAGGTTTATACAGACCTTTCCTCTAACAACAGCAAGAAAATAGGAAAAATGCCAGCATTGAGCTCATCTGTTTTATTCAGGGCAGTTTCCTCAATTGAGAAAAACTCTCCATTGAGAAGATTTCAAGATCTTTCCTAGCGGTTCTTGAGGAACACATGGCCTGCAATCAGCCTCACAAATGCTGCTGCCATCTCCAGGTGACTGAGCACCAGAGTGGAGCCAGGTTTCTGAATAGTCCCCATGGCTGCAATCCTGCTCTCTTTTCTGGACTAGTGACCTGCAGGATTTCGGGATGATCTGTCTGGTCTGCAGCATCCTCTGTAAGCAATGTGTGTCCCGCCCTAACACAGTAACACAGACTGTATAATGATGCCAGGGGACAGGACAGCTCTGCTATAATCCTTGTTAGCAAGCAAATGAAACCTGCATTTATTCAGGAGTGGATTTGGCTAGTAAGACTAATACACTAAATGGCAGTGAAGTACACCTACCAGAACATGTATTATAGCCCTAAAAGATCTAAAATGTTAGAAATGAAAGCGACCATTAAAGAAAATTTAAGGCCAGGTTAAATGCTTTTATGATGGATAGAAGTATCATAAATTAAAATGTTTCATAGTGTTTATTACCATTTCAGCCAAAGGAAATAATAAATGCAATGACTGGCTGATTAAAAAATATCCTATTATTGGGTAAATTATTAGTGGGCAGTGACCCTAATTAACAGGGCAATAAACCTGAAGATTTGCTTATGATGCAGCTGTTGAGACACCATAAGGTCCAGGTAGAGTTTTCTCTGCAAATGAGGAGCCCAAGGTTTCCAGAAGAAACAAACCAAAAAAAAAAAAAAGGTTGATGAGGGTCCATGGATTACTGGAACTGACACTGCATTGTAGGTTGTAGACCATAATTGTCTTGTAAATTTACAGCTTGAGTAATAAGAAAAGGCCACAACACAGTTCTTGTGTAATGCACTGAGCAAGTGTGGAGGCCCAGATAACAAAGTTCATATCCAAGCTCTTCTGACTTCTATTTTCTTTATTGTTCTTTGCAATTAAACAAATGAATAAACACAAACTCTTAATAGGTGCTTTGATAAAATGCATAATACCAAGCATTTTTTGAAGGGAAGGGAAAAAAACAACTGTCATAGCAAAATTCAGTGGATCTGAAGTTCTTTGCAATCAGTCTCCTCTTTCAGGGATGTCTCCCTTGCAGTTTTCCTTTTTCCTGTAATTTATTTGCCAAGGACTTTCTTTTTAGTTCCTAATCTCTAGATGACCACTGCATGGTTTGTACAGTTCCTAGAGCAACTGGACCTTATCCCAGTTAATGCCTTCCATAAGGTTTTTTTTTTTTCCCAGGAACTCATGCTGGAAAACTCAGAGAAATCTCATACTGTCCTGTTTCTTTGATAAACTATGAAGATCTTTTCTGGGAATTCTAGAAGAGCCTAGAAGCATTATCTGCATTTGTTGATGCATTTTATCTTTACAAATAATGACAAACTTTAAAATTAATATTTGTTCAGGTTTATAGATTCAAGTTAAGGATGATTAATTTAATCATGCTTAGATGTCCAGCTATCTGATGTTCATGTTTAATCTGGTCATCAGATGTCTAAGGGCTATAAAGTGCTCCTGTACTTACTCTGGGTGCAAAACTGATGGAGAAAATTAAGGTCATTTTCCAGCATTGGGCCTAATTGTGTGCAGGGTGGCCTTGAGGCAGCAAAATTAATCTTGTGCATTTAGTGGGGCAAAATGAGGAGCTCCAAACCAGAGGACCATCACTGCTAAAGCTGTTTGTTTCACCATAAAATAATGTACAAATAGGAAATTCCCTGGTTCACTCTTCCTTCTCAGCTGCTCATATTTATTAGACAAGTTTGCTGTTTGGATTGCTATATGTTTTGAATTTCTTTAGGCTTTTTCTGTCTTGGCATTCTTCTTGTTTGAAAATGATAAGGAAAAATAAAGAATTTTTTAATTGGGTTTTGCCTGTAGTTAAGGAGGGAGTCATTCCCATTGTCTCTGAGGGCTGGAGCAAATTCCACTGAAGATTTTGGGTGTTTCCTAACTGCTTGTGAGTGATTTTGAAATAAGCTATCAATGGCCTAAAAGGAAGGCACAGAATTTCTTAGCAAAACATTACATTTGGGGATGGAAATTTATAATTTGAGTGTAGTTCATTAATTTACTGATAAATTGAGAGGGTTTTAAGGCAAACTCTTTGGAATATAGTGATGCCTTATCTTTAAGTAGTTCCCCAGCATTTTTCCTCACAAATGTAACTTATCAAAAAAAGTCAAAAGCAAACCAGTATTTTTATTGCAGCCATTCCTTGGCAAAAATCCCTGTTTCCCATAATGCCACCTGACATTGCTTGCCCTGTGAAATTTTTACTGCTACTGTGATTATTCAAAGAAATTGCCGTAAAATATACATGAATAATGTTCAGCAGTAACCCTTAGTATTTGGGGCTGTGATCAAAGATGAAAGCTGTGTGTAACACATTTTGGGGGTTTGTATAAGGTGTACCCAGTAACAATACTGGCATGACTAGAATCTTGGGCTGTATCTCCTACCCCTGGTAACTAAAGCTCCACTTCCTGCTGAAATTTAGAGGCAGCAGAGCATCATCATCCTCATCATCCATGTGCATACGTGTATATAAGTATAATAATGTTTGCAAAGCTTTCCTGCACTTCCTCCCTCTGCTACCTCCTTCCCCAGTGATTCAGTCACTTCATATTGTAATACTTTGTTGACTATTGATTTTTGGTTAAGGTTGGAGCCCAGTACAACTGTATGAGCATTCGTTGGCTTTAATTTGATGTTATGCTGCTGCCTTCCATTCCATATTGACAGGCATCCTCTTATTTTCAGATTGGTGTCCATTCACTGATGAACGCGCACTAGGGGGATCATGACCTTTTCTCTTATCTGGACAGCTCTTGGCTTCATGAACATTTTTTGCTGCAGGGTGTTATTAACAACAGGGTGATAGAACAAAGAAATGAAGCAATGGGAAGCACATCAATGTATGAAATTTGCTTTATTAGGATTCCCCCGAGGCCAGAGAAGTCCCTAATTACAGAGGTGTTACATCCCTTCTTGGGATAACAAACTATATTTTTAGCAGTAATGAGAGCATGATTTTGAAATCACTGTGTGGTCATCCTCCCACTGTACAGATGCTAGTTAATGCACATTTTCCCAGATACTGATTTTGAGAGAAACATACAACAAAAGGAAAGCTAAAATCTGTGAAATTACCTTCCTCCAATTGAACAAAGCATCGTGCATTTCAATGTATGTATTTAGAATTTTGAGCTTTCCTGACATTCTATTTCACTATTCAGGAATGCAGTGTAATTTGTAAAATTACCCAGTTTGTTAATATGCTTGTGCAGAGTCAAGGTCACAATGCATTGGTGATGTGAGTGAGTCTCTTGTAGCATCAGGATGCTCTGTTTTTTCGTCACTGAAATCTCATCTGAGCATGCCTGGGAGGTGAGCTGGCATACTGAATTTCCAGGAATAGGTCTTGGTTGATAATTCACAGATTCTTTGTTCAATCTTTATATGATTCCAGAATATTCTATTTTAATCTTTTGGTCTTCCTGCTCTCAGGCTTCTGACACAAACCAAAGATAAAATGAAAAGCAATCAAAATATGTTTATTCTGCATACACATGCTTATTATAACCCATACAGCCTGTAAAAATACTGTGAGCTCTGCAGAGCACACCTTGGCCTGCACAAGCTGGGCATGCTCCCAGAAAAAACACTGCCAGAGGTGGAACCAGCTGATTACCCAAAAAGTGGCCCCAATGCTGCTGCCACAGCTTCTGACCTCTCATGTCAAGTGTATCTGCCAGCTTGGCCCATATCACGACTTTTAGTTTTCAGATCTTAAAAAAATAAAGGCAGGTAATTTTAAAAAAAGAAAAAAAGCCCACCCAGAATACAGGAGCCAACATTATCAATGTGGGTATCCTCAGAGATTTCTATTTGCACCCTTCCTGCTCAGTCCTGCTCTGTCCCTGCCTGCCCAGGTTGTGTTGGGCAGCGCTGGCTGTGACAGAGGCCTGACCCTGGCAACAGCCCTGGCTTGGCTGTCCCCAGGCTGTCACCTGGCTTGGCTGTCAGCTCTTCCATCCAGCTTCATGTGGATGTCTGCCATTGCCCTCTCCAGGGCTGCTCCAGCCCTTACTCTTCCAGCATCAGCCAATTTTGGCAGCTGGTGGAAGAGATTCTCACTTGGAGTGAGGCCCTGTGGGGCAGATTCCAGATCTAGAAGGGCACATTAGGTGGTAAAATGGCAGCACTAGTTTAATCTGGTTTTGGAGATATTTCTTTGTTTGTAATTGAAAAATCAGAAAATCTTCTAGCAAAGACCTTTTAAAGTTCTTTATTACATCAAGATTTATTGAAATATTCTGCTTTCTTGCCATGCTAATTGCTGTTAATTAAAAAATTGTGGGGAATAAACCAAAAAACAACTAGCCTTTAATTGATTAAACATTTTATAAGTGTTTCTAACTGCATTGTAAATTGAGACATATACTGTGTGTCCTTCAGCTTATAAATACTTTTCCTCAATAATGAAAAGACTGTAAAGGATGGAAGTGCTCCCATGTGTTTCAAAACTCTGATGGCAATCCTGGACACTGTTTTGTAAAAATATATTTGGCCAGAGGAGGGGAGAAAATAATTTTTGGAGCTCAATAAGTAGGACTCTCTGTTGGGTGAGAGAACAGGAATTCCTCTGTTTGGTTTAATGTATGATTATTTTTATGAGATAAAAAGGTTTTGAAAGGTGTGATCACAGAAAACCTCACCTGAAAAGGTCCTGTGTAAACTGAGGAGGACAAGTGCTTGTCCTTGCCCTGGAGCAGCCCCAGGACTGGTCCCTGGGCTCCAGCCCTGCTGTGCTGCCTCTGTGCTGCCATCACACTGTCCTTGCTGCTCAGGACAGACTTCCTTTTTCCAAAGTACTGTTCATTTAAAATGTCAGGAAACAAAAGTTTGCGCAGCCTGAAATTTTTGAAAGTATGAGGAAAAAAATTAGACAGGAATTCCTCTGTCTGGTTTAATGATAAAGATAAAAAGGTTTTGAAAGGTGTGATCACAGAAAACCTCACCTGAAAAGGTCCTGTGTGAACTGAGGAGGACAAGTGCTTGTCCTTGCCCTGGAGCAGCCCCAGGACTGGTCCCTGGGCTCCAGCCCTGCTGTGCTGCCTCTGTGCTGCCATCACACTGTCCTTGCTGCTCAGGACAGACTTCCTTTTTCCAAAGTACTGTTCATTTAAAATGTCAGGAAACAAAAGTTTGCGCAGCCTGAAATTTTTGAAAGTATGAGGAAAAAAATTACAGTGTAAATAGAATTGTGGTTCTATTTTGTTGGGTGATTTAAACCTCATGTCAGAGAGGGGTCCACCCATGCAAGCACTGGTCTGTGCTCGTTATGCTTTTTGAGGATTCTGCTGCTTTTTTTTTTTTATGTGTGCCCTGTACTTCACCACTCAGGATTGCATTGCAGGCATTTCCCTCTCTCTAACAATAATTCAGTCAGCCAAACACAAATCAAAGAAAACACTTAAGTGGCTAATTTCCTTTTTTTTTTAAATGATACCAAAAAAATATTTGGCTTCAGCCCCCTTCTGCCCCAGAAGCTCCTTTCAGTCCCTTTTCCTCTCCCCAGGTAGCTGTTTATTCAATATTAAGCTCTCCCTTCCCAGAAGACCAAGGCATCCACATTCACACTTGGGCAGCAGCACTGTGATTCAGTAATGAGGATGAAATGCTTTTGGGATCCTGTGCTCATTGAAAGGCTGAAGCTAAACCAATCTGCTTGGTAAGAAGATGACTTTGTTCAGCCAAGAAATATCTCCTTACTGGGCTTCTAAATCCCACCCTAACCACTGTAGAGAATGCTAATTAAAAGATGAGGGTGTAATTGCACCAGACAAGTAATTTTTATTGAGTAATTTTTCAGTGTTAGGTGGGCAGAAAGAGCAGAGTCTCCTATTAACGTTAGGGAGAAATGCACAGCTGAATCCCAGAACCTGATAATGAAAGTTTTCCTCTTTATTTTAACAGTTAAGGCACATGAAATGCCTCTGCAGCTGAAATGCAATTAAACCCTTTCCTTTTTTAGATGACTGGCAAATTTACAGAGCATTTTACTCTCAAATATATATGTTTATACTCAGTGTACCTATGAACACAGCATTGACTAATATCATTCAAAGTACAGAGAAGAAGCCACACATACTTATGTGCAGAAAAAAAAGCCTTAGGTAGCTGATCTTTCAGATAAAAGAAGTGGTTCTAGCACTAAAAGGGAAGGAGGAAGAGAATGTACAGCATCTTCTGTAGTATGCCTGTATTGTGTCATGAAAGGAAAATGGTGAAAGCAAGGGAAAGCTAGCATTCCACAGTCAGTTGGGGTTTTTTTCTGTTTTGGGGGATAATCTGATTTAAAAGCAAAATTTGAAGGTCCTTGTGTTTAAAACCATTTGATAGTGAGATTATATTCGACCTAAGGATATCTGTAATCTGCTCTAATGTAATGCAGTACAGCTTATTAAAACAACAATGTCTAAGATTGCAGGCTCAAAATTTTAGTGAAGGCAAAGAGCTGGAAAGAAAATATTGTCCTTTTTTGGGTGCTGGCAATGTGTCCAGCAGTGGGACCAGTGCATGAGGAGATGGGATTGCTTTCGCAAGGAGCCCAGAATTTAAATTATGCAGAGGACACCAGGCAGGATGTTTCTTGGAATGTGTCAGCAGTAGCAGCCCAGGTCAGCAGGGGCTCTGGAGCACAGAAATGCTGCACAAAATGGCAGTACCCCCACCTGGATGGCTGAGTGTGCCTGCTGGGATCACACACCCCCTTTTGTCACCATGATATTTTATGAAAAATCCTTTTGCCAGGATCTTCTCCTGAGAAGCTGGGAAGCTTAAGCTTCTCCATGTTTTGCTGATTTGGAATGTGATTTGGAGCATTGTTTTCCCAGCATGTGGAATTGTTTTTACTTGATGGTCAATGACAGCCACCTGTGTCGAGACTGTGAGCAGTCACAAGATTTTGTTATCATTCCTTTCTATTCCTTTCCAGCTTTCTGGTGGATCCTTTTTCTCTCTATTCTTTTTTGTATAGTTTTAGTATAGCATTTTAATATCATATCA
The DNA here is from genome assembly GCF_014805655.1 of Passer montanus. Taxonomy (NCBI): domain Eukaryota; kingdom Metazoa; phylum Chordata; class Aves; order Passeriformes; family Passeridae; genus Passer; species Passer montanus. The sequence continues at coordinate 5,914,179 of NW_024369929.1, forward strand.
TATTATAATCAATCAGCCTTCTGAAACATGGAGTCAAGATTCTCATCTCTTCCCTGTCCTGAGACCCTTGAACACGACCATACCTTTGGCAGCACACACCAGTAGGAGGAAGGTGCATCACCTCCTCATGTAGTATTGCTGTGCGCTGCTGAAGGAGGAACACAAACACGTTTATGCCTTATAGATTATCTAAGTTTTTTCAGCAGGGAGGATGAAACTGCCAGAATAAGAATTTGGCCAGGTAACTAGAGATACTGTTCCTCTTCTGTCAAAAACAGTCACAAGAGCTGCAGTGAATACAGCTGGCAGAGGGGCTAAAAATAGCACCGAGCCCACTAACATGATATCGAAATATTGGTTCAGCAGTGATTAACTCTCTGCTTCTCAGCACCCAGTATTGAACTGCTGCAGCTCCAGTGTCTTCCTCAACCTCACAGCAATATACAATGTGGCTTGTTAAAATGAAAATCTCTGCTTTGGGCAGCTAAAAAATTTGTTTTCTATGCAAGGAAACATACAAAAATGCGTTGTGGAATCTCAGCTGTGGGCAAGGGAAAATTCCCCCTCACCCTCCTGCCAGTGTGATGCTGGAGATCCTTCCTGTGGCTCCCCAACATTTGCAGCAGCTGGCATGGTCTGAGCTGAGAGGGCTCAGTGTCCTGCAAGGTTTGACTTGTCTTGAGGGGCCAGGGATGAAGGGGAAATATGCTTCTGTAGCAACTGGCCTGTCGTATCATAAGCAGCCTTAAAGCTGGTTTTCTGCTCAAAGTGGACAAGAGGGATCTCTTCTGAGTGAGATTGTGGAAAGCTACTTTAACTGGATATGGAGGAAAGTGCAGTAGAAAGAGATGCTGTGTGTTGTTTTCAAATTGTGGCCAAATGAATTGGTGCAATCAGTTTAGGTATAATGAATAAAAAATAAATTAGGTTAGTCAAATATATAGTGTCGAAAATAAGAATCTATATAATAAGAATTATCTTATTGATAGTAAGGATCCATATAATCTAAAAAAAAGGACAAAACAAATGTGCCAGATACATAAAAACCATATGTGGGTTTCAGGGCTAGCTTTCACTTCTTTTTTTTTATCCTGTATTGACACATTACATTGAAATGCTGAGTCACTTGGAACTTGTGGATGATTCACTGCATGCAAATTAAAATTGGATCCTAAAGAGCATCATTATTCTTGGAGCTGCTGAGGCTTCCCAGTACTGGAACTCTTGGAACAGTTTGTGGTGAACAGGAACAATCCCAAAAGCATCTGTTCACTAGAGAGCAAAGGTGTTCACTGCTTATGGGGAGGAAGGGGTTGGTACATGGCATTTTTAGCTCGGACCATGTAAATGTTTTGTACAAAGTCTGAATACAGTTTGCCTTCATTTGAGCTTTCATTGCAAAAGAAAACTTTGACAAGGACTGAGAAAAGGTGAAAGTGAATCTGAGACCAGTGCGTATGACCAGGGGTTGAGGACATTTATGATGCAGGAAGAGAAAAATTTAGAGCTAACTCAGTCATATCCAGGCCAAAAACTTCCTGTTGAAGCCTGAGATAAAAGTGTCTGTATAAATTGGCAGTGGTACTGTACCATCATAAGGGTGGCCAAAAAATGTTTGCTGTGATGCAGATTTCTAGAAGGGCCTGAAACAAGGTCCAGTTATTTTTTTTTGGCCTCTGAGTTGAATCCTTCAGTTTCTAGCCACCTCCTACAGGATTATAAATCCTTCCAGATTCTGTTGGCATCAGAGAAACTCAAGGACAGTCAACACTCTCAGGATATATTTTTCAAAGCACTCCGCATTGAATTAAATGGTTGCCAGGCTGGCTAATATTGGGTGTCTTGAAAAATCTATCTGCAGCTGTGAGTTATAAATATCAACTATTTTGTAATAATTTTTGAAAACACAGCTCTCATACAGAGCAAAGGCTCCAGGGCCCAGCAGGTCTCAGCCAGGGAGAGAGGTCAGGAGCCTGCTCCACACATAGAGCCAGCCTTTCATTTTCCACCCACACGTGTGCATGTGGCAACATGAGGCTGCTGTGGCCAAAGCAGCACAGAGAGCACCCTTTGATACCATCATTGAAACACCATTTTAAAGCTTATTGTCAAAATTAGATGCTATATTTTAATTACAAGCTCTGTAACTTGTCATTAACTTGTTCTGACTAAGGAGAAAGCTTGAAAGGGCTTGGGGATGTTAATTTATATAAAATATACCATTCCCCAATAAAACTCAAATATTCATTCAAAATATCTCATCTGTTTTCCCAGCATTGAATTAATCATATCTGTCACTCTACATCAGCTAACTTTTGATAGACTTAATTTTGCTTTCTTGCTGTTTCTGTGAGTTCTGGCAGTGAGCAAGGGATAGCATGTTGGTCCTGGTCTGTGTATAGCAGAGCTATATTCATAAAAACAGCAATATCTGCAGCTCCATAGCTGAACACACATTGGCAGAGGAAGCCATACAAAGGTGTGGGAATAGATTGATGATTGTGCTGAAAAGGACTTTTTTGTGACTGTGAGGTGCTTGCAGTTTGTTCCTCTACAGAAACCACTGCAAAAATGCTCTTTTTGAACTAAGTGATTAAATACCAGGTTTCAGGTCTGACATTCATGTCATAGCTGTAACATTTTGTTGAACTTGACTGAAACTGTTGAAATTTTTTACTGCACTGTGTTTTACAGAAAAAACATGTAACAAAACATGCAGCTTAGGGCTTCCCCTGCATTTGTCTTGCATCAGTAAAGCCTCACCAAAGTCAGCCCACACAGCTGTAGAACAAAATCAGGTACAAGCAGATGAGGGTTAAAAGCAAAATCCTGGTAATATCTCAGGTAATTTACACGTTAAAGAGCAGTGTGTAATGAATTACGATGTCATGTCAGCAGCCAGGCTTCAACCCCAAATCTGCCAATCATTATAAAGCTGAGTTTGTTGGGCCTTAGATACAGGGACCTCACCAAGTGCCCCAGGCAACATCCATACTTATTAGACAACATGGGCCCCAGGGAGCTTTTCAGAGCATGGCCCTCACCACCTGGCCAAAGCAGAGAGTAATGAAAGGCAGCAGCACAACAAAGCTGGCTCCAGCCCTGGCTGCCCAGCACCCGCCCAGTGCCCTCTGGGGCAGCGGCCTCAGTCCCAGGGGACTCACACACGTGTTACATTTGGGCTTCACATCCTCTGTGCTCAGCACTTCTGTCAGGAGATATTCCAGAATCCATGCAGCACCCATGGGTGATGGGACAACGAGCCTGCGGGGATGTGTGGGGCTGTGCAGCTCCAGCGGAGGGGATGGATGGACCCACGGCTGGCACTGCTCGGGCAGTGCCGGCGTTCAGCGGCAGGCTCGGGTATCGATCCGGCCCCTGCTGTGCTGGGAGCAGGGACTAGAGGGAGCCCTCGGCGCGGGCTGCAGCAGCAGCGGGAGAGCGCCCGGCAGGACGGAGCGATGGCAGAGCTGGGATCTTCCTGAGCCTTTGCTCTGCTCTGTTAGTAGTGAGCATTGTCAAGAAGAAATGCCTGCGTGATGCAGGTTTTGCAGGTAAAAAATACTCTGTTCATGAAAAGGATAGGGAATAAATCAGAAAAGCAATTTTGAAAGGTGAAAGAAATACCTAAAATTGCTATCCACATCCCAGGCAACAGGATGCTTTATTTCTATGCATTTATTCACTGCTATGTGGGGTACAGTAATATTTACAAATTTTTCCCCCCTAGTTCAAGCAGTTGGTCAGTACAGTCTACCTTTTTTTTTTCCCCCTCCTCTGCAACCTGCTTTGTAATACAATGACTAGCTTTAAATCCTTCAGAGTGGAGGACTTAAACATAAAGCCTAGCACAAAGTCATACTTCAGCAATTCAGACTGGGAAATGAAGTAAATTTTGCCTTCTATTCAGAGGGGGCTGGGGCAGAGGAGCAGGGAGATACCGTGCTGAGCACAGGGGCTGTCAGTTCTGCTTCCCTTAACTGATCACCTCAGATTTTTCCTCTCTTTTGAAATACTGTGGGAAGCACTTGCTCCATCACTGTATGGTTTTTAGACATAGGTATTGATAAAATCCAAATCCAGTCAATTGTTTATCTGTCAGCAAATTCCCTCTGTATTCCAAGCACTTCTGGGTTTAATATTAGAGTGCAACAATAATAATGATTACAGTTTTTTTCCCAATTTAGCCATATCTATATGCATTTTTAAGTGCAGATCAACAAGGGTAATGGTAACCAGAGATAGTTAACACTTCCCATTGGCTTTTTAAACCTCCCCATTGCTGTTTATCTGCCTTTCAGAGGCAGAAAGAGCATGAACAGGATGGGGTGTGTGTGAGAACAATTCTATAAAAGATTATCTTGTGCACAAAGCGAATGGCCCTGCCCCCATTGTGAAGGCAGAGATTCCCCCGAGATTAGGAGAGGAGGAATTGCTTGTGGTCAGAAGAGGCAGGAGAACAATAGAGCCCAAAATGGGCAGCAGCAGCAGCAGTCACTGAGGTGGGTGGGAAGAGTGGCCAAATGGCCATTGCGGGCTACGTGGCATTGTCACTGACACCAGAAATGGCTAAAAGGTCTCAAATTAGCAATTGTTATGATTAGCAGGTGGTTTGAGAGATAGGAGGTCCAGGGAAGTGATTGGTGCTTTAGGCATCACATGCTATCTGCTCCAAAACACTCTTCACTTGCTCATTAACAGAGAATTATGAAATTACTTAAAGGACAACAATTCTAATGAAAAATAGAGTGTTGTAGAAATCAATTCCTTAAAGGGGTCATGACTTTTTATCTGCAGGTATTACAATTCCTGCAGATTTTATTTCTGTGAAGGAATTTCATCAGGAAATCTGGCAGGGAAACCAACATTATACAACAGTATTTCATCTGACTAGGAAAAAGTGATAGGATTATTCTAACACATGAATGCTTTCATGAATAACTCATGTATTTATATTGTGAATCTGCTCCTAAGAGAGGTCCAAAGACACATGGCTCAAAACCAAATTTATGAGGATCAAAGCTCAGAAGCATTTTGGTCCAGAGACAGGTACAGTTTAATCTACAGCACTGAAAAAAATCATATAAACAAAACATGCATCTTCTTCTGTTTCTTGACTTTGAAGATAAACTCAAGGATGTCAGGGCTTTATTATCACTGGCTCTTTTAAAAGCTAGGACTGGATTCTCCAATTTCATGGATGTGCAGATACCAATACTCTCCTGAGGACTGCTGTGTTCCAGACCCAAAATCTGGAGCACAGCAAGTCCAAAGACACTCTTGAAATAATATCCCTTTACACATTAACAGCCTGCTCTTCTCTTTTTTGAGACTTATCCTACCTACTCCTGTTTTCACACTAGAGAGCAAGGACTTGTACCCAGACTCAATGAGCACTCCCTGAGTGATCTACAGAGTCCTGTCCTGTACATGCTAGGGGAGATCATCCTGCCAAAACATCTCTAGCTAGGATTTTTCTACAGTATTTTATGTTTAATTGGGATTTTGTTGTTCCTGCAGTGTGGCAGAAAATACCAAGCTGATAGCATTAGTAGTGGACAATATCACTACTCTTTTTTCATGTGCTGCAGGTCAGTGGGCAACTTTGAGAACCTCTTCACATTTGGCAGAGCCAGCTTTAAAAGCACACTCTGAGAGCAAATACCTCAGTCTACTGTCCATAATTCCAAGCAACCTGATAGTATGTACTCTGTCATTAGCTCAAGATAAAAAATCAGACTGACATATCCAGTACTGGTGCTTATTTTGGAAAATATAAGCTCTTTGGTCAAGAAAGTCACAGTACACACTCTGCTCCCAGATCCTCCTGCATACAACCAACAGGAGTGTGGGAGCAGCTCTGTGCAGGAAAACGGTGGCAGCCCAAGGTGATGTCCCTTAAATTTTAGAATTAGGCATCTAAAATTTGGTGGGTTATCTCTGCAAATTGAGAGATCTCATGAGAGAGGAGATAAGGATAGTTTGGCAAAGGAAGGTTTGCTTGCAGGCTCATTGAATAAGCAAAAATAAACATTCTGTCTGGGCTCGTTGAATAAGCTGAATAAACAGTTCCACTGCCTGTGCCACAGGAAGTAAATGGCAGGGGTTAAAAATGGAGAAAAAACAATATGAAGGAGGATGTAGAAATGTCAGCTTTTACAGTCTTTTTTCTCATAATTATTGATTTGCCAACATAAACAGTGCAAAAGTAGTTGCGTATGTATTCTAGAGTTATGTATGGATATTTTAATTGTGAAGATTTTTTTAAAATCTTAAAATTAAATATTACAGTAGTTGCAGTAATTCTGCTATTAAAGATACTGCTTTTCCTAAAGATGTCTTTTGAGGAAACCCCCATGGCAAGCCCTTTATTTTATGTTCAGTGAAGCCAGAGGTGTTAACTCTCACAAATGAGGTAATTTCCGACTCCAAATTATATTTTCATGAACATATATATTCTAAATAAAATCTTGTCAAAACCCTTGTCATTTCCCCATCTTTCTGTCATAAAATTTGTGCTTACAGCTTGAAACAGAAAATTATGCTGCAGGTCCATGTCTGAGTATTTTTTCTTTTGCTGAGAAATTGGGTGTAAAGGTATCTAGACTTGTAAATTAAGGCAAGAACCCAAAATCTACGGCAAGTAGTGTGGCAAAAGCCACTCTCCCTTTTAAAATAATTTACTAGGAAACAAAACTATAATCAAGTACTATTGATAAAATCTTTCATGTAAAATTATTTTTAGGCTTGCTGTTGTTTCAGCCTTCTCGAAAAAAATTGTTCTTTGTTCTGTTTTATTTTTATTATACTCAGAGAAAAAAAAAGTATAGTAATGGTTGTAGTATATCTACATGGAATTATTTTTCCTAATTTTTTTCTGCTAAAACCAGGCAGCTTTATCACAGGTTTCCAGTGCATGTTCCTGTTTCCCCACCCAGGTGGCCTCAGGTGCAAAGCTGACAACTTGGGCTTCTTCCTGAGCCTCCACTTTTCCTTCCTGTGCTTTATTTGCTTTTTTAATCAATGTACAGACTGAGCACAGGCAAACCTTCAGTAATTTTTTCAAGCTGTTGCAATTAAAATAGTTTTGTGTCATAACAGAAGCAAGTGTTAATGAGCAATGATGTAGGAGGCTTTCTTATTGCTGTTGCTTTTCTCTAGGACAGGTGAAATGCAGCTTAAAAGTCTCAGCTTGATTTTAAAAGACAGATACCCTGGTGGTCAGTTGTAATAAAACATGGGGCTTGCGCCCTACCTGCATTTGTAGAAGTTCCCAAACCTTGTAAAAGCCAAGCTGTGCAGACACTCTCCTCCTCTCCTGTGGGGATGGAGAGCAAACCTCACCTGAGAGGTGAAACCAAGGGCACCCAGCTGCAAAGTGACTGAGAGCAGAGCCTCAGTGCCATGGAAATGGGTGCTGTAAACTCTTTTCTCTGGGTTTAATCTGGTGCTTCTATTCTTCTATTTCATCATGTTTTATTCTGAGGTTTGGCTGGCTAGGAATCTGTGGATTAAGCATCTGTCTTGTTGCAGAAAATATCAGCCAAGCCTGGGAGATTGCTTACCCTAGAATACAAACCTTGGGTCAAATTATTTGGAAAATGCAAATTTTTATTATCTACCTTGATGCTTATATGGCGCCTTTCTGTGGGAAAGAATAACAAGGATTTCCCTAAAAAAATTTAAAAAAAAAAATTTAACTCCTAATTAAAAAAAAAGAAAAGAAAAAAGAAAAAAGGTTTAAATATCCTCTTTAAAATTTATTTACAGGCACTAGAAATTTCAGCCCCAAAGGATGACCTTTTGAGAAAGCTGTGGAAAAAGTTGAAAAGGAAACTGCTTTGCAGAGCTCTGCTGCTGCAGCTGCTGTTATGGGCATCCAGCAAAGTGTGTAGAATGAAATAGAACCAATAATCCTCATAAAAAATTTATCACGGATGCAGGGTTTGAAACTTTTCTATCCTGAGTGGATTTTATTTGCTCAGTCCACACTGAAATAACTCAGGCCTCATCAAATGACAATTAATATGGAAGAAAAGTTACAGGTTTTCATTAGTCATTAGATGGTTGGAATGATTTGTCTGTTTTTGTCACTATTCTCCACTGTTTCATATCATATTTAATTCAATTTCTATCAAAAGAAGCATACAAAAAGGGGAATGATTAGAAACCTCAACTTGCTAAAGCTAATTTGCTGCCATCTATGGATTTTTGAGTAGAATTCAAAATGAGTGGTGCAAAGAATTAAGACAAATATTTTCCTTGTAAGAAATCTGGATGAGTATATATTTGAAAACAATACTTTTAAGTGAGGCATCAGCCTTTTCCCCCAAGATCTCCAGACATTTTGAGTACCACTTCTCCTCATACTGCACTGGCTAGGAATTAGACTGCTTTGTGCTCTTTATGACAGATCTTTCTTTGCTCAGGATGCTGTCACAATGAAGAGAAGCTGTAAATTTTGTTTAGATATACCTGGAAATTTCCCCTTTTGAAGGAGTTAAAAGCAAAATTAAAATGAAAATAAGAACTTGTAGAGGGACTCCCAGTCCTCTAAGCTGGGGAGAAACTGGGCAAAAGGGTTGTGCCTGAGATTTTCTGTACTGAGAAGTTAAAATATATTCAGGATTCAAAAACAAATTAAACACATTTCATATGTGAACAAGGCTTTACTGACTTCAGCAACTTCTGTCAAAACATAAAAGTGTACTGATATGGGAGGAGAGATGGTGTGGGAATGTGTCTGGATATATCCTGCTCTGGAAATAGGAAACTCTGTGGGTGCTCTGCTCAGAGGGGGATGGAGGAAGCAGAAGAGAAAGTGCAAAGAGAACTTTATATTTCAATGGCAGAGAGAGGATTTAGGATACTACTGAGGTTAAAAGAGCTGGACAACTGGGGATTTTCATTAATGGAAGGGATATGGAAAGTGAAATGGAGATATAACCTTGAGTCTGAATGCTAACATGTAAAGATTAATCCAAAAGGATCAAAGTCCATGACACTGGAGTTCATTCAGTGCCCAAAGACCAGTGGGTCTGACTAAGATCTGTTAGTCTTCATTTACATGTGCAGAATGCACTGACTGAATGCAGCAGGTTTGGTTCAAACCACTGCTGCTGAGAGGAGAACAGCACTGATACCTGTGGAGGAAATTATTCAGTGTTCAGCATTTTCAGAGCTCCAGCATTGGGAAGACTGGACACCAACTGATCAGACACTTTGCAGGTCCCATTTTCAGCCATTTCACTCTTTGTAGGGAAGTATGACCTTGCTTTAAAAAGTGTGAGGTAGTACACAAATGGTCAAAACAGGAGGAAAAACACCAAAACACACAAGAGTAAGCAGAACCTGAAATTTATTCAAGACATCCAGATCCAGTTCATATTTAAGAAGGTACACATGTGCTATAAGTGCACATACATAAGAGATGTATTTATCTACACATGTGGCTGGTGAGGCTTTAGTTTGGAAAAAAATATGTACTTTCCCTCTCTTTTTTAACCTTATCTGTGCATTCTTGGGTCATGTAGCCTTTGTGCTGACTCTGGACAAAAATCCTCCTTTGATGGAGGATACATGCTGAAAGGTAGAATTCTGAATTATGTTCTCTAAATTATCCCGTGCTCAGAGAGCAAGTATTGATTTTAAAAATGACTGAGCCAGACCTCGCATTGCAGTCCCCCCAAAGCACAACAAACAGCAGTCATGTGTTCAGCTACCAAGAGGCCACTGTGCTGGCATTGTTTCAAAAAATCAGAAAGTCATCAATCAAGCAAATAGTAATCGGAATAAGTACATGGTATCTAAAGACACATTTTATCCAGTTACATGCTCCAATTCAGTTAGCAACGAGGAGAATTAGAACAATATTGGACCGATTAACAAGTCTACCTTGGGAACTGTGAGCTGTTAAGTTATTTATTTTGCTGCCTTGTATAAAAGAATGAGGGGAATTTCATCTGCATAGTTAAGCATCCAGTAACTTCCCACAATAAATAACCCAGCATCCCTCCGTGCTGGAATGTTTTCCATGGAGCCTGATTGAGAACACAGAATTTTACTGTAATTGGTTTCTGTACCTTTCAAATGGTTTAGTCACAATCGTGTTTCAGAGGAAGATTTTTATTTTTTTTTCCAGGCGCTGTTAGTCACTGGTGCTACAATGAAATTTCACAAGCAATAAAATTATGAGGATCAGTGTATGCAAAACATCATCGAGTTCTATTTTAATGCCACGGTTTAATGATCAATGCAAAAAGCACGGTTTAGAATTTCAGTCTTGCACAATTCAATTGAATCAATAAACTATGGAGTTTCTATGAGGATGCACTTCACAATAATACAAAATATACCATTCCTAAAGAAATGCACAGCTGAAAAATACACCGTTCAAGTGAATGCTCCAGCTCTGTATATTTATGGCTGTCTTTTGGGAGAGACAAGGGAGGAACAGAAAGATTATACAAAATGCTTTGTAAATTAAGGTAATCGTTCATGCAAATGAGATTGTTGAATTTTTCTGTACTGCTATATAGCTCTTCTTATAATGAAATCTCTGGTTTTTAGGTTTAGAGCTCTCAGGCTCTGATTGCTATTAAATACAGCATGGGGTTTTTGCTGTAGTAGGAATTAATTTAGAACTATTTTACTTCAGTAAATCTGGAGTTTCCTAACGAAAGAAAGAGGTCTCCTAAGACCTAGGGTGAATTTTACATTTAAATTTTACATACATTTTAAGTATCTGGAGGAGAACAAATTTGCACTATTCTTACTGTTTTGCTCTATTTTTATTAACCATAAATACAAATGAGTTAATGTTTTCTTTCCTTGGAGCACCCCGCCTGTCTGTGTTGTGTAGTTATGTACGAAAGCTGCAGATTTTTATTTACATTAATTTGTATGGGTTTGCTGTAACTCAGATTTAGTATGAGTTTGTATTACACAGCCACTCCCTGCTCTTTGTTTCCTTAGCTTTCAGGAGATGGCAGGGTTGAAGGAGTGGAGCTTTAATTATCTTCTCACCACAGAAAAGGGTGGTTTTTCCAATTCTGAGTTTACAGAACAGAGCTGGAAGAATCAGAATTAATCTGTGTGATACCTGGCAATGTATTCACCTACTTGAGGGATATATTAACATGATGTCAAGCCCCATCCCTCTCAAAAGCACTTATTTCTGTCCTTTCTCCTTGGGAAAAACAGCTTCTGGGCAGCAGTGCATTATTCAAGCCAGGTGAATAAGCTGGACAGAGGTGATGCTAATAGGAAACATTTGAATCATCTCTTTCCCATGCAATTCCCCAAAGGGAATTGATTTGTTCAGAAGGCCTATGTATTTAGGAAAAAACATCCAGAAAGGAGATAGGTGATGGTTCTTCCTCGCTGTTTCCAATGAAAATGTGGGTTTGAGACTCTGAAGGTGAAGTATAAGTAAGATATTCAGGTCTGCTCAGGAAGCTTTTAATAAATCCTTCTCCAGATACTTAAGTAGAGTGGAAAACCCAGGACTGTGTGATTGAGAAGATCAATCCCTTTGTAAGCAGGACCTGCTCTTTTTAAGAACCATAGTGCTCCTCAAAGTTCTAGTTCAACTAAATGTGCATCAATAATAAAACTAAATGAGGTTTACTTTAGTACTTTTGTAAAGATAAAGATCATTTCATATCTTTGCTCTTTAGCTCTTTAGGTCTCATTTCAGGGTGTTTTCCTGCTCTGATGTGGATGTCTGTCTCTGCATACATTTTTCTGGCTTCACTGATTATTGTCAGAAGATTTGCCCTGTTGAAAAAAAATTCTACTGTTCCTGAAGGGCACTTGAAGCATGGAAATCAGAGCTTTTAATTAATACTGTCTAACTTAAGCTCATTTGGGCCACGTCATAGTTATCCAGACATTTTACTCTAGATTTGCTGTTTGATCATATGAATAATGATTAACTGAAGGAACAACTGTTTTGGTGTGTGGTTTTTGGCAGCAGGAGCTATCACAGGGCAGAACATGTTCCTCAGCTTACAGATATGGGAGCTAGAAATCATTTCAGGCCATGTCAGCTGCAATACTGATCTCATATCGCTTCTAGAAAAAAAAATCATTATTTTGTGAATAGAAATACAGGATTTTAAAGATTTTGCTTTGCATGAAAGTATATTTTTACAGTATGTTGCTTTTTCCTGTTTCTCCCTTCCACAGGCTGAAGAAAAACCCACCAAAAAAAATAGTTCCTACATATATCAACCTGTATGGGAAAAGCAGTTAGGAAAGCCTTAGAAAAATCTAAATAACAGTGCAGAAGTGATTAATTGTGTGTTCTGAGGGTTGTCCGAAAAAATGCAAGTTGGACATGCTTTTTAAAAGACAACTGGCTGATAGTCAGGGTTTTATTTTCCTCTCCAGTTCATAGCAGACCTTTTTTTCTCTTCCTATGGTGTAAAGCTGACAAGCTTTTCTCTGAAGGAGGAGTTTTGTAAGAGCTTTGAGTTTTTCATGCACGGATGTTTGTAGTTTGGGAATAAGGAGAGCACGAGCTGCAGAAGGGAAAAATGGAGGTGGTGTAATTCTTACCTGTTTTGCAGTCCTATATGCTACCTAAAAATAACTCTTTGTGGAAGCTACCTGCATGGATGCAATGTTGGGTAAAGTAGGCATTTTCCGTTAAAGTAGAACTCATAAAGCTTCATGGAGTAAATTCAGGCAAACTGATGAGGGCAAAAGTTATTCCCTGACCACTCACCATGACCTGCAGCTGCCTCATCTGCCTGGGCCTATTAGTGAGGATCAAGCAGCCACTAAACCCTCCCAGATTTGTCTGTTAGCTTATCCAGATTTGTCAGGAGAGCAGGAGGAGGTAGGACCTGGCCATGCTCCCACACTGAGCCATCCTTCCCTGTGGATGGCTCTGAATGGGTTCATGTGCCAGGGGAAAGGCCAAAACATCTCAGTGCCATGTGTGTGTGGGTTCTGTAAGGTGTCTGATGTTCATGATGAAATTGTGACCTGAAAGGTAAAGAAAGGAGACAAAGGAATGCAGAGAAAGAAGTCTGGGTTCTTTTTCCATTGTGCCAATATTTTACTTCAGCCTAAAAATCTTTAAAGGACTGCCTCTTCATCTGCAAAATGAAAAGCAGAGGAGTTGTCTGTGATATTTCAAATGTATAGATGTAAAGCCCTGTGTCTCAAACTGTTCTTATGTATTGCAAGGGGTTTTTCAGGTTCTACAATGTATGTGCAGCAAAATACCATTTTCAGGGGAAAAAAAGGGCAATTTGCCTAATCATTTGATCTTTTTTTCAGAAAAAAATAACCCTCAGACATTAAATTACCCTTGCTCTGTTAGCCAATTCAATTGTTTCTTTGGTTATTGCTGAAGGCCTGTATGAATTAGAAAATGTAAATGAAGCAGTGGGAAACATGTGGCTGTATCCAGCTGTGGCAACCCTCTCTTGGGATTCAAAGTTTGGTTCATGTTCACATTCCTGCTGGACTAGAATATTATTAAGTGAAATTCATATACTTCAAAAAAGGTTCCTCATTTGCAATTTATGAGATGGGAGTACATCAAAGACATAAAAGCAGCAAATGGTCAGAAGTTAAAAGTGAGAGGTAGCCAGACTTCAGAAAAATTAGTTAACTGGTGATGTCATTCTATGAATAAAATAATTTATCTCAAGAAATGTATAGTTAGACCATCTCCCTTCTGATTAAAATCTCTATTCTTAGGCAATAATTTGCTCTGCAAATTGTTTTCAGTGTAGTTTTCCCTCTATTTTAACAAGGTACAGGGTTTGTGGAGCGGCTGAGTATGAACCAAGAGATTCTTCCAGGGCAGCTGAAGAGTGACTCCAGGCAAGGCAGGCTCTGTCCTCAGTAATCCCAGGCCACTGCATTGACTCCTGGTTTGCTTTCACCTCCTTGACTTAGAAGCCAAAACCAGGGAAGTGAAAGGGTGGCCAACAGACATCATATGTCCCAGATTTCCATCCCAAGGTGTTCAGTGAAACTTGAAACAATTCAAAGCCTTTTGTTCTAGTTTGTGCAATGGGAGTGGGTGTTGATTTTGTTTCTCTTGCTGTTCAGCATTGACTTAGGCTGTTAGGATCCTTGGTTCAACCTGCTGCTTCTGCTTGTAATGTAATTTAAAGTTATTAATATGGTTGATGAGTCCAAATTCATATTGACTTCATATTTCTGTTTGGGGTTTTGTGTGAATATTGACCAGTATTTTATAGTGCAACAAAGGAAAACCCCATCTGAGGAGGTAACAGCACACATTTACCATGGTCTCCTGCATCTTTCCATGTAGGGGTCCAGAGGCTGGGTGAGGTCTGTTTTGCTCCCTCTGGGTGTGTCTGAGGGCAGTTGGGTTTGTCACAAACCCTCTGATACAGGACAGTCGCTTTGATCTGAGTTTTACTGATGCTGTCACTGTGGGGTCCCTGACTCTGAGGTGACACAGCTCTGGTCCTGACTGCTATCACCATTCCTGGAAGTTTGCAGCTGCAGGCTGTCCTGATGCTCCACTAGTCTCTCATGGAGAATATCCCATGAACCATCTATGATATTTGCCTTCTAATCTTATTTTCCTGCTTCTCAGTGTACCTACTAAACATTCTCAGAATATGCCCAGAGAAAGAATATTTTTTTTCTCATTTTAAGACCCTATTAGAGAAAGAATAAGTTTGGCCCAACTACCATATCTACAGATGTGTTTTCACCAGAATATGAAGGGAAAAAATGTTACATTAAAAGGTCTTTACCTATTCTGTTTATTCAGTAGTCACTCAAGAATTATTTCTAGCAAATGTTTTGCTGGTCTGTTTCAAACTTTTCTGATTAGATTAGTATTGATACCAGTGCTACTGGGTGGGTTTTATTTCTTCTAAATAAAAACCATGTACAGAAAGGATCATCAAGCCTCCCAGTGACACTCCTAGTGGGTGGAGGGATTGCAGCAGGACTCCAGGAGCTGTCTGCTCCCAGCTCACCTGTTTCTGCATATTTATATGAAGATAACATCCTGGTTCCTTCAAATCAACAGTAATTCCCTCTGCACAATAAGATGCCCTAGATTTCTCATGGTTTTCATATGTGTTTTTAGGGACTCTGCCCTTAAAATTCATGGCAGGCACTTGAGAGGTTATGTCCTTTTCATGACTCACTTCAGGGAGTTTCAGATGTCTTCAGTTTGCTCAGGCAAGATTCCTACCTCTGACTCTCCAAGCAGAAGAGAATTGCCATTAGCCTTTTATACCAGCCTTAATTGCCAATTACCAGCGGGTGAACAGCCTCATAACACTGCTGCTCCAAGCCTACCATGCTTTGCAAAGGAGCTCTGTGTAGGGAAATCTCTGCACAATTTGGGATAAAGGCTGTTGAAGGACCTCCCTATTCCTGCCAAAGTTTCCAGTAGCTCCTTCTAGTTTTGAGAGTTCATGCATTTTACTGGAATATTCCTATTTTAAAAAATCATGTTTCCATCCAAAAGTAAGGTCAGAAAACATTTAAAAGAATTGTCTTTCAAAAAATAAATATATTTTAGAAATTGTATCAACACAAGAAAACATTCCAATTCATTTTTGAAAAATAAGAAATTGTATATGCAAAATGAAGTTAAAAAGGAGCAGCTTCTGTTCTTTTATTTAATCCCATTTCTCTATATTTTAAGCAGAGCAGGTCACAAGCACAGTCCAGTGGGGGAAGTTCAGTATATTAAATGCACCAGCAGTTTTCTCTTGCAAATTGATTATTTAAATTGAGCTACTCTCAAGTAATGGATAATACCCGTGCTTACAAGTATGAGTTTGTGTGGAGATTTGCATTCCAATCCATTCTTCTTTCTCTGCTCTCACAGACATCCAACTTAATTTCTTTGTGCTTATCTCAGCACTTACATCTTAAAATTAAAACTTATTAGGTGTTCATAAATTATTGTAAGGAATTTTTTTTACTGCTTTGTTCTTTTCTGCATATGGACACATACATTTAACTGGATGCAGAACTTTTTTTTTCTTTTTTTTTTTGCTAATGAAACTATTGCAGAAATTTGGAAAGGTTAAACAAAAAAAAAATTGCTTTGACATTTTCACTCAGCTGTGATTCTGTAATGTGGGACTGAAAAGTAGGGATTAGTGATGATTCCTCCTCCAGTACCAGCCCCAAAGTGGGAGGTGACTTTTTAAGAGAAGATAAAGGAGACACAGGGAGTGGGAATTCATTCAAAGATTCTTGGAAGGATAGCCAGGTTCTAGTGGTTTTGGTTGTTCTGATTTTTGGAGAATTCACAAGCCAGATTAAGTAGTTCTCATATTTTCTGCAGTATCCACCACTGTCAAGAGCATCATCACAAAGAGAAAGTAATTTTCTCATTTTAATTAACCACAGACTATCCTGATAGCTGCACATCCAAACTGCCCATTGCTGTTTCACTGAGTTTGAATGTGGGTCTCCTTCACTACGAAGAGCAGAACAATCCTGTCTGAAGCAGAGTTCCCACGTTCTTCAGGGTCAGCCCACAGAGGTTCCTCTGCAGATCTAACTAAATTTCACTGGCAGATCTTGTCTCAGTTATGCTTCGCTCTGTCGAGCTTGCTTGGCAACTTGGCCATATCTCATAAGCCTTTGCTTTTGGAGCTAGACTTGCCAATGCAGCTTTAAACTAAATGGGGCTGCAAATCAAAATGTCCTCATCTACAATTCTTTCCTAAGCATCTGATTGCAATCATGCTGAATGCTACTTGTACAGGGATGCTTAAAACTGCCTATAAAACAACAGCTAATTGCTGATCTGCTTAATTAAAGAGAGCCTTTTGTTGTCACATATACAAAGATAAATGAAATAATCAGCTTTGGACTAATGAGAGATAATTAGATTATGCAGTCTGATAAATAAAGACAAAAATCCTGCAGATTGCCACTGTATTCTGGACATCTGAGATCACTTTAGGATTTAGAGGTGCACTTTCCTCTCCTTTCCCCACCATTCTTTTTGAATTTCTTGCATCCCAGAATTAACAGAGTGATGGTCTTCCAGACACTAATGACTGTTGTTATGTACTCCAATTTAGGATTTTTTTTAACAGCTGTGTGATTTGCATGGACACCTTTTCATTTATTCAGAATTTAAGTTCCCATTTTAAAAAAATGACTAGGTGTGACGGTTCACTCATGACCTTCCAGCCTGAACAGACACTTGATAATGACAGTCCTCTTCAGGGAAGAAGCTAAAAGGAAATGCCTTTGTTTGATCTTTTTGTTGCTCTATTTAGCTTGATAAACAAAGGGTCAGTTTTGTCCAGAAGGCCTAAAATGTGTATGCTCAGTGGGTGTTAACAGCACAGTCTAGTAACTAGTGGAAATTTGTTATTTTAGTGGATTCAGTTTCTTCTAAAGTGGTGCCCAAAGCTTTGGGGGAGCACCTGAGCAGCTTGCTTTATTCTTCCTTTCCTTTGCGATCTCTGAAGAAGTAACTTTAGCTCACCAAAAGATGCTCTGCAGGCACACACCTAGAGCATGCAAATCATAGGATCAGACCAGGGCTTGTAGAAAATTGATTCATCACACCTAGGCAGAATGGGCATCATTGAACCAACTGTTCTGCTCTTCAAGTCTCCTTCTGCACTACTTGGCAATGTTGGCAGATCCCAAGATTATTTGAAAAAATTGGCCAAAAAAAGAATAAAAAAATCCTTCAATTATAATTTTCCATATCAGTTTTGTAGCAGCTCTACTTTTTACACAACGTGTGTGTTAAACTCAGCAAAATCTTTGTTAGTGTGGGGATATCAATAGATGACAAATTTACCAAGCAAGCAAAAACAAGATGTTTTTCCTCAGCATGGTTTCTGTGGCAAGAGCCTGTTTACAGGTGGATTGTTTGGCTTCCTTCTGGAGTTGGGGTTTGGTGTCAAGAGCCAGCACACAGGAAAAGCAGTGGTTGTTCCCTAAGTGAGAGGGATAGGAATTTCTTGTGACATCATGTGACTGTCAGCAAAAAAAAAAGATCAGTCATTTCTCAGCATTTTTGCCTTATTTACAAGGTCAGAATAAAATATCATTCTGACAAGATGTCTACTTACGCTTATGGCTAAAGTCCACCCTAAAGAGTATATTAAATGTGTAATCAGTTTTATGCTGCTGCTGTGATACACAAACAATATTCTAGTGATTTGAGTAATTTTCCCCATATTTCCTAGATAGATTAATCATAGATAAGATTAAACAGCTGCTGCTCTCTCCTCTGCTAGCACTCACCATCCTGGTGCCACAGCCAGGTACTCACATGTCCCCAGCATGCTGCAGCTCTCCAGTATCTAGAATTAAGGTCACCTTCACAGGGATATACTGTCACACTGGCACCTATTTTCAACCTATTTTTCAAGCCTCTTAAACCTAGATTAGACCAGTTAATTATTTTAATGTCTTCACATTCAGAGTTAAGATGTTGCATAGTATTAATGCCCATTTAATTAAAGACACGCAGCCAAATCTTCCATTTAAGCTTCATAAGTTTTGCCTGTTAACAACACTGTATTTTGTCTATCCTTGCATGGATCACGACACAGACACAAAGAAAAAAGGTGGAGAAGTGCATTTAATTAAATAGCAGGCGTAGGTCAAGTGTCTGCCTCATATGTCATTGTACAGCAAAGATGACTGCAGGAAAATCCCAGGAAAATCAGCTATTCAGTGAAACCAGGTCTGCTGGAGAGCTCTTGGCTGCTCTCCCTTGGAGGAGCCATCCACAGAGCCTCCTGCCCTGCCTTGGACCTTCATCCAAGTTATGCCTTGTTTCC
Source organism: Passer montanus (assembly GCF_014805655.1). Taxonomy (NCBI): domain Eukaryota; kingdom Metazoa; phylum Chordata; class Aves; order Passeriformes; family Passeridae; genus Passer; species Passer montanus. Next base: position 5,932,967 of record NW_024369929.1, read on the forward strand.
TTTCTCAGGAAAGAGGAGCAAGCAAGGGGACCACCACAAAGGGTGGATGTTCCTCATCATGAGCAAAAGAAGGTGAACTGGACCATTTGTTACTGGGTAATAGGCTTTTTTCATGGATTTTCAGAAAGATCCGTACACAACACGTCTTCTCTCATTAAAGGCAGCATGAACACTTAGCAAAGGTCAGCTCCTACCTGGGGTACAGCTGTGGGGAGACAAGAGGTTAAGGCTGGTAAAATTCCGATGACATCTTTTATGGAGATGAAGAGATAGCATATAAGAAGTCAGTAGAAATATCATGTCCAGCTGCTTAAGAGGAATGAGCTTTTAACTCTTGGAACTTCTGCAGTAAATATTTGTCAGCTGATATCTGGACTGCTCATCACTAGCTACTCAAAAACAATCCTCTAGCAGTGAGTTTCTGAGAAGCCTTTTTCCTATTCCCTTTATCTCCTGAAAAGCTGCTGTGCTGCTGCAGGAAGCCAGCCAGCACTCATCCATATTATCTGGAGGGCTCAGTCCTGAATCAGGACTCTTCACTGACAGGTGCTGCCCAACCCAGAGCAAAAAAATGATCACTGCATCGATAGCTTGTGATCAAATTATTCCCACACAGATTCTTCTTTGTCTGTGGATTATGTCAATCAATGGCAAATAGTTTCTCTGTACAATTCCTGACACATTTAAAATGCTGCTGGATGTGAGGAGTGAGGTGGGAGAAGTGAGGGTGTGACAGCATCTCACAGCAGGCTTTTAGGCAGATCAGCCTGAGGTGGGTGAGGAGGGTGCTGGGCCTCTGCAAGGGGCAGTGGTTTCAAATGTTCCCACCCCCAATTTGTGTTTTCCAGCACACCACTGAAGCCAGTGGTGTTGCAAAGCTGATTTCTCCAGTCTGAGCACACCCATCCCTGTAGGATAAGGTGCACTGCTGAGAGGTGGGAATTCTACCTTCCTTCATGCTTCTAACTTCAGTGTAACCTAATTTCTAGAAGCCAACAGCCACATCTCATCAGTAAAAGAATTGACCCTTGCCCTCTTCCCCCAGCAGCACCAAACAGAGTTGACACAGCAGGGATGCAAAGCAGGGGAAGAGCCCAGAGCAGGCATCAGATGCAGATGTGCAGAATCAGACCAGCTGCTGGAGTAAAGACAAAGAATATTTATCAAGAGCTAAAGTGAACTTGTAAATGTAGCTGTATTTGAGATTTTAAAAACTAAGATGAATATGCTTTTCATTATCTTAAAAGCACATTACTAAGTGTTTGCAGTGGTGATTGTAATTAAGTAATTTAGATTTGCCCACAAATTCTCACATAGGAGTAGGTGTCACATTACCTGCTCACCAAAGCTTTCCTAGAAACAGTTGAATCCTGACAGAAAGCAAAATCCATTTGAGTTAACATGGAAATCTCAGGGGAACTTTAAAATTATTCTTGAATAATTCTAAAATCTAATCGTATTTACACTCCTAACTGCTATAAGCCCTTTTTCAAATTCATTGGCAAACAAGTGAAACACGTCTGAGTTGTATGATTTATCACATGAGATTTCATCAAGGGTAGCACAGCTGAAATGAACTGCATGTTGTCAAAAGCTAACAGGCAGATCCTGCCCCTTTTGGACATGCTGCAGTTTTTGTCAGTGACTTTCAAGGGGAAGAGTCTTATTTGTTAAAAAAAGTGCACTTCTCTAAAGAACATTTAATGTCATGACTTATAACATTTGCTGCTGGGGACATTTTGCAAGCTGATGAGAAAGCAGCATATACATTATTAGACTCACAATTTTAATATTAATAACTCTTTGCATTCTCATGGCACTTTTCAGCCTAGAAACCGAGTGCACTGCTGTGCATAGCAATGTAAGTGCCAGTGAGGGAGTGTTTGTTTGTTTGTTCCTCTGCTGCTCAGCAGGGTGAAGGCACAGCTCACACCCCTTGCAAGGGGATGGTTACAGTAAGGCACAATCCTGCTATGCTGTCTTGTCATGGGAGGCTAAAACACCATCAGCTCTTAGTGTCTGCTCAGTGCTGGGGCTGTCAGCAGTCCTCCAGTTCTTGGTGGCTCTCAGTTTTCAGGTATCTAACAATGGCCCTTCATTCTTGGTAACCAGGGAATATTCTCTGGAGACAGAAAATCCTGTCACATCATATAATTAAAGACTGTTCCTTTCTGGCTTGGTCCCAAAGCATTGTGTTCAGGACCTGTTTTCTAAAACACACAGTTACAGGATTTTGCTCTTATTTGGGTGTGTACAGCTGTGGACAGGAATGCAGACACCAGGAAGATTTGTATGTGATCCATGGAATCAATTGCATGTGTACAGAGTCCCAGAAACACCCTGGTCTTTCAGATTCAGCAGCACACATCCAGCCATTCCGGGTCATGAGCACTACATCTACCACTGAATTTATGGCACTGAGTGCTCTCAGTTTATCAGTAAACATTCAATAAAATAATTTCTGGCACAATTTTAATCTGCATTGTAGTAAGAAATGTATATTTTCTTTTATATATTCTACTTTTCCATCTTGCAGCATTGAGTTGTGCAGCTTTAACTTATCAAGGACTGATACCACCAAAGCCCATGGGCTGCAGCAGAATTAGTCACAATATTGCCTGCAGACATTGTTATGGGATCAGACCCTTCAGATTGAAAAGGAATAAATTGAAATTCACATTTTATTTGGTTGAAGGTGGGCATTGACTCACTGTTTGGAAGGAGATGCTTTTCATTTTGCAGCATAATGTCTCCTGGTAAGAGACAGAAAACTTTTTAAGTGAACACTAAGCAGCTAAGCAAGAACACTGCAAAACCCTGTAAAGTTGCCAGGACATAGGGAAGACTTTCAATAGGTGTGCAAGGAGTGTTTTGAAATAATGAATGTGTATTTTGACTGTGGGAAGTCTCAGAACATGTCTTTTTCAGAGCCCACACAGTGACCCAAAAAAAAAAAAAAGGAGAAATCTATTTGCTTATTTCATAAGCAAACAACAGAGATGCTGATGTAGTGTCCCAAAACAATTTTTGGATGTTTACTGGTCTTTATTTGCTGTGTTTCCTCTAAACCAAAGTCCACATTAGAAATGTAAATACGACAGATTTCAATATATCTTTATGATAGTATTGTCTTTTTGGTACATATTTCAGTTACTTCTTATCTATTTTAAATCCCATAATGGTCATAATAATAACATGTTTTCTGTGCCCACCAACAAATGCACCAGTACAGAAAGGCAGCCCATGGGGCCTCCTGAAATGAAGGAGCAGGATTTTTTGTTGTGTTATTTACTGGTTTATTCTTCCATAGGAACAAAGCACTATTTGATGCCCCCTTTTATTTCCACTACATCTCATTTGCTCTGTAGTTTACTCCCGTCCATGTGGTCAGCAGAGGTATTTACAGCACTAATAAAAGCATTTTTCTGTGGAGGGTCAAAAATCATTTCTCTTAATACATTTGTGGATCTGTTTTTAAACATCATCCATTCATTGTAGCAGTTATATTACAGTGGAAACTGAAAAATATGTTTTTTACTGTCAGAAACAATTAATTAATTAATAATTCAAGCCTACGTTAGAAAACAGTCTTTTTCTTATAGCACTAATGATACAAGTGACCCACAAACTAGTGTCTTCATACATTATTTTAGCCATCTACCTGCAGAGGGGAAAGCTGCTGTGTTCCACTGCTTAGCATGTGGGAATGTAGCAGTCTTCCAATATGTTATGTCTGCAGATTAGAAGAGACACAGACTCATCCCTGGCCAGGAAGCTGCTGGCTCCATCCTCATTATGGCAGATTGATCAGTTTATACTGATTACAGGAAATGGCTGCTAACTGGGTGAATAAATAACACATCTGTGAGCAGGGCTTATCCTTATATTTATTGTTCCTTTCTCCAAAAATGACCATGTAGAAAATCAGAGGAGGGATGACAATATTCCATTCAATCACAGAAAGATTTTTTCCATTTCCAGTAAAGGTAGATGTTAATTTCCCAGTTTACACGGACTAAAAAACAAGCATCCTTGCCTGTCCTTTCAAAGTTTTCTCCCAGACATGCTATCTCCCAGCTAATATTCACATCTCTTAGCACATAGTGCCCTTGAGTTAACTGTTATGTCATTTTGAGGAGTCCTAGTGGATACTAAAACCATGAAAAGTTGCACATTACCTGGGCTGCAGACTGACAGAAAGCACTGGGACACTGACAGTGCTTTCTGAGAGAGCTGTTTTGATTTGGGGAACACTTCCCACACTGTGGCACAATTTGCCACTCACTGCCCAAGAGGAGGGGAAAGGCTGGTGAGAAATGGAAGGGCAAGTTCACACTGCAGGTTTATCAAGCAATCTGTTACACTGACCACACACTCTCTGCTCATCTGGGGAAGAAAGCTTAGTGTCTGTACTAAACAAGAATATTTTATTCTTTTTATTCTTTTCTCACTTGTAAAAATTAATTATGTAACTATTTACATTTCGGCCATTCTCATTTTTCCATATTTTAACATTATTGTGCTCCTTATTTCCAATTCCAGTCTCATTCATAAGCAAACAGGGGTTTGCATCATATTAGAATATTTTCTTTATCAAGAGCCTGATTAAAGCCCAAATTAAAAATAAATTCAATTTTAGTATCAGTGTGTGTGTAGAGTAAATATGTTGTCTGCAGTAAAGTTTTCACCTCCGTTTGCTTTTGATGCTTATAATAACTTAATAAGTTTTTTATTCAGTTTGTAAAGTGCCCCTTTTTAGCCTCTAGCTGCTGGGTGACACCATCTGTGATTTCCAATGAAATTAAATTAAGTGAAAATTCAATCAACACAAAGATTGTTGCTTCCACAACTTCAGTGGGAGGCGTGGGATCTCACAGCAGTGATCTCACATCTTTCCCATAGGAAGCACAACCACTGTGTGAGGCATCTTAACCCAAAGGAGAAGATTTCCCAGAGAATGGAGTAGCTAACATTCTATTTCCAGTGTATCATGCCCGGTTTAATTAATGATTAATTATCATTAATGACCCGAGCTCAGCCCTTCTTGGCAGCAGGCATTCAGGATGACCCCTGTGTCACTCTTCAGCAGGAAGGCTGTCTCCAGGTACATCTTTATGATGTCCCCTTGCTCTGGGAGCTCAGGGGTCGTTACCTGGCAGCCCCTGCTCCAGCGGGGCCACAAACACTGTGCTTGGACACTGCAGCATGGGCAGCACCACATATTTGTCAGTCTTAATATTCCTAAATGAGTGGTAGAATCTGAGGTCCAAGAACAAGGAAATTAGGGAATTTAAAAAAAAAAGAAAAAAAAAGACGTTAGGGTAATTTAAAAAGAAAAATATCTTTTTATTCCTGCTGTTCTCTCCTTTTTCTTTCTGATGAGACACACTTAATATTTTTGCTTTTGCCATATTATAATCTTCTCTTTAACTAGTTCTCTTTAACCAGTTCATAACAGGAAGCACAATGACTGAGTTCAACAAAATACCAGTAAAAACATCCCCGGGGAAGCAGTCAAGTGGTCAAAGCTTGGCAATGTAGCCTGTGCTATTGTATCTGCTCTGACATTCTGCTCATCTCCCCAAACACTTCTGTGAACATATCAAAATAAAAAGTAAAAGTAATTCCCCTTTTACTGTAGTCCTCTTTGAGTCAGAAAATTGAGTATTTTTCACCACATAATTTTTACAGGATTTTCCAATAGGACTTTACACAATCCATGGCCTAGATGACTCATAGTGTATTTACCAAAGGAGACAAGTAGTCATTTCCACCACAGTGGTGAGCTAATTTAATAATGGACACAAATGATAACTTACAGTACCAGAACTTCAGAGTATGTGACAATAATCCCTGCGCTTCCCAGCAAACACTTTGAGAAAATGGGGATCAATGTCTAATAGTATTGGTTATTATTAGTATCCTCCTGATACATCAAGGCTTTTTCATCTTCTTTAATACAGAAATGAGGTCACTTTGAGCATATATTGGCAGAGAAACTTTACAAGAACTCTTGAAGGCTTAGATGTTTGAGGTTTTTAAACCAGAATAATTTTCTGTCTTTTAAGTTTGCAGAATCCCTTCCAAAGAACATGCAGTCCTTAGCTCAGGGAATAGGGACTACAGAAAAAGGGCTTAACTGATGGCACTGTAACACATTTTTCATTTTATATTAGTGTCTAGCTACAAATCTGTTTTCCAGGTGGACCATGTGGCCTCTTGTACATCACCTTGAACGTGACAACACAGGGTGTAAACCATTTGATGAAGGTTTCTGTCAATAACAAAGGAGAGAGCAAGAAAAGGATATCAACCCAAATTCTCTGAGTGTTATTCTATAGTTCTACCCCTGATCCCATAGCATAGGTTGGAGTTTTCAGTAACTCAGTATATGTGGAAAAAGAGGCGTGTGTGTGTGTAAGCAAAACAATAGGTGTCACCAGGTGTCACTATTACACGGGTTTTTTTCATTACATGGGAGCAAATGGCCAGTTTGGAGAAGATATTTCATATTATCAGTTCGTGCTTAAGCATTTGGTATAGAACCTTCAGTGTAGGTAGAAAATGCTCTGCAAATGAAGGAGAACTTGCTGTCTTCTCTGGACTGATGTCATGCACATCATTTATCACTGGGGACAAGGAGAACCAGGGGCTGAGGTTCCTGCTAGGGAGAATTTCCCCAAGTACTGTTGTGGAAACTCTTCTGGAATTAATATTAATACATACAAATAAGCTATGCATTGTAATACACTGTAATATCTCCTGTAAATACATCACTGTATCTTCTTTGCTGGCAAGTTGCTTGTAGAAGCCTGATCATCTACTGCTGTCTAGCAGAACATAGATGTAGTACTAAAACACGGTGCACCACTCGTGTGCTAGCTCTACAGTGCTGGTGTATTCTACACCAAACAGTGGAAACAAGTGTAAATATCTGGAGAAGAAATGGTAGAGCATAATGACAGTGATGGCTGGGGACTTACTTTTGCCATAAAACTGCAGAAATGGACTTACCTGACCAAAGAATGCTGTGCTGTGTTTGAAGTTGTGGTGGATACCATGTGACATCCCACAGAATCTTGCAGAAATCCTAACTGATGTGTGGGGAGTGCACTGAATGACTCTCAGACCAGACCCAGACTGTAGCTTCATGCTAAATCCCACTCATATTGCCCAGCAGCTTGCAAAGAACACACTTCTATCTTGCCCTGGGTGAGAAAGACAGAGCTCAGAAGAGGGTTGGGATTTCCACTCAAGGAAGAAATGTTGCCCAGCCATTGCACGGGACAGTCAGCAGCCTAGGCTGGTGTTTGCTACCATGGACACAGCTGGCATAGCTGCAAATATTTGATCTGAGTGAGGTTGTTTAGTTTGGAGGAAGCTTTGCACTCAGCCTGCCTGGTGGCCATGGGGTGGTAAGGAGCTGTGTCCCTCCAGACCCCAAGGACAGCTGTGTGGGGAGCTCTGCAGAGAAAGCCCTGAAATGCTCCAGAATGCAAGTATTGGTTGTTTCAGTTTTAGTAATCCACCTCAGAATGTCATTTTCAGCAAAAGGAATTTCTGACAAATAAAACTTTCCTGCTTTCAACAGCTGCCTTTATCCAAGGCTCACTGGAGGCAATAGGAATCTTTAAGCTGACTGAAACGACTTTGCATCTTTCCTGTTTTGAAGATTTCTTGTTTCCTACCTAAGAGGAATAGCATGTCTTGCAATGTGCTGCATTGCAGCTTGGTCTCTGCAAGAAGCAGTGTTGGAATTGATGAATCATTCTCGTCCTTGAGATATTGCCATATAGACTATAACTGTCATAAATAGTATTGCAGTGACTGAACTTAAAAGTCACGATCTGTGGAACAATCTAATCCCTTTTGAACATTCACAGCTGCCTCCTTACCACTAACTTCACCTGATTCACTTCAAGGGGGAAGCCTCTTTGAAGATATTTTCTTTCTTTTGCTTAAGAAACACTATCCATTCCTCTGCACACTCTGACATTGCTTCTTCCCCTGAAAGCTGGTGCCCTTGGACACTTGAACCTCATTAAATTTAGAAAGCCCAGTAACTTGGGTTTGTTCCCATAGTGATGCTGCAAATATCATATTTGCATGGGATTCTTTTTAAACATTCATTATCTCTTGTGGCTGCCAACACTAAGTATAATATCACATCCTCTTTTAGTTAGAAAGCATGGATTCTATACGACATGGAGATCTATAGCAAAGTAAGGAAAAGGAGACTGCAACAAAGAAGGAAATATTCAGTACATTTACTAGTGGGAAAGCTGTAGAAGATAACAAAAATATTTTGAGACAAAAAACCTGACAGACATGATATGTACTAGCGCAAATTGAGGACAAATTTTAAATTTGTGGAAAATGTTCACAATCCTCTCACCTGTCTCAAGATAAATATGAAACAGGTGACTTGCTAAGCCAGAGTAAAAGACCTTTAATGAGTAGCAATTCCTCCTTGTGGCTCAGCAAGCACTGTCCTGGTCACCTGCACAGCCTGCAGGTGCTGACTGCCACATCTCCATCTTAAGTACTTGCTCCTGGGCACTCAGAGGAGGGCCAGTTTTATTAAGCCAGTTTGAGGCCATCAAAAAAGATGATACTCCTGATAGCTCAGGACTATAATAAGGTAGTGCATTACACATTGTGTAATAAATATAGCTGGAAGCATTACAAAATGGCTGGAGAAATCTCCAGCATTAATATTTGATTCAAGATCTTTTAGTTGTCTGTGGCATATTTTGATTGAGGAGGCTTGCGAGTATATTTATTTATTTTTAGATTTATGTAAATGTGCACAGTCAACATCTCTTGAGGCACCAGCATGGCATCCAGCAATATACGCTGTGCAGTGCAAGCCCATTTCCATCAGAGTAAAGGAGCACTGCTGCTCATCCCAAAACCCAAATACTGCTGGATTCCCTCAGGGAGCCCTGACAAGGCAGTATCAGCTCACTCTGCACAGGGCAGGCAGCAGTGTGTGGAAGGAAGGTGTGTTGCAGGGTCAGGGGCTGTGGTGTGAGCGGCTCTGCCGGGTTCGGGTGTTAGGTCGGAGCTCCAGGCTGGGCAGAGCTTGCAAAGGCACAAAGGCACGAGGGCTCATGTCTGCAGCCCCTGCTGCCCCCCAGACTGCACAGATCTGCTGATGGCAATTTGGGATTGGGGTAGATGCTGGATGTTCCTGTTTAGTTCTGGCTCTAATGTCCTATCTGCCAAGGAACTGATGCATGGTTATTTCTAAAAACAAAATCTACCATGCCCACGTAATGCAGCTTTCTAAACAGGTTTTTCTAATGGGACAGCTGTTGTAACAAGAAGTCTTTTGGAGATCTGTGTGGTTTGTATGATTCAGAAAGCCTGAGTATGCCAAGGTGATGGCTGTTACCCCAAAGCAGAGCAGCTGAGGGATGTGTCTGGGCACTGTTTATCACCCACTGTGGAGCCTGGATCCACCTGCCCTGGATCCACCTGCCCTGGGCCCTGCCTTGCACAGACCAGCCCAGGGGGCTGCCTGACCCCGGGCTATCCCCAGGAGCCCCACTCCCACAGCCACCCCTGAGGCTCCATGCTGGTCTTCCCACTCCTGGCTGGCAGCCCAAGGACATCCAGGGCTTGTTGTCCAGCACATCTCAGGGGACTACAGTGGCCAGATCCAGCCTGGTCCTGAGGACTCACTCAGGGCTGGAGCACCACTCAGGAGTGGTTTGATTGAACCACTTTGCTCTTCTCCAAGTCTGAGCAGGTCAGACTGCCTGATGAGAGCTGGGTTTGCAATTTTTCAACAAGGTGCTTTGTGCAGCTAGAAGTATGGTAGTTATCAAAGTTTAACTTATTGAATGTCATCTAGTATTTTTTTAATAGAACAATTTCTGATGAACATTTGTGATTTTTCTATTGCTTTGAAAGCATAAAGAAACATCTGTCCTTCTGCAAAATCTTTTGATTCTTTGTTTCCTTAGAAAAGTGGAGTGACAGGTTTATTTTTTTTTTTAAAGATGAAAGAAGTTAGAACCCCAACTTTTATGTCTTTTCCAACAGCAATATTTCAATGCTCTTAAAATTATTTTACACTTTAAACATCCCATTTAGTTAAACAAAATGCCATTTAAGCAGGTTTTTAATGCCTTAGTTTTTATTTTAAGTAAGGTTAATTAGCAAAAAAAAACTTTCTTATAGGAAAAAAACTAAGAGAAATTAGAAGGTGGCCTCCACACTCACACACTTTTACGTATTTTCCAGAATTATCTTCCCTATCTCACAGCATGAGTTGAGAGAAGATGAGTGCTAAAACTTCATCTGACCGTATTTGCCCTCCTAAATTTTCCTGTACTGAAACACAACCATTTTCTCACTTTCCTCTTCATTTCATGCAAAGAAATGTAAGGTCAGAGAAGAGGTTTCTCACTCCATCTCATTCATGTGTTGGAAAGAAAAGTGGAAACAGCCAACTGAAACTCTGAGTTTCCAGAAATATTTCTGTCCCACCAGGGCAGTAGCGCTCCTCACCCCAACAGAGATTCCACCAAAGAAAGGTGTCTCTACCTCTCCCTCCCTCTCTCCTTTTTTCTTTAAAACACAGTTTTAGGCCTGTCACTGTTTCCCACTGGTTGGCAACCTGCAGCTCTGTGGGGCTGGCTTTGGGCTGGTGGTTCTGGTGAGCGACGCAGCCGCAGCCCGTGAGACGACAGCGGTTCCTCGTGGCTGACGGGCGGCTTTGTGCTCATGTCACAGCTTCTTTGGGAAATTGTTAGCTCGCACTCTGCTAATTCAATTTGGATGAATACCCTGTAACTTAATTTACTCTGTGGCAAAACACAATTGTATAAACAAATTGGTTCTGTCCACACCCATCGTACCTTCACAGGGTATCATTTTAATATTAACCGCTTCGAGCTCCGAGAGATTATATTGTAGAGCCTGAAGCAGGAATATGTCAGTAGGCACAGGGCAGATGGGTTTAATTTCACATTGCAGCTTTTACAGAGGTCAGTTACTGAATGTGAGAATAGCAGACCAAAATAAAAGGAATTGCCATAATGTATGAAAAAAGATGAGCAGTGACAGCAGCAAGGGGACTATGGCAGGAACCAGGACACTGCTGCATGGGATCTGCACGCAGTCAAACACAGCAACAGTCTATGTTCTAAGGAGTGCAGAGCATAAATACTATGGAAATAAGTTTTAGTTCAGTAATTATGTTTAAAAATTGTGAAATTTCGCATAGGAAATATTGCAAAGTTGTTAAAGAAAATGAGAAGCTCCTTTCCATGCTAGCAGGAGCAGCCTCCAGCCTGTTTTGCAGCTTAGGCTGTCTGCACCATGAGATCAGGGCCCCAGAACAACTTCCAGTGAGGAAAATAGCTGGCCTAAACCTGGAATCTGAAATATGTTTAGTTGCCTTAAAACCCAGATAACTTCTTTAATTATGTTTGATGCAAGCCTACCTGTAGTCATTGACTTAGGGGTTGCATTATTGAGAGGAACACCATTTAAGTTTTTGGATAACAGAATACTGAAGGCAAAATTAATAAGAGATTTGCTGAATTATGTTTGCTTTAAATTATGGAAGTGTTGTATGTAATTACCAAAATTGTAATATTTGAGCCTTATTAAAAAGGAAAGACAACACCAGAGATGTTAACAACAGCAGGGCAGTCCTAGTCTCTTTATTTCCTTCGCAGCCATCCTGACAATTTGACTTCCATTTACCTGGCAAAAAGGGTGATGGAAGATGTTTTAAAAGAGATTTAAGAAATTGATACCCTTTGTAGTGCAACAAAAATGCAGTGTGAAGCTGGCCAGACTCACTTTTAAAAAATGCTGATAACCCTATTGATCAGAGTGGGATTATGTCAGGGGTCAGATCAGGCCAGTGTTATTTCCAGATCTGCCTTTATCACCAGCAGTTCCCATCCCATGTTCTCCAAATGTCCAGTTTGAACCCACAGATGTTTCCAGGCACTCTCCAGGCAAACATGTGGCACCAGCTCCTTGCAGGTGTTCCTTTAAGGGCTCAAGATGGTCTGAAGAATGTATTTAGCATATGCTTCCCATGTGCCCCCTCTCTGATACACAGCAAGGCTGCAGGTACTCCCCATGGCCCAGGTGCTGGCACTGAGGGCTGGGTGCTGTTTTAAAACCTCACTAGAGTTAATGCTTTAAGTTCTGCCCCTCAGATGTGTCCAAATGTGTAGTTCTTGCTTCTCACCAAATCTCTGTGCACACTGGGCTGCGTCGTGTTCAGTCCCCTCGTGACTGGAGGTGAGCAGGGGTGGCAGGCACAGGGTGGCAGGAGGGGCTGTGTTCCCAGCACAGCTTCTGCCTGGCAGGCACCAGCGCCAGCCCTCCAGGGGCTGCAGCCAGGCTCCTTGACATCCTAAGTGCAGGCCTCAGCAAGTGGAGAAGTCTAATGCAGGTGCAAATAAATATTTGAGAAACTGACTTTTAGAACTCCATTGTGATTCTTGTCTTGGCCCCGTCACAAAGGATGTTTATTGTTTGCTGTCTCTGCTTATGGATCTCCTTTTGGAAGCTCTGGAGCTGTTGTCAAAGGAGAAAGCTGGAAACTTGAAAACTGCTGGGCCCAACTGTTTAATGGGTATGGATTTATCTAAGGATGCTTTGCCCAGCAGCAAGGAGCCATAAGAAGAGCCTGTCACTAGTTCTTCCCAGTGCAATGACCTGATGTTGTTTCTGCTCTCTGTTTGTAGTAAGCTTTGTTTTTTAACAAGGAGCTTTGGTCAATGCTATCTTGGAAAAATTCAGGTTTTCCTAACACTTCTGTTAATATTTTTGGCTAATGGAGAACATCATCATGCAGACAATAATGATTTGCTCCAAATTTCTTATTCACAGGTAGCTTCAAAACTTCTCTTCTGTCTCTGTAGTTTTGCAGGTCTAAGAGCGATTTTTAGCCACAGACTGCACTGGCCTTCTAGAACTAGAATTGTTCAATGGTGTCATGGATGATAAACTGTTACCTTGCCCTCCAAACACTCTGTATGGATCTCTGATTTACCAGCACATGCCTGAATGCTGTCCTGAGCAGCCCTGGATGCAACCATGTCCTCAAATGCCTTGCTGGCTTGGGCCTTGCTGTAAGAACTTAAGCATGTGCATATCTGCAGTATTGGGGCTATAATAATTTTTCCATTTTACAAAGATCAGTACAAAATGGAATCAAAATGTTCCCTCTGGATGTAGAGCAGATATCTTTCAACCACCATTTTGGAGTTTATTTTTAAATTGTTTTTTTCGATTTTGGGATTTACTCAACCCTTCTTTGATCTGCCATGAAATGTTATTTCCACCAAAGGTGGTCTCTGTATTAAGATGCAAGCTGCTTGAACAGAAGATTAACCATGGTGATTAATGATGATAATGGATGAATGCTTTGGTCACTAACAAAACTGCACGACCGCATATAAGCCTTAAAAACAGAATTAAAAAAATAGCATTATTTAATCTGTTTCAAGAAGATTGTAAATGCCTTGAGATATTGATCCAGCCTGTGAGACTGCTTATAAGGATACTCTCTGGTGCTGTAGTGTGCTTAGATACAATCTAATAAGAGCTCATTGAATAATAAACAATGGTAGCCACCCAATCCTAAAAATTTAGATTGACGGAATTCCCTCCCCAGTGAAGAGAAAAAAGCTGCCCATAAACCCATTACTGTCCACTCACCCATAAGCCAATAGAAGATCTTGGATTATTGGAACTCTTAGCTTTAAGAGAAATTGCTTTCCTAAATTTGACCTCCCACACTAAATATAAAATATGGAGCATCTGTAATGAAGGGATTGCAGCCCAAATAGCTATCATCTCTCGGTGGCAAAGGTTAGAAGGTTGATGCACATTGGTTCCATGGGGATGGGGATGTTGGTGACCTTTTGGCATGAAAATGGTCACTTGGAGCTGTAATGTGAGAGAAAGGGGTCGGGTATTAGCCACTAAAGACTCTGTGATGCTGTGTCCTTGTTAAGCTTTTACAGAAAAAGCCATGGAAGCATTATGGGAAACAGCATCAAATCCCATCTACCAGATCTGAATATGATACAGAGGAAAAGTGAAACTGGATATATGCTCCATTTTGGTAACATTTCTTCACTTCTTAAAAGGACAAATGCCATCTGAGCATATATAGAGCATTCAATTCAAGGAAGCAGCAGGTAAAAACAATACTCTTTTGGCCACTCCTTGACTCAACTTTCTGTTGGTTCATGATGGGCCAAGTGTGTAAGTCCCAAGATGCATTCCCTTTCCTTGTTTGCTTAAGGAATCAAATATTGCAGAAAGCCAAACAAAAATCCAGTATGCGGTTAAATGAGATTGCTGCTGTCCATAGCCTGTGTTTTAGTGTAATTCCTGTAAATGATTGTGAGGGGCTATAGAGGGAAACACAGGGAACACAATGTTCCTTTTTGATCAGCAGCTTTTAACAAAGGAAGGATGTTGAACATCTGAAAGTAGGGAGTGCGGAGTTCACTGCAGGTCACCATTAAGGACAAGAACAAGGTAATGTAAGAGGCTGTGTGATTCCAGGTTGACAGGAGGATTTTAAAAGATCAAAAGTGTTTTTTATATATGTTTTAGAGGACCAGAAGTGCTTTCAGTCAACAGATGAAAATGCTAATGTTTAGAAATGATGAAAGCAAGACAAATGTGGTGGTGAATTCCAACTGAGTCATCAAAACAACAAGTATTCTTAGTCTGTGGTTTTTAAAAGATTATTGCAAATTGTCCATCAGTGCAGGTGTGGTAAAAATGGCTATTCTGCTGCTGTATGAACAGCTCACTGCATTTGTTATTTTGGGATGGCAGAGTTGACAGTGAGTTGTGACTTGCAGTATTTCTCCTTTTAGAGCTAGATGTATTTGAATAAGTCTGTTAATTATTTAAGCTTTACATTGTGCTCTCTTCCTGTCAGCAACAGCAATAGAAATGTTTTTACTGTATAATTAAGGAGGTGGAGAGAAAAGAAAGAAACATTTAATAGCTGTTTCTGATAGAACCTTCATCAGTTTAGTGTGAAAAAGAAAAATGATGGAGTAATATTGCCACCAGCAATCCCTCAGTCAGGTGACTTTTTTGCTGGATCAATTCTGGTTGCTAAGCAACAAGCAAAAAGGCACAGTTATGTTTTGGTAAATCTTTTATTTTTGAATATTCTGTGCTGGAGTTTCAGACACTGTATCTGTCACTAATGCTCTTGATTCAAGACTCAGGGTATCTTCTGAGCCATAAAAGCCCATCTTTTCTTATTTAAAAGGGATTATGTTATTTAGTTTCCAGAAAAACTTTTGCAGCTAATACATACTTGAAAATGCAAAACTGAGCCAGTGATTAGAGAATTTGTTAAAGAAAAACCACAGAAAAATCATTACAACAACTTTGACATTTTTGGTTAATGATATCTACATTAATGAGTTAATTGCCAATGCATCACATTTTATGCCACTATCAAATATTAATGTTATCAATGTTATAATAATAGCATCTATTGATATAATTGAAGCTTGCTTTCCAATAGGTGTCACCATGAATAATACCATTGCAGTATTAAAATCAATAATAAGAATATTAGGAGGGCATTATAAAATGTCAATACAATGAAAACCACTTAAATGAATGCTTGATATAAAACAAACTGACTAAATATACTAAGCTATAATTTAAAAGAATAAATTCACAACTCTGTGTATAACAGTTTGGACACTGTAACTCTACCATTCTTAAAAACATCAGACTGAAAGTAATAAACAAAATAGTTATGAAGGGAAGAAATCATCATGCATTCAGTGAGAAAATATTCAAAGAGTATATGTTGGAGGAAAGTATAAATATTGTAAGTGGTTTGGTGTTACATTTGAGATAAAACCTTAGTGTTGCAAGTGTCCAAAATCTGCTAGCAAATATCAGTGCCTGTCTTCCTCTGAGGTCAGTTCTAGGCAGACGCTGCTGATGCCTGGCAGGATACGTGCACTGTGTATAAAAAAATCAACTGCCCAGCCCTGGAAGAGGACTGGGAAGACAAAATTCCAATTTTCCAACATGAAACATCCTGTCAGTCTGTGGCCATTGCTTTTCCATTTCAGTGGTGGCGAATTGGCACAAAGCTGAGGGTCTGAGGGTAATTCTCTGTGCCTTTCAGCACCTGACAATGAGGCAAAAATAAAGAAAGGTCACAAGCAAGCTTTGAAAATGTAGCACCTGAATATAGCCAGTTCTGTTTGTGTGAAATAGCAAGCAGAGCAAATATTTTGGGGGGAAATAGGCACAGCTAAAGTACTTAATTTCCATTCAGTGGACTGGGTGAAACTCCCACAGTCTGGATTGGTTTGGGCATTTACCCTGGCACCCACAGGAGCGAGGCGGGCACTGGCAGCTGCTGATGTGGGATTGTTGTCCCTGGGCTGGAGCTCCTCCCTGTCCTGGCCATGCCCTGGAGCAGGGAGCAGGACTGGCTCTGCTCCAGCTCTGTAGCTGGGCTGAGAAAACATCCTTCAGGATAGCCCTTCCTGAGCAGCATGATCCTCAAAGACCTGCCCTGCCCCTGGGAAGCAACAATTTAATGTAGGAAAGCAGTTCTGCATTTCTTTCTGTCCCGGGTGTGGTGCTGGCTGGGTGTGCAGCCAGGGCCAAGCCCCCTCCCCACAGCCTGAGCTGGGCAGAGCCCACAGAGGATCTTGCAGGGCACTGTGGCAAAATTTATAATTAATACTGAGGGGGATAAATGTGCTCCAGAGAAACATCCAAGTTACCAGTTCTGGCTGACCTTCCATTTTTGGCTGCCCATGGTAGTGATCTCCTCCCCACCACGCAGGGTTTGCTGCTGGAGATGCAATGCATTTGAAAGTTTACCTGGGAGCTCCATAAATCAGAATTGTAAATCTGAAGGCTTTTTATTACCAGAGTTGTCTTCAGCTATACCTGCCAAAAAAGTTTTAAGGCAGCTCAGACTTATTTGCCCAAAAACATTTGACATTTACTTCATTACTCGGTGGACTGCATTCCCTTTAAATAAATTTTCCAGTGATCTGGACTTTCACCATGAAAATCTGTACAGTGAACTCCTAGTTTATTATGCCTACTTGAAAAGGGTAATTTAATAAGGCATCAGTACAAATACTTAATTGTGCAATGGCTATTGACAATGCCTTTAAACAGTTGCATATTTGCCAGATTTAGCTAATGGAAGTAGAATTGCCACTTAATGTCTCAGTTTGCACTTGCTGAAAATAAATTGTATCTGACATTCCTTTGGCTTTTAAAGGACATATTTGGATATTTACAGTCAGATTGATCTTTTGTTGCATTTATGCTTCTTGTGTGAAAAAGTATGAAGTAATTTAGATGGAGATACTTATTTACACATACAGTATTTGTAATAGCTTCCCTCAGTCTGATGTTTCACAGACTTGAGATATTGATATGAGGGAGAGTTGATGGAAAAATAACTTGACAAAATCCATTTTTTTTTAAATGTGTGGATTTGTAAAAGGTGAAATTTGTTGCAACAGGCTACCTCTAATGACATTTCCATTTATAAGAAGTTTTGAAAAATAAATTACAAACAGTTCATACAGAATTTTGCATTTCCTACAAATTTGGTTTTATTATGTTTCCTTTTTAAATTTAATTTATAACAAAATTAATTCAAAGAAAAATTCTAAAAGCTAAATGGTGGCATTTTGAACACATGAAAACAAAGTATTCTGTTGGCATAAGGTGAACTTTTTCTTGGGTTTTGGTTCAAAAAAACTTTTGCAGTATTTCATTCTGATTTAGGATGCAAATGAGGTCTCCAATACTGAAAATGGGAAAAATATTCATATTGAGTTCTAATGCAGATACATTTAGCTCATTTTGTATTCTCTGTTAGAAATATAATTACTTATCTCTGTACTTCCCCTTTACTCATACCTAATTTAAGAAGCAAAATATTTTTTTTAATGAAGCAACTTATCATCACATTAAGAGGCTCAGGAGCAATTGAATTACAAGTACTGTAATACTGCAATTTTTTCAATTGTAATGAATGTACTGCCAAGTGTGAACTGCTTTATTCTGATGAAACCATTTTTTTGCATTTGTTTTCTGTAAATGTTAAGGTTTGTCTGTAGATTGATATGTAAAGAAGTTTCTACCTTTTGAATTTCTGAATTGTTGACACAGCAAGAAAACACAAACACTTGAGGGGTGGCTACTGACTTGTGAATGACTTGAAATCAGCCCTTGAATTCTACATTTTCCAGAATCCGGGGGAATTCAGCCCAATTTAATTGTCTAGACCAATTGCACCACACACAAACAATCAGTAGTGATGAATTTTTGGTCCTAAATGCTCATTCAGAGACTTATGAACAGGCATAAACACAGGAATTCATTCCACTGAGCTCTCTCCCTGCTGGAAATGGTCTCCAAAAGGCTGCCCGTGCTGAACCTGGGGAATGGCTGAGGGCAAATGGTGGCAGAAGTTCTGGCAGGTGTGCAGGGCTGGAGCCATTAAGTGCTTTTAAGGGAATAATAAAACTTCAAATTGAACATGGGAATTTTATGAACAGTCAGTGTATGGAATGTATTCTAATGCTGTATGATATGTTTGAACAACTCAGTGACAGATACTTATGGTAACCACAGGTCCATTGGCTCTGAAAATATTAATTTTAGACTAAATAGAAGGACCTCAATTAAAATAAATGTATTAATCAGATGAGGATTGACCTATGTGAATGATGCACAAAAAATGTGCTTTCAACCAGCCAGTCTTTTTCATTTGGGTTTTTTTTTTATTCAGTGATAAATTTTGATACCTGTCTACTCTGTCTAAAACCTCATGCAGTTGTTATTTAGGCATTGAATGGTCAGGGGATTTTTTTTGCCTGTACTTTTAGTTAGTTTTGCTCATGTGTATGCTCTGGTAGAAATAACCATTGGAAGAGGGAAATAGTGGCAGGAAGATAAATACCTGGATTCTCATCTTTCAAGGCTTCTTTTATGGCACAGACAGGAGCTGCCTTTCCTTTTCGTAAGAGGATTTCCCTTTGTACCTCCTCTTGCTTGGGCAGCAACATTCAAGCTGTGAGTTCAGTTCACCACTCTTTTGATTGTAAAAGGGGGTGAATAATTGCTGTAGTTTCCCTCCCTTAGCACTGGTTTTCCTAACTTGTTTTATCTCTGTCTTCTCCAGAATACCTGGTTGTTTGCATGTCAGTTGACTTCTCCCTGAGACGAGCTTTGTATTTCTGGGCATTTCTGTGGGCCCATCCTTCAGTGTACAGTCTCCTTCTGCACGCTCCATAATGACCACAGAGAGAAAATTCACTGTCTTTTGTGATTGCTCTGTGCTGGAGCATTCCTTAACTCCATGTGTTCTTGAAATGCAGACACTGTATGTTGATAAGGAATTATGATTAGTTTAGAAAATATCAAATATTTCCCCTGGAGAAGACCACTGCTTACAATGTCATAGTGAGTTATGCACTAATGTATGGAGAGGGGCAGAGCAGAAAATGACAGTACCAAGTTATGAAAATAGGATAAAGGACATAGCAATAGAGAAACTAGATCATGACCCTGGAGTCCAGCAGGATTTCTCCCTCTGTCCTCAGAGGTATAAGGACAGCTCAGCCCCAATGGTGCAATGACACAAACTGCCACCTAAGCTACAGGGTCTCATATTTACAGTTTGCTCTCAGCTGATTTAGATTTGCCAAAGTTCATTATTTCAACATTAAGCAACACTGGAAAATTCCACTCACTGCTGGAGAGAGAACTGCAGCTAAAAATAGTGAAAAGAAGACCTTGTCTATGGATTGTCTATAAAAAAGTGCACAGAGGATCTCCTGTGTAGAAACAGATTTGTGTGTGTGTGTGCATATTCATTTCTTGGTGGTCTGTAAGCAGTGAAGCAGACACTCCAGACTTTTAGCCATACCCCTTTTTCTGTTGCACAGCTGCTGCCACTCATTGGGAAAGTTCCTCTATTGAGATATGGGGCACACAAGCTCTGTGAGGAAACACTATTTCATGCTTCCACAGAGAACAAATCTGTAACCAAACTTTCATTCAAAAGCCTGTAAATGTCCACAGGGAAGATAACAATTTTCTCTTCTTTCCACTGTTTTGTTTAAAAAAAAAAAAAAGAAAAAAAACCCTAATAATAGAGAAAAAAAACTTACAACAAGGAGTAATAAAAAGGTAATCCATAGTCTGGGGCCTTGTGTAAATGCAGTAAACATGAAGAATTTATTAAGTTTTTCTTATTCCAGGTGGAGATTGTTAAAGGCAGGCTTACTTCTCCTAGACCATTCAAAATTAGCTTTCTTGGAGTATAAAGTTTCCCTAAATATCTTAAAATCAACCTTCAGCTGGATGGCCTGAAAAAGTGGTAGCTGAAGCAATACAAGCACAGTGAAAATAAGGAGAAAGTCAGTTTGGGGGGAGCTCCATCCCTGGCAGGCACCAGGAAGGGCAGGCTGGTGTCCCCCAGAGGGAGTGAGCCCTGCAAAGACAGGAAGCCACCTTAGGGAAAATCAAACCAAAATAGTCCTCAGAAGGAAAAGAAAATGTAGAGAGGCTCCAGCCAGGGGCACCAAGGAGCTGGAACAGCAGCACCCTGGGCTTGCTTCAGTTCAGGCATTTTGTGCCTCTTCCCTGCCACTGCTTTGGCCCTGCCTGAGGCCTGAGTCAGGTCCAGGTCCCTCCACTCCCTGTGCTGTCCCCACCTCTCCTACACCTCTCAGCACCCTCCCCCTTCCCCAAAACAGGGACACACAACCTCTGCTGGGTGCTGGGGCTTGGCTGGGGTCTGCATCCAGCACCTCATCCCTACTGCCTGTGCTTTCTGTTAAGATTTCTGGCTGCTTGGGACACACTTTGTAGTTTGTTTTTGCAGGCTGTAAAAAGAGGGTCTAAATTTAGGGTTTCCACATAATGGCTATCATTATGCACTCCACGGTAAGTCCGATTCCTCATAATTAATTAAAACTACTCAGGTAGGAAGGTCAAAGCAAAAAAACCCTCTTCCTGTTGATTTGAAACACTTTTTCCATTTGCTTATTAATATTCTAACTGATGTTGAATTGTTGTGGCCGAGACCTCTTTCTATCTGGCATTTTAGATCATAGTGATTTCATAAGGAGAGGACCTCATTCTGACAATTTTAAGAATTTATTCAGTCTCAGCTAATCAAACTCTTCCTATGGAAGACCCCTAGCCTGCCCATGCAAATGTATCCTTCCCTCTTCACATCATGTTCTGTGAAACTTGTTATTCTTGATTCTTGCTACTAATGAAATTTCTGTTATGTTATCCATTATAGTTGAGATGAACCTTATGTTTTATTGAGGAACTCAGAAGAAAAACATTGGAAAGCTCGCATATTTCTAAGCAATCAAAAACCTGAAAAACTGTACTTGTTTGTTTCACAACATAGTGTGAGTCATAACTGAGATATAAATAATCTTCATTTCCACACTATATCAATTTTTTTCCTTAATGAGATTTCCAGATGTAAGAACCCCTCAACTACAGGTCAGTGGCAAGAACCAGTATTTTTTTCTGCAGGCAAAGTTAAGATCCTTCTCAAATCTCATAATGTTTTTAAGGCAAACTGTTAAGGTATATCAGGTGTGCTGCGAAAAGCTACACAGAATATCAATATGTAACACCAGGGTGAATCCTCTTTCTTTTGAAATCCTCCACAAAGTCATAGCTGCATACTCTGCTCGGCTCATTGTTAAGAGTCTAAACCACAGGAAGGCTTACCAACATCAACTGAGACTATTTCAGATATGAACAAAGGAAAATGGCTGCTTTGGGTTGCACACACCTGATTTTGCTACAAAATACCTGGGCCTGCTCCCGATATATTACCTATTTAATTAATTTATTACTGATAGTATTACGTGTGCCAAGAGATCTTGCTGAGTTCACAGGTTACCCTGGTAACAAAAATGAGTGTGCACATTTTTCTGCATCTGAAGAAGCTGAGTGTGCTGCTCAGCCTCAGCACACACCTCTCCTGCTCCTACCTGCAGCACAGACAATGGCTATGTGTGTGAATGAGGTGAAGGTGGTCAACATCAAACATGACGTCCCTAAGTGCCACCATCGCGCACTGGCTGGGAAATGTGTAAATATTTAATCAATTCTGAAATTAACAGAAAAACCCAGACAGAAATTGCACTCTGGGGTGTGCAGAACCTGTGCTGGGCAGGGTGGCAGGGCACACACAGCCTGCCTGCCCCGAGAGCCAGCCCTGGCACACAGCAGCCAGCTCCTCCCAGCCCAGCTCTGCTGCTCGCCTGGGGTGAACTCGTCTGCAGGCACTCAGGCACAGTTCAGTGAAATCAATCAGCCTTTCCGTGAGGCTCCCTGGGTTTTGGGTTGCCTTCTCTCTGTGCACCATAAATGACAGCGGTAAGAGGGTGGTGTGGCTCTGTCAGTGCACCAGGATGTGGCAGAAAATGATCATTGTACAAGAATGTCATTACTGTACATGAAATAGAGTCCCAAGCTCACCCTACACCTGGTGTGCTGCAGAGACAATGATCTCTTAGTGGATTCCCCTACTCTTCACACAACTTTAGTGGCAGAATTCAGTTCCTGGTTGCAGACAGATTACTGAAAGGGGAATTGCTACCCAAAGCCAAATTCTGACCTCACTTGGTGGATTGTAAATGCAGAGTGAACTCTCTGGTGAAGTCATCTATGTTTGAAACAGTGTATATGAGAGAGAATTAGAAACTATATTATAAAAATTCAACACTCGGGGTACTTTGTGAGATAATGCATCAGGCCATTAAAACATGAGTGGAAATGTTTGAATGTTATCCGAAGAAAAGTCTACTTTTGATCTACTTTAAGATTATTTGTGCTGTTATGTCTTCATTGTGGATTCTAGCATTGATGATAATAGCATTAACACTGCAGCCCCTTCTGATGTGGTGTCAGTTACACTCTTCACTTTCATGGAGCAACACTTTGAAATTTCAAAATACTTGAAGATACTGTAACAGCCAGTGCTGCCAATATAGCATGGAACTGCTACTTCACAATTCAAGTAGTCAGCTATTGACTCGTGGCAATCTATATCTGCATTAAAATGGTGAGTTTTGGATTAATGTGGAGCTGAAAGCCCAACTGAGGCTCTTTGCTGCCAGCCTGTCTCTGTAATTGCAGCATGGATTTCACCAACCACAAAGGGCAAAATGAATGTGATCATCCCCAGCAGTCGATAGCACATTGATTTTTTTCACTCTACGATTCGCACAAATATTGAAGCTCATTTTTTAAGCAAGGAGGATTATTAATCTACATTTCTTTAAAAATAAGTCCATTTTGAAGCACGGTACCTTGCAGGGCTTATTTAATGTGCAATATGCAAATCAGATAAGCAAAACATTCTTTTATTTCTTTTTAACCAAAAAGTGGCATTCCCAGCAGGCTGTGAAACCTCATCCTCAGCATTGTGCTGTCATGTGTCGTATTGTTTGGTTAAGAGATTAAAGAAGGAAATGTTGGCAGGGCTCGTTCTGGTCAATGGTCGGCATTTTCTTAGTTTGGTTTCATTTTCACTAACCCTGAGGTTGTAAACAGACTGTGTACAACATCACCTGTGGTTCCTAAGATGAAACAATGATTCAAGGCCATTTCTTCCCTAAATGGATGCTGTTAATCTGTGGTATAACAAATATACTTTAAGTCAAGGGGGGGAAAAAAATGTTCCTGACAAGTAGCAGTAATGTTTCTGAGAACTGCAACGTTTCTCTTCATCACTGGCATCACCTGTTTCTGGAGCTATGTCTTCAACTGTGTGACTGTGAGAAAGCTTCAGTATGGAGGACGAGGTTTACTTCTCCACCCTCTGTGTGTACACAAATGGGCAGTGGTTGTTAAAATGTTTCAGGAGTGAAATGGGCTGCTGACCTGCATGAACAACATGTATTCAGTCAGTCCTAGATAAGCTGTAGTCACTTGCATGTGAATGTAATATGAGCCACAGACTGGCTGTAAGTTGACTTGTTTGACTGTGGACTTTCCTGGTTCTCATTTTACCTTCCTAATTCTGCAGGCCAGAATGCAGTGAATTTCTCCGAGTCTGCGTTTCCACATCACTTGAGTCAGTTGCTGGGCCAACTCTGGGCTGGATTTGGTCTATTTGTTGAAACTTTTCTCAAGGGAAGGGGAACCCATGATAAGAAACATTCCAGGAGTGGCTTTAATGAAAAAGTAGCAAACGAGCACAAATTAGATTACCTTTATAAATGTCTAAGGTCAATCAGGGCTCTCCTGTTCTTTCCTTCATCCCAAGGCAATATTAATGAATGCAAAACTCCTCTTTGCCGAGGGGCAGCCTTGAATATCAAGTCTTCCTTTGGATGGATTTAATTCAAACCCCTGGTAAACCCTGAAACTAAAGTAGGATGGTAAAATACAATGTTAAAAAAATAAAAGGAGAGAGACATACTATTTACCATTTTCTTTGGTCTTCTCAGAAGCGCTGAATCACAGGCTCCCAGAAACAAACCCTTATTCAAGGCAGTATTTTGTATTTCCTACCATGTTCCCAGTTAAGTTCATTAGGAACCTTTCATGAGTCAGAAATGCTCTTTTAGGTAAATGTGACTGAATAAGATGCATTTGAAGCTGATCAGGCTCCTCAATGTCATAAACTCTGCTTCTGGTTGTAACTGTTTGTCCCAGTAGATCCTCAAAGTAGAGCAGTTGCTGTGTGTCATTAGCTGTGTGTTTGCTTTCCTCAGGGTGTTTAGCTACTTTCACTGCAGCTTTTATTGCACTTAGCACTACAATAACATCTCGAAATGCCCTACCTTCAATTCCAGAGAGCGGTCAAATGAACAAACATTAGTCACACAAAAAGATAATTCCCTGAAATAAAATACCTTTCGTACTATGATCTGAAGAAGATCAAAATTCAATTTCCTTTCCTTCCCTGAGTGTAAGAATAGCCTCAAATATGAAACATTGAAGGCATGAACTGTGCTTGCTGCTTTTAGTGTGCAGAATAACAGGACTGCAGGTCTCAGCTCAAAGCCTGGTAGCAAACCCTGCTGCTGCAAGGGCAGCTCCAGACTGAGTAGGTGGTGACTGCTTGAGTTGTTCTGAGAATCTTCTCTTCTTTCTTTCATGACAGTCACCTGCCACAGAGGATGAATTGTGATGAAAGATAGCAAGTCATGCAGAGCCTTCCAGGCATGATAAATAATGTAGTATAGCAGGTGTATATAAAACAATCTCTTAACTGATTATATTCTGAGGTGACTACTTGATTGCACTGTGAAATCCCTTGGCTGGACTTTTTCCACTATTCTGGACATTTGGAAATAGAAGAAAATTTTCCAGAGGTACTCAAGCAGAGGTATTGTGGCCTTCCCCAAAGGCTCTCTTCTATCTACTATTTATGCCCTTTTATCTCCAGCTGGTTTTTTCCTAACTTCCTGCTGTCCTGCACACATCCTCCTGCTTCCACTCTAAGTGGGAATTTCAGGTGACATAAAATCACTTCAGAGGACTGACACTGACTGACCAACAGAAAAAAATGGCCTAAGGCCATAATTTTGGAAGTCATGGGATTAAAATAATGTGTCTGCAACATAGCAAAGCAGCTCACACATGGCTTTTTGTCTGTTCACAAAATGAGTAGCAGAGCTCCCCAACATGCAGGAGCCCTTAATGGCCAGACTCCTTCTGATCAGTGGGGTCAGCTTTTGCAGTGTCTGTCTGTGGTAGTGATGACAAGGTTGAGAATAACTTCATGTGTTCCCAGAACCATTTCTGCTGCGTGGCTGTGTAGCTTCTGATCAGTGACCTTCGCTTTTGCCCTTTTATCAGTTCTTTGATGATGGACAGACTTATCACAGGGAAAGAGACAATATCTTTAAGGGGAAAGGTTATTCTTATTTCCAGCAGATTTTACCTAGAAGATCACGTACATAATACACATTTAATATAGGAAATTCTCACAAAGGAGGATCATGACCCACTGGGTAGTAATCAGCACTTGCCTTTTTTTCCGGAATGTTTTAGTCCCTTAACTAATTAACTAGTACTTGTAAAATAGATATAAATTCATTATATTAAAATGTACTTTCCAAATGTATTTCAAACTGAAATAACTTTATCTGTTAGCTTTTCTGTTGTTTGCTTTTCCATTGTTTCAGGGTATTTGCAGTCGCTGTCGTGCTCAGTTTGTTTATGCCTTCTGGTTTTGTTTCCATCTGAGTCTCTACATACTTGAATGTAATAGTAAAGCTTTTAAGAAAGACAAGATGGTCTTGGGGTTAGAGCACAGTAATAGGATTCTGGAGACCTCAGGTCTCAGTGTGATGCTGCCACAGCCTTCCTCTGTGATCTTAGGCAGATTACTTAGTCTTTGACTGATTCTCCTCCTCTGTAAAAGGCACATTAGGATATTAAGCTCTTGGAGAGTCATGTATTAAAAACATTTATTAAAAAAGTACAAAGAAATGGATTTTGTAAGGGCAAAAAATCAACACCCCACTATCCTGAAGCCATGAGGAGAAGGATGTTGAATTCTTTTCCAGAGCAGTGCTGCATCATAAGCTCTCAATTAAAGCTGTAATAGGAGCAAAGAATACCTGCATTTTGCAGTGCTGGCTAGCTAATGAGCTGTGCAGAAAAAAACAGCCCAAGAACAGTTACAGAAGTGTGCTCTGTGCAGTTCAGCTCATTTGCTCTTAGACATATCAGCTCTGTTTTAACTAAGCACTGAGAAGGCTGTCATCAGTTAGAATACTCAGATTATCAGTGTGCAGCTTAATATAAGTTTATGTATAATGTAAGTTTAATATCAACAAGGTCCAAACAGTTTCGTATACAGAGCATCACAGAAAGCACCTCCCCATTCCTTTGCAAGGGAATAAATATGTTTTCTTCATGGTTAGAGAATCTTCTTTACTTAGTTATTGATTAGCTGAGTCAAGCAAACTTGTTAACCTTACCTAATGCATTTTCACCCTTCATTTGCTGCAGCCATAGTTTAAAATTTGTACTTAAAAGAAAGGACTCTTCCTTTTTCCACCAGTGACTCCACAGTGTGCAGCTGTGGGTGGCACTGACCCCTGTTCCCCAGCTCTCTTTAAAACCACCTTAGATATTTCTGTGGAGACAGAGTGTCAGAAGAAGAGTACGGATTCTCCCTTGGTCCCTTTTATAAAAGAGCAGAGAAGGCAGGGCTCCTTATTTTGGCACTGTCCATAGCCAGAGTGATGGTAGCAGCTTTCACCATTGCTGAATGCTCCTGTGTACCCCTCCATGGGGCCAAGATTTACCCCCAGCCCACAGAGAGATATGAGGCCTGACCTCAACCCACTGCAAAATTGGCATCTGATTGATGCTGTCCTTTGAGAGGCCCAGGAGGAGCAGGGAGTGCACACCTTGGTGATTGAGGAGGCTGTGTGGGGAGGCAGAGGGAGCTGCACTGCTGACTTGCTACTCCACACAAAGAACTGCCTGAGTTGGGTAGGGTTGGAGTGGAATGGAAAAGGTACCCAGATATCAACATAAAAGGTGTCATTCCTAAAGTGTGCAGGAATAAAAGACAAATGGTAATAGGTCATTCTGGAATCAGAATCATAATGACAGAAAGAGAGCTGGGAATGAAAGAAAGGGCAGATAAATGTCAACAGTTAGGGAGCAGAGATCATGAACTCTCTCAGATGGAAGAAAGTGCTCAGAATATTCAGCAAAAGCAAGTTCGATTGTAAAATAAACTTCATCCCTTTGGAATGACTGCCTGAATAGCAATATTTTCCAAGGTGTTGTGACAGACAGGTGAAGAAAAGGGAAAATCCATCAGAGATGAGAGATGCAGCCAACCCATGGAATAAATGATAGTGATACACAGACACAGGTACTCTCTAAGATGCTGATGGCAGATGATGTTTTATCTCTTGAAAGGGAGGTGATGATCCTCCTCACCCCAAAGCACACCCTAGCAGAAAGGGGAAGAATGTAAAGTCAGAGGGAAAAGTAAACAGGTATGGAAAATGAAATGTAAAGCACATGGGTGGAAAGAAGGGTCTGTCTTTCCCTTATGGTGAAACAACCTCCCAGCTTTGGGAGTTTATAGAGCTGAACAAATGTCAGTCAGCTGAGAATCCCACCTAGGAACATGTGTCTTGGGCAACATTGATACAAGACAGGAGGAGTTTTGCACCCTCTGAAAACTGAGGCACTATAAAGTCCATGTGAACAGCCCACACTGACATATAATTTCTTTTTTTTTTTTCTGCGAGTAAAGACTGTTCCAGAGATTCTTAATAGAATACATTTGAAGTACATTAATTTTAAAAAAAATTAAAATCCATAATGTTCACAGCAAATGTGCAGTATTTGACAGATAACAAATCACATTACCTCAGTTCTGAGGCTGTCCATCAGACGCATTTGATATGGAAGTGGTTGGTTTGAATTGGCTTGAGAAATTAGAGGGCACAAACTTCACAGCAAATGGTGGGGTAGCTATGTTTGCTGTTTCTGTTTGTCAGCTGTCACTGAACAGTCCTGTTTTGACAACTGTGCCAGTTATTTTAGTCTACAGCTTGATCTTTTTGACTAAATATTGAGTATTCCTTGTTTTCTAACTTATTAACAGTATCTATTTGGTCAGCTCTGATATAGAATATCCTTCTTGATCTCTGATCAGATATCTGAAAATATTCACCATAAGAGTGGGGCAGGGTGGGGTGGGGTGGGAGGGTGAGTGATGTTCAAGATGGGTGTACAAATACTCAAAACAGGTCTATCCATGTGATTTTCAAAAATTCTTTTCCTCAACACAAAACGAAAATATCCCATAAGCAATTCAGATGACCACACAAGATAAAATATATGATCCAGACAAAATAAACTTCTTTCTTGATTTGAACAACTGTTGTCAAACTACTGGGGTTTTTTTGTAGCAATTGCTCAGCTCCATCCAGAGCCTTGCAAATCACGATAACAAAAAAAAAAAAATAACCACTGCCCCAGCTGGAGAGATGATCAAATGCTTCTTACCTTTCTGACAAACTATTTGTCACTATTTTTCCTCTCCCACAGTGACATTGCCTTGTCATGGGTGTAATTTTTTAGCATTTCAAAAGCCTGTTGTTGATCTTCATACAGAGATTATAGATCTTTGCAGTACTTCTCCTTCATTATTTGTAATTTACATCTTTCCCTACAGTCTGTAATAATACTGTAACACTGTAATAGTCCCTCTCTCAGTTTTTGTCCTGCTGTTACTTTATACTATTCCTTTGGGACTTGCTGGTGAAATTAGTATGTTTTGATTCAGATTTTTAATTACTGTAAAAGCTGTGTGGAGTGGGTGAGTCTCTACTAAATGCAAAGTTCGAACACTTGGGCACACACCTGAGCAGAACTCTGTGTCTGTGGCTGTGTGACATCTGAGATGAGTTATTCCGTGGCCAGGACAGGGAACAGCCTCACCCTGTGCATCCCTGAGTGCTGGGAGCTGCAGCCCAGGTGGGGCCAGCTCTGCCAGAGGCACGGCAGGAGCAGCACAGCCTTCCCCAGCTGCTCTGGAACTGCTGCACAGGCTCAGGCTGAGCTGACCTGCAGCTCCTAAACCTGCTCTGAACGTGTGTCTTTGCAAATAGGTCATTTCCAATGCAGGCTAACTTTGGAATGCTTTTGGATTGGTTTTGCATCTTTTTAATCTAATATTGTTAATCCTTATGTAATAAATAGAATTGCTCTGGTTGGTTGCTTTTCTCTGCTGCTGTATGGTATTTCTGGGGTTTCATTCTGCTCAGAAAGGGCTTCAGGGTTAATTTATATCCATTTAGCTAACTGGTGCAATTTTAGTGCTTGTTCTCTTTTATGGCAGACTAAGACTCATTATGCAAATTTAGTTCATGCTTGTAAATTCATCAGCACAAATTAAACCAATGTATGAAGACTCTCATGGAAAAGTTGCTCCAGTTTAATCAAATCAGTATCAAACAACACTTTCCATGCCTTTGTGTACAGGCCAGGCCTTATAGGCTTTAGGTCACCTAACAAAAAGTGAACAAGTCACCTGCTGAAGCCTTAAATTCTTTGGGAGAAGCTCCCTCTTTTGCAAAGTGAATTTTACAGTACCAAGCACAGCAGGAGACTCTTCACACACAACCTCCCTGCAAATCCTATATAGCAATGCAAACTTTCATTTTATAAGCATGCACATAGAAGCTGTGCTGATTATTCTGGCAGTTACATAGCATCCTAATTAGGTTTCTTGGTTTGGGGGGCTTGTCTTTGCTGTAAAGAAAATCAGATTCAGACAGTGGAACTGATTTCTAAAATCTTCTACAAATAAATTCATCCCTGGGCTAAAAGCCAAACTGCATCTCCAGATGCATGTGAATGCAGCTCCCATTTTTCTAAGAAGAAATGTCTGTGTTCACTGAAGAATAGAACTTTTCTGTTCCAAAAGCCTGACAGAAGTTTTAAGGGCAATGAGGAAAATAATATTTATAAAAGCAGGCATCATTGCAAAGAAGAATGCTCACACTGCTGTGATTTCAACAGTTGATCCTGAATACTTATCAGCAGGTGAAGCACAGAGTGCTTAACTTCTCACCATCAAAGAGTTCTAGCAGAATTTCATAGTGAATTAGGAGAGAGATAAAGCAGCTTAGGGGGTCACACTATTTCCCTTGTTCTAATGAACTTCTTTGTTGATGATGAGAAGTTACTCCTTCCATGTTCCTTCCTGTTGTCATAGATCCAGCAGTGCTGCCACAAGGCTTCATCCAAACAGAATAATTGGTACAATTCTTTTTTGGTATTTTATTGTTTTATTATTTAATGCATCCTTCTTTCTCCTCTGTCCCTTTCCTTTCATTGAAGATGGAGACCTGGAGGACTTCAACCCTAAGGGGGTTAGAAATGAGAAAGCACACAAAAAGATTCCCCATATAAATTCATTTTAAGAATCTCACATTCTTTCAACACAGCTCATTATTTTTTAGGACGTTCATTCCTTCTCAGTGTTAACAGCACTGAAAGTGAGAAGGTATTTGCAACCTCCACCCACTCTGCTGGTGGAAGGAGGCAACTTTCACTTGAATTAAAACAAGTTGCATGCAGTACTCAGTGTCCCTTAAGTAGCACTTCTACCTAATACTTGACCCTGGCTGCAAAACTAAATCCACACAGTAGGAGTAGCAGTAGCCTTGTGAACTCAAACCAAAATGCTTTCTAGTGTACTGTGTTTATTGGTTTTGTCTTTTTTTAAAAAAGGATAATGCTTCTTCCAAAATTAACTGCAGCTGAAAACTAAACCAAGAAAGGCTTAAGCAAACAACAGTTCCTGAAGTGGGGAATGCCCTGTGAGCCCTACTGTGAGGGCAGAACTCATATTGCAAATTATGCTTTGATATATTGCTAGATATGGCAAGATGCCCTATATTAATTCCATTTTAATTAATGCAGTTATATTGTGTGACATCTACTGAAATACATATAATCACTTCATAATAAATTGCCAGGTGATTTATGTTACCATTTAGCTCTTCAAAAGGTCTATTTGGTTGCCAAACTACCAGGCTGGATGTGTGAAACTCACCATTGCAAGATATTTGCTCTATTTTCTTCCTTCCCTTGCGAATGTTTCCCTCCTCTACCAGGAATTCAGTTTTATTAAATCAGCTGTGAGATTCCTGCGCTTATAATACAACTACTTATTCAACAATGTTCCTATTTTGTCTTGATGAAAAAGTAGTGTTATATTCCTGGCCAGCAGGATTTGAACCCAAGTGCTGCAGGTCATCATTACAGTAACTGGTGGGAAAGAAAAATTAAAAGATGAGTTGGCTTTATATATAGCTCCAACTAAGTGTCTGTGCTGAGATTTCTCGGAGGGATTTAAGAAAGGGATGTCACAGAACAGGGTATAAGTAGTGGAAAAATGCTCCTCTTGGCTTCATCCAAAATTAGAAAGTGCCCCTGAAGCTTCTGAAACACCAAGAGATGGAAACCATCAAACCCTTCCATGTATTTCTAAGGATGCACAGACTAAGAACTGGAGAAAAGAGCCATGAAATGTGACAGGATAGTGAAATAGCTCAAACTTCCACTGTTCACGTTATTTCTGGGACTTCTGGCATTTTTGGGGTAGGATTCCTGGGACAGACAACCTTTGTTGGCATGGTGATTTAGCAGACATATCCTAAGTTTCAAGAGGGAAAAAATTGTCCATGAAGTCAAAGATAGCATCAGGGTTTTGCTATCTCGTAGCAATCTAGCAGAAAAAGTTCCTAGGCAGGTACTGGTTTCACAGCTATGAGAACATAAAATGAGCCAGTTTTCTGTGAATAACCCTGCTTTTTCATATCTTTTGTGATGAAACTTCCATCCCATGACACTGAATTGTCTCCCCATTGTTTTCTCACACTGTCTGTATGACAGTTCAATGCTGTTGTTTCAACTGATGGAAAATGTTTCAATTGGGACTTGGATTTGAAGGGAAATTGTGTTTTTCCAAAAATTATTTTCTTGGAGGGAAGCATTTCAGATTTTCCTTCAGGATTACTACTTGAACCTCTGGGGGAGTAATTTATTTTAAACAAGCCAAAATTTCCCTTTGAGAACTGGCTTGTCTGGGAACTGGTAATACAATCTTCTATCTACACAGATTATAGTGCTTAAACATTAACATTTAAGTTATTAACATTTGCATGGTGTGACACAGTTGCTCTGACCACGAGTCTCTTCCCAACAATATGTGCTTGTGGGCAAGTTCATCATCATTCTGTGTCTGGGATTTTTTGACATCCTACAGCTCAAAGAACACTGGGGCTGGGAAAAGAATGCCAAAACAATCCCAGCAAGGTCCCAGTATTGCTGCTCCTACAGCTTTCTGATCTCGACCAGCCATGGTATTGGGTTTGGGTTTAGGGTGAGGGTTAGGAATAGTGTTGGGCTTGAGGGAGTCAAATATTGGTTTTAGCCAGGCTTCTCCC
Organism: Passer montanus; assembly: GCF_014805655.1. Lineage (NCBI taxonomy): Eukaryota > Metazoa > Chordata > Aves > Passeriformes > Passeridae > Passer > Passer montanus. The sequence continues at coordinate 5,965,981 of NW_024369929.1, forward strand.
CCTGGATTTTTCTTCTGATAGGCTCAGGGTAGCTGAAGTATGATGTACCTTAGGGAGTGATGCAGTGAAATTGGAACACTTTTGGCTTCCTTCTCTCTGCTGATTGAGGTGAACCAATACATGGGAAAGATTGGAAATTTTCTTCTAAAATGCACTGTGCTCCCAACCAAAACCTTAGCATAAATACAAACAGAGTGAACTGAAGAAACAGAGTATCTCTGGTTTTGCATCAGTAGATTAAATTAGAACTTAGATTATTTTCTTTTGAGCCTCTTTTGCTGCCTGTTAGTGCCCCTCTTAGCTTAGCTTCCCTTCTGCAACTCTAGTCATTATTGTTTTTCCACTGGTCTGATTCCACAGCTGTGAACCTTTAGAAAACACTGGAAAACAATATGCCACAGCTGGTTAAAATGACAGGCGCTATTTCTTCATTGTCCATTTTATCATTGTTATTTTCTTTCAGGAAAAAAAAAATCCAAACCTACTTTGCTACAATATGTGCAATATATTTAAAAGAAAAGTTTTAATTTTTCACTTATTACTTTAGGACAGTTAGTGGAAAAGCGTCTTCCTTATATCTATCTAGTGAATGTGTCATTGTCAGCTTTGATTGCAGAGATATTGGGACTCTGACCTTCAATGACATTGCTAGCAAATTTTGACTGACAGCACACAACACTGCAAACCCCTGCTGCACATGCCCGCTCTCCTAGGAAAAATCTTTTCTTTTTAAGAGTGCTCTTATGCTACTGACTGTAGACTATCTTAGATGCTAAAATACAAGGTAAAACTAGCAATATCTAATTACACTTATCAAATGGGACCTGGAAAGACATTTGCAGTTCCTGTGTAACCAGTTACACCTTCTGTGGCATATTTTAGTGAGCGCATAAAAGCTATCCTCAGTCTAAAAATTAATAATATGTAGCAATAATTTCTGAGTGTGAGTGCTGATACCATGTAGTGTGACCACTCACTCATGCTTTACTGTGTGGAAGGAGCATTTTCTTTCACAAAACCATTGTATGTGAGTGTGTTGAATATGGCTGAGGCATTCACAGGCTCTGAGGGCTGTCTGTAAGTCAGAATGAACTTGGTGTAGGTAGCTCTGCAAGCAGCTTCAAGCAGTCAAAAACTCAACAGATTTCTCCTTCCAGTCACAGAATCATTTAGGGTGGAAGAGCCCTGTCAGATCATCAAGTCCAATCTAATATCTCCAGAGGAGCAGTGTTTAGTTTACTAACATCTCACTACAGCAGCCATGCTTAGGAGGGCATAGCTTTCCAAAAGCACTCCTAGTGCCTGGTTTTTGCAGACTGCACCCTGACCAGCAGGTTGGGGAGCACAGCAGCAGTGTGTGCTCCCAGGGCCATAAGGCTCAGGGGCTGTGCTTCCCATTTAGGGCCCTTTCCAGCAACTCTCTCTGCTGCTCACAGGCTGTGTTGAGTACCACATATGCTTTGCTCACAGGCTGTGTTGAGCACAGACATGCTTTGCTCGCAGGCTGTGATGAGCACAGACATGCTTTGCTCGCAGGCTCCAGTGCCTGGCTCCAGCACAGGGCTGGCTCCAGCCTGAGGCTGAGCCACTGATGCTGCCAACACACATCCTTGCACTTCTCACACCCTGAGCAGCACAAACCCTGCCCAAATGCCAAACCAGACACCTGGATAACCCCCTCCAGGGGCACACCTGGAGAGTGTCCTGTCTCTGCCCTGCCTCTGTCCTGCCTTGTGTCCCAGGCTGTCCCTGGCTGCCAGCAGGACACTGACCCGGGCAAAAGTCAATGGCACTGGGCCCTGGTGAGCTCAGCCCTGTGGAAGCAGCACACATGCTCTTGCAGCAGCCCAGGTGGGAAGAGGAGATTTAGAGCCCCTAAGAATCCCCCCAGTGCAAGTTGCATCCTACCACAGCAACAGTGAGGAGCCCAGGCCTGGTGCAGAGGCAGCCTGCAGCCCTTCCCTGCTATCTCTCTTCCAGCCAAAGCATTTCATTAGGGCAGCCCAGTATGGCTCTTGCTCTCCAGGTCTCCCTCAATCTCTGTCTCCTTGACTTAAAAATATTCAAAACATTTTAACTGTGTATTCAGTTTTATTTCTATTGACTCTATATGAATAACACCTCTCCCCCCTTGACACCCTTGATCAGGTTTTTATTAAAACTTCCAGGCTGTGGCTCTTTAATATAATTTTTAATGCATTTTAAATTCTTTCTGGAATTTCGTATGGTGTCCCAAATGCTTGAAGAGAGTAAGGAGATTTATAAATAAAATTATTTTTAGTACACTATAAAAGAAACTGTAACACTAATGCTGCAGTGATAAGACAAAGCATGTGTGGAATCCCTTTTTCTACCCGCCACGTGCTACAAAAAATTCTGCTTATATGCTGTATTACAAATGAGTTAGACTAACCCAGAATACTATTGCCAGTATCAATCAATAGACTATGAACACATTAGTATATTAGCAGTTTATGACAGTATTTAGGATCATATAGTACAATAATGGAATACACTCTCTTCAGAGGTACCAGGCAGTCGTATTGTCTGGCCTGGTGTGAGTCTCCATGTCCAGCTCCTGTGGTTTCCTAGGCAAAGCAAACAGCTTTTGCAGGGACTGATTGTTTTTGCAGTGGCAGTAGTCTGTGCAAAGGTCTCTGATACAGTATGTTTGAACAATCATTGCTGTATCTTATCTGCTCTAGGTAACAAAGAGATTCAAATTTAGGGGCTAAACAGAGTAGTGTCCGTTGTGTCCAGTTACTTGAATTTTTAAAAGCAATTTTCAGAGCCAGAAAATGCCCAGTAACTCATTCCTTTAGTCTTGACAGTACTTCCTTTGACAGCATATGTTCCAGGCCTGCAAAGACTTAATAAGGCTCTTACTGAAATTGCTTCTGTGGTGAGCAACGGAAGAAAGGAAAATGTAAAATTTGTTAATGGGTATGTTTCTGTCATGGAAAGGGGCTTTATTATATGTCACCTGGGGATCCCTGTATGGCTATCTAATGAAGACTTACTGAAAATGGAGATAGATTATGCAATATTGATACAATTCTTCTACTCATAGAAAAAAAAGTGCCTTTCCCAGCTGTTGCCTTTGCATGCAAGACAAAAAGAAAACAAAACAAAACAGCAACACAACCCACCAGAAAACAAACAGTGTGAAAGTAAGCACACAGAAAGGCATGGTAGCATGGCAGAGAAGGCAGGTCCAGTCATTTCTGGTCCCAGTTATTTGTGATGTGTCATGCAGAGAAGTCCACAGGGATGAGACAGGACAATATTCAGGCATCCCTCTGTTATTGGAAGTCTGAGGGGAGACAGAGAGTGGGAAAAGGCAGTCTGCATATTTGTTTGGAATGTGGAGCAAAGTCAAATTCAAGAACACGGCACTGCTGGCAAAAGTAAAACCTAAAATAAAACTGATGCCACAGATTTGGAGCATTTGCTGGCAGAGCTAGAAACCATCCAGAATGCAGGAAGCTGGTTTGTGATGGGAAATGCATTTTGTCTGAGAGAGCCCTCCAGGATGTATCCAGCCACAAAGAAGATGGAGAACTGACATTGCTCACTGCATGAGCATTTTCTTGTCATCCACAAGGTCACAGTACTCTTTATTCAAATCCTTCCTGGAAAGCTGCTTTTGCTTCACTGCCTCTGAGAAGGTAATGGCTGGGGAGAGGAAAATACTTGTCCTCACTTCTCCCTGCCCCCCAACAGGCTGCAGCAAAATGAACTTTCACATGAATTAGCCCTGTACCTGCACGTTTGCTGCCCACAGCAAAGGGAAGCTTCTCTTTTTCTTCCCTGTCCCTCCTCTGGCAGGCAAGCTAAAAGCACCTGGCAAACTGAAAGAGGGAGGCTGCTGCTGAAGAAATAGCAAAACAAAGACTATTTGGCCCAGAAGTCCTAAGATTTCTGACCTGTTGCAGAGATTCATTTCAAATGGAGAATGAAACCCTCCAATTAACTCTGTACCTACAGAAACATTGCCCACAGCTGCTGAGCAGTGATATCCACAGGCTGTTGTGGGGGCAATGGGGATGGGCAGGGGAAGGGCACTCAGAGCTCTGGAAAAGTGCTTCAGGTAGTTGTGGTCAGGTCAATCCTGAACCAAAGCACTGCTGGCCAAAGGATTGTTTCTGCTTTTAAAAACAAGTGTGGAAGGGACAACAAACCCCGTGACCTCCAAGGACACATTGGTATTGCAGTAACTTAGAACTTCTTTAGAGTTACGTTATGACTATTTTATATACCTGATGAATTTGAATTTTTTAAAGAAATCTGGAAATCATCAAAATTATATTTGATTCTATGCATCTATTTGCAGCACTCATTGATCAGATAGTATTCAGAGAGCCTGCTAAATGTCCTCACTTAGTATTTGCAGCTGCAGCATGCCAGACTTGCCGGAAAACTGTAGTTTGATAGTTTTAGTCAGAAGTACTTTCTACAAGTACAGGAAAAGCTTTTCTTCAGAGAAGAATGATTGCCCCACATTTTCCTTTCCCATCTCCATCTTCTCTTTGGCTCTGCTCACAAGGGTCCTCAGAATCTGGAAGAGCAGAACCCACTGTGACTTAGAGATCCTGGGTAGCTGCAAGGGCTTGTCTAATGAGGTCTTTCAAAAATCATTTTCTAGGACAAGAACTTTTCCTCTTATGTATTTATATACAAACTACCAACTAATTCCTACTAACAGGAATTATAGAGAAAGCTTTAAGCTGGCAAGTTTTTCAAAAAAAGGCTTAACCTATTCAATGCATCTACAGGAAGAATGGAAAGAAATATTTTTCACAATGTAGTATGATTTCTTTTTCTCAATAAAATCATAATTTCACGATAGTTTATTTTAAATTTGTTCAGAAATAAGTTTGCAGCAATTCAACCGGGACTCCTGAGCATTTAGACAAATATTTGTTCACAACAACCAATTTTTTTTAGTATGAAAATGATTTTCAATATCAACACCAGATATATCCAGGTATAATCTATAACAGCACCATGATATACACCATTCTTTCTACTTTTTTTTCTCCATACTCGGTATGTATCAGTCTTGTGGACCCTGAATGATTGAAATACATAGCATACATGTCAGACTTTTTTCAAAGCTCATAAATGATCAATATATCTTTGAGAGGGAATCTGATTTCTGATACATTTATGTTAATAAGAATGGAAACATAGGCCACTGGAAATTGAGAGATAAATCAATAGAGAGGTTGGACCTTCAAGAAGTTCAGTGTACAATAAAATAGACAGCAAAATACGCTTGCTGCTTGTCTGCAGAGCTTGGAGTGACTACAGCTGACCAACAAGGTAAATCAAATCTGCTGCCAATACATTCTTCTGCTGTCCAGATAAAACAGCGGACTAAGCCGGTGAACTTTCACCCTTCACCCGAGCTCTCTAAGCCAAAGTACAGATTAAAAAAAATCAATAACCCCAATCGATGGGAAAATATTTTTAGTCTCTAACTGAACGATATGTTTTGACAAGGCCAAAGAGGCGCACGAAAGAATGGGAAAAGATAAAAGACAGAAAATTAGGATTTTGTTTTATTGGTCGAGGTAGGATCACTATTCATTCCCCCTTCCTACAAATCCCATTGACACTGGCTAAAATTATCTCACAGGAAGGAAATAAAATGAGAGGTTATGAATTCATTAAATAGTCTGATTTACTGTGTATCCTTGTAACACGTTATCTGTGCTGGGTTTTGTTACCATTATCAGACACTTAACATTGAGAAGACACTTTGCAATGTGTTAACATGGAAATGGGCACTATAAGCACTTTGCAAGGAGAAAAAACAACAAATATTAACAACCTGTGCCTTTCCCTCATGCTGATTTCCAGCTCTGACTTCAGTGTACCTAAGATAAACCACAGAATACCAGAACCCCAAAGCAAGGCAAGAAGCACAAAGTGGTACCACTTGCAGAACCCTGAGGAATTACAACTCACCAACAAAGGCACGAGGGTCTCAAGGAGTGACAGAGGAGGGTTTGCTCAACAGCTCAGCAGCTGTAAAAGCTGTGTTGTGCAGGGCACTAAATGCCACCTGAGAGTCCCACTGGGCAGCGAGGCTGTGCCACGGGCTGGCACAGGGTGGGGAACTGGGACTTTTCTCCTTGTTCCTCCTGCCTGCTCCTCTCCCACAGAGCTCAGGCTGCAGCCCCTCGCTGCCTCACCCCAGCCCTGTTGCTGGCACTGCTGGGGGTCTGGGGGAGCCAGGGCTTGAGGGGCACTGCCAGGTGACTGCTGTGGCTCCATACATGATGCATGAGCAGAATCTCCAATAACCTGCAGTTTAATAAGGTTTATGCAGCACTTGGACTTTTTTTTTTCCCAAAAGGATGTCAGCAAGCTCCTTTACTCATTAACGTGTTATCTAAGTGGTCTCTGTTGTTCTGTTTACAAAACATGTGAGGGGTGATTAGAGGCAAGCAAAAGGTGATGTTGAAGGGTACACTCCTCTTCAGAGAACAGCATCAGATCTGTTTATGAATGCTGATTTTTGTGTTGTTTTGTCAGTTAGAATGATTCTTGTTGCCTCTGGCAGAGCCTGCAGTTTGCTGTCAATCCCAGGTCACTGGGAACCTCCAGGCTGCAACAGCTCAATGGCAAATGGCAGAGAGGTGTGCAGGTGGAAATAAGGGAACAACAGCCAAATCCACTGTGCAGAAATGGGAGCAGGGCTGGGTCTGGGCAGCACTGACACAGGCACACTCTCTGACACTTGTTTCCCTGGAGCTGTTTCCCATCTGAGCGTAGGATGGCCATAGGGCATTTTGGGAGGTGGCAGTGGGGGGCAGGCTCAGGAATACATAGAAATAATATTGTTCTGAATATGTAGGAATGAAATTATTGCCTTCTAATTCCCTTGTGCTCATCCGTCAGTAACTACATTTTGCTTTGAATTTACTTTAGAGAAGAACTTTTTTGTTTCATAATTCCACAGGAATGAGCACTTGTCTAGGCTCCTTATTCCTCATGATTGCCTCCTTTTAATCCAGAATACAATTGCAAGAAAATCAAAAGCCAGAATTCTGAAATACTTCTCCCTAACTTATGTGGTAATTATTTTCACATTCAGCAGGTGTTTCATCTTGGTTTTCTCTCACTGACATTTCAGAATGAACTATGCTAGAGCTTTCATGGAGTGGTGGTTGCAATACAGGCTCCCATGATTGAAATGCTGTAGGTAGCTCTTATCATCCTTGAAAGCTTTCAACATATGCAGTGAAGTATGATGACTGCTAGAATTAATTAGAGAAAACAGATGTCAAGCATTTGCCAAGAGTTATTTAAAGAAAATCCATTGCATACAGGTAGTTGATGGTAGGGTTTGAAATGTTACTAGCAGCTGAGAAGTGGCTGAACATTTTTCTGCTTCATAGCAGGTATACCTAAAATACATTGAAAAGAACACTTGGGTCACCCATAAAAGTTAAAGCAGAATAACACAATGGTGGCCATATTTTTCTTCTTATTAATGTTTCTGTGAGACCCTTAAAGATGATGGGCTTGCCTGGATTGTGAGCAGGAAAAGAATTTGACCCCTGGGAAGGCTCCTGATACATTCATGGACAAGGTGAGACCTGGGATACGGAGCCCATTTCTCCAGCAGAGGCACTGGGAAATAAATCTTTCAGAAATGACAGGAAGAATTAGGGGGGTGGCTTGGCCCTGGCTCACACCAGCTCCAACAAGGAAGTATCTTTCTGCTGTTCCTATGCAGATTACAGCTGTGTTTCCATCAGCAGCATCCACCAGCTCTCTGACAGAACGAGCCTGAATGCTCTTCTCTCTGCAGCAGCCAATACACCCCGTGGCCTGTTCAATCCTTTCTGCTTAAATGACTTATGTCCTGGCCTTCATAATTCTGTCAAAGAAAATATACAGCCTTCATCTTTGTTATCTTTCATTGTGCCTAAAGAGGTCAGAAGTTCAGGGCAGTTTGTGTAGATAGCCTGGCTGAATGTAAATATGGCCATCAGTTTTGGTGCAAAAAACCTGCAAGACAAAATTGACAATCTTCTTCCCACAAGTTTTGTGTGTGCAAGCATGAAACTCACCTTCCACGGGCATTTGTACTGTCGTGCAGCATTAATGGAAAGCACAAATACATGAGAATGCAGCTGAAGCCCAGTCACAGAAAGAGTGGATGAATGTTTGCAGGAAATTCAATGCTCCTCTCATCCATCACTATTCACATTCCTTTCCTTGCCTGCAGGTAGAGGCACAGAGACTTATTGGATGGGATTCATCTTACCTAACCTTAGACATATATAGTGTGGATATCTCTATCTCAGCTTGATGTCTAGACTCTTGTGAATGTCAATAGAGAGAAGCAGGCAGTTCTAAGGCCAATTCATCTGACCTGTTTTAGACACCTTCTTCAGGAAGAGATGAAGCTTTCCCTAAAACTGCCCATTTCTCTCTAGTGTCTAAAGGACAATTTAGGCCATTCAGTCGGGTACAGATCCATTCATTGTTCTATTTACATGTGTGAATCCCACCCCTCTAGCACATTAGATAATTTTTCCCCAGCTGGATCAGCTTAATAAGACCTATTTGGCCCCAAATTACCCTATATTCTTCTGGGCTTTTCACCCTCCCAAAAAGTTAAATTAGTTCTATTAAAATGTTATTTCTTTGGTCTAAACATGTTCTCCTGACACAGATAGAGGCAATTTTTCAGGTCAGGGTTTCCAAACCAACCTGCCCCCAACCCTGGGACATGGCAGCACTGCCTCTGCTCTTTCCTGGAGGTTCCTTGTCTCCTTTTCTCTCATCCTTCCATGCTCTCACCTGCTGCCTTTCCAAGCCAGCCCCAGCCCACCTCTCTGCTGTCTCTCTTCTGCTGAGGGTCATGGTGCTTCTGCTCCTGCTTTGGGCAATGGCTTTAGCTGTTCCTGCTGCTGCTGTATGAGAGCCATTTAATTGCATCTTCTATTCAGCCTGGATAAAGGGTGAGTAGGACATCTATTTGCTTTGACCAGGCTTGTGATTGATGCAACTGTTAATACTTTCCAGCGTAACACAATCTTCCCTCACCTCCCAAGGATGCTCTGTTGGTAACATGTCCCTGTGTAACTTTTTCAAGGACAGACAGAAAGTGATAGAAAAGGCAGGAGATGGCAGTGGAAATGCTGGTAAGCCTCTGCCCCGTTGCTGCAGGGTTGCCTCCTTCCAGCACTTGTCCCACCCTTTCCTTTGCTGCTGCCCTTGGTGTCAGCAGAAAAGGTGCTGCCTCCTTGCTCAGCAATCATTTCTAAAGGACCACTGGCAAGTTCCCTGTGCAGATCTCCCTGCAGTGTCCTGGGGTCATCTTTCCCCCTGGGAGAAAGCCAGGAGAGACACTTGCTGTCATTAGGAGTATCCTGAGCTTTCATTTTTTCAGGTAAAGCTGAGCAAAGTTGTCTTCTCAATAGGGCTGTACTGAGCAGTCACCCATCCCTCCTCTGCATGTGGGGAAGTTCCCTCTGCCATACCAGCAAAATGCATTGCTAATTCTCACTCCAGTCAGGCATGAGGCCCAAAGTGGGCAGGGGGAACAGCCCCTTCTCAGACCTAGAATGTGCCTCGTGTCTTTGAAGATAACAATTACACCCAGAGAACAAACTGCATAGCACAACATAAAAACAAATACACACAGAGCTCCTCAGTAAAAAAACTCCAATTTATATGACATTCATGGTGCCACACAACAGAACTTAAGTCATCCTTTAGGTTGCTGCAAGTCCCAGAAAAGAAAAAAAAGCCAGCAACATGTAAGGAGCCAGGAAGGGAAGGATGCAGAGAGAAAAAGAAGGCAGCTGTAGCCATCAGGAGAATAAACACAGGGAGCCTCCTGGAGTCAAAGCATTTTACTCCCTATTGTGCACAAATCCACCCCATGGCCCCCCAACAGATCAAACTCTGTTTCTCTTTTTAGCAACCTCAGCAGAACTAGCTGCATTTGAGATTTTCAGCTGAAGACCACTGTAGTTACAGCAGCTCACACAACCTGCAGGTTTGTTGCCCCATGCCACACACAAATAAGTGAGGTTCACGTAGGGCAGTCATGCCACAATGACCTGCAGATGTAGAGGTTCTGCAATCAAGTAGACTGAGCAGGGCAATGATAACATGGGTAGGAGATATTCTACACTATGAGAATGCTCCTGAGCCCAGGCACAGCCAGAGCACTGCAGACAGTGGGTGTAAAATGGCCAAGACATCTTGTTTAAAACATCAGGGGAGGGGGGAAACTCCCAAAATTTGCACACAGGAATTCAGTGGCCTTACCTTTGGCATGGAAAAAAATCTCCTTACCTCTGCAAGGTCAAGAAACACTCCTAACAATAAGACATATCTCAAATACCCCAAAGGGTCAGCTGGCAAGAGGTGCTCAGTAGGATTGGATGGTGATGTTCCAGCACGGTCAGTGCTGTGTAGGACAGGGCAGAAAAAAAGCATGTGTGTTCCTTAATGCATGTGCAGTATTATTCTACTGTTTGTCAGTCATCATTCAAGAATCAGCAAGAGGTGCTCAGTAGGATTGGATGGTGATGTTCCAGCACGGTCAGTGCTGTGTAGGACAGGGCAGAAAAAAAGCATGTGTGTTCCTTAATGCATGTGCAGTATTATTCTACTGTTAGTGTTTGATTTCTCACAAACCTCAGTGCTGGTGATGGTGCACAGCTCTGGCATTGCTTTGAGATGCACTGCCCTGTAGTTTTTCCTCTGTGCTTTTTTCCCACAAACATGCTGGGTGTGTGTCAGCTTTTGCTATGGGGCTGTTGCTGCTCTAACAGGACAACAGGAGACCAGGGCCAGGCCATGGAGACTGGTTTGTGACTTATCAGAGCCAGGAGGAGTATCTGTCCTCACCTGCCTCCTTCACAGTCCTCAGTACCTGTCTTCTGCCACTTTCTTCCCACTAGCTATTGCCTGTGCTCAGAGCATTACTATCCACAATGAGATGAGATTGGGAAACACTGAAAAATTTCTTAGTATAAATTATTTATTTTTAGTAGGAAATAGCTTAAGGAACAGACTAAATATTTTGAAAGTTTTTTTAAAATGTGTTAAAAGAACTATAGACCTAAGTGGAGTCCTTGCAGAAAAATAGAAAATACAATAGCAGTGGGAGACCCAAGGGAAATGAAGTTTTGAAACTTAGAGAATAATTGTAGAACTATCAATCCTGGGATATAAAAAGATAATTTAGATACTGCAGAGCCCCACAGTGGCTTTCTGCTATTTCTGTCATAATTTTCTGCCATGTTATTTTCTGTCAAGCCTTACGATATTTCTATAACAACTAACCCATTTGTTTCCCCAAAACTTATCTTTGAAAATTATACACAAGGTCAGAGTTACACAACTGAGCTCCATTTATTACCAGAAACAAGAAAATCTGTCTGGGCCACATCACCAATTGCAGCTGTCCACCTAATGGGATGGAATAGGTTGCAGGGAGTGTAACTGAGCAGTAAAGAGAGGCAGTGCAGGTGACAGAACAACAGTGACAGGAGAAAGAGCAGCAAAACTAAAAGGAAGAGAAGGTATATCATTGGCAACAAAACCAAATCAAGCTAATGCCTTCTCAAAGCAAGTTGGGTGCAATAGAGTGACTCATTAAATGAGCTGAAGTAATTTGACAAAAGATACATATAGATCGCTCTATTCATAAAAAGATCTCACTATCATACTTTGCAACTGGAGTCTATCCCAATACACAAGTATTGTCAAAGTGACAATGGTAAAATTCTGCCTATCCAGTAAATATTTTGATTCCTAAAATGTGCTGGTACTGCAGGTTCAAACTTCTATTTTCAGTCTTTCCTACAATTTTTGTGCTGCATCTTCCAGCCTGGGATGAAGAAGCGTGGCCAAAGCAAATTGTAGCATTTGATTGTTGCAAAATAGAGCTCATCTCTGAAACCTGAGTTTTCAGAGAGTCCTGATGAAGCAGACACAAATCACAGGGTTGAAATACCTGGATTTTCTGCAGGCCATAAATTCTGCCTTTTGCTGAACTCTGATGCACTTCCCACGGGGAGCATTGGCTCGTACTGTTGGCTGAATCTCACACACAGAAAACCTAAAAAATGTTGGTGTCTTGTGAAAGCACCAATGGTGAAAACATGGTGAAGGACATGCTTCAGGCCTCATTTAAGTGACGTGATGCCCTATGAATCTCATCTCAGTAGAGGACCTGTCTTCAGAAGGGGTGTAATCGATAAATCACGTGCCAATTGTATTTATTCAATATGTCAACTTGCACTCCACTCTGGAGTGCCTGGGCCAGAGGGATGGTGCTGTCTTTGCTGCACATCTCACGTTTGTGATACTCAGCTGGGGTCTGCTGTTTGGCAGCTCAGTGAACCACAGCTCCACCACTTCCTTCCAGAGGAGGAGGGCAGCTGGAAGGAAGGAGACAGTGGGAAATCCCACACATGGGAGGCAGGGTCTGTGAAACTCTGAAGCAGGATGCAGAGTGCTGCTTTCCAGGGACAAACAAGTCATGCCCTATTGCCCAAGGAGAAAGGACAGGCTGTTGGTCTGGGGTCTCCTGGAGCTGTTGGCTAAGTCAGTTCAGTGCTCTGAAAATCTGAACCTGTTCCTGACAGTGCAGTGCTGGTACTTTTGTTTGGCACGTGGCAAGTACACAGTGAGAGCAGGAGATCCAGGCATCTTAGAACATATCCAGAAATAAGAGCTATGCTGTTGGGAGATTTCCTCACTTTCTACTGAAGTATGTTAATAAAGACCTGATACAAGGCACACTGAAGTCCAGGGCAGATATTAATCTGCATTTGGTGTGCTTTGGCTTGAGTTTTAACATTCTTCTCACTATTTCACATTTTCTTTCCACATTAAACAAACACCAACATCATCCTACCTTGCCTAGAACAGCCTGCTGCCCCTGCTGTCGACCCAAGCTCCCATCTCAGGGCTGCTCCCTCCCTGCTGCAGGTGCAGCCCATTTCTGCAAGCCCTCTGAAAGATTCACCCCATCTCCATGCACAGTTTGAAACATCAGCAGACCAACCAGTAAACCAGCAAGGCTTAAAAATAGCTTTCTGCAAATTTAAGAGGTCAGAGAGCCTTTTTTTAGTTTAAAAAGAGAGAAATCAAGTCAAATAAGCCTGAGAGATTTACCTTACATTTAGACCTGGACTATGGTTAGTGCTGTTTTTCCTCTCCATTCTCCTGCACACATATGGTGGCAATGGGAGGGAGGGAGAAAGGAAGGGGGGTGGGGAAATAAAAGCTGTAAGAAGTGTAATTGATGGCAATAGAGGACAAAATGTGTGCACCAGATCCAGACACTCTCCAAAATGTAATCCTTGTTTGTCTATATGATGGGAATAATAGCCTTCCTCACAGCAGTACTGGGAAGGTCAATAAATAGTTAATGCTGGTCTAGGGAAATGCACAATGCCTGCAGTGTAAATCAGAAGTAACCCATTGAAATGCTTGTAGGTACATATGGATAGACCCAATGTAAAAATGGACAGATGCAGTTTCTTAAAAGAACAGTTCTGGTTATCCTGTAAACACTTAAGATTCTGTGCTGCTGTAAATCTGCATCATTTCATTGACACCACTGGAAATACATCAGTTTAAACAAGAGCAGGCTCCAGCCACTGATGCCTGCTGGCCACATAGCCTGGCACACCATGCCTGCAGCTTTCCCTTTCCACATTTGCCTGATTCAGCCTTGAAAAATTCCCACTTTAGAGTCCCCACTAGCTCATCAGTACTGTGTTTCCAATAAATCAGAATAGGCAATACAAATGTGGGGGTTAGGTTTTAAATGTTCACATATTTTTTAACTCACATGCCCACAAAGTCCCTTACTAGTGTTGCACAGCTATCCTGGAGAAAATGCCTTCTCCCTGCCCGCAGAGCCAGCTTCTTCAAAGGAAAGCACACACAGCCTCAGTGCACACAGCTCTCACCATCTCAGAAGGATGTCCATGATGCTTTAAACCAGCTCATAACATTAGAGAGTAATATAACTATTTCTGTGATGCAATAAATTCTAGTCAAGAAAACAAATGCTAAAGGATGATAACTAAACTGGAGCAACTGTGAAGGGTGTTCTGTGGAGACAAGGTGTGGAGGAAGCATTTCACTTAAGGCCTCAGCAGTGCTGAGTTCACCCATGCTCAGGATACCCAGGGGGGCAGCTTAGGGCCTACAAAAGGCATTTTTCCCACAGAGCAGGCCAGTCTCTGAGGAGATAAAGGAGTAAAAATTCCTGTGAATCCAAGCTAGGGACTGTTGTAAAAGGAGGATAAGGAGAGTATAAACAAATTGGAGTTTCTCAGCCCAAGCAAAGCCAGTGAGTGTTCAGCCCCTGTGCCTGGGTCAGCCCCCACAGCCTGGAAAAATGATTAACCCCCACAGATCTTCTGAGGGCAGAGAGGAGTGCTTTCCTCTCTGTGGGAGTGGGTTCTCCTCCTCCCCTGTTCCCTGAGTGGAATTTGCCTGTCTGTATTCCCTCAGGGAGTAGCAAGGGGGGGTTTGCACACGTGAGTGCAGAGATACAGATTTAAGATGTTGTGATCTCCTAAAAGGACAGCAAGGCTACATGTTTTGCTTGCCAGGCCTGTAGGCTGCTGCTTGATTTTGGCTCTCCTGCTCAGGTGTATGGACTCTGAGGGGAGGATGAGAAGCAGGTATCAAGTAACTTAAAGGTGTTTTCCACAGAAGCTGCCTGCAGTCAAACCTCTTGTCAGTCTTCTGCATGAAAAAGTGAGATTTTATTTATGGACATCAGTCCCATACCTGCTAATGTCCTTCTTTCCCTGCCATGCCATTGTGTTTGCTCTCTAACTGAGTGTCACTGCTGCTCTGGCAGTCTCAGGTGAGAGAAGGATGAGGAGGATGAAGAGCAGTGAGAAGGTGAACCCAACCTCACCTAAACATGGGCCAAGGGGCTCAACCAGGGCATCACTGCCCAGTGGAGCTGGCCGTGGAGCCAGGGGGAGGCAGCCCAAAGGACATCACTCCCCAGCTGAGGAAAAGTGAGGCCACCAGCAGCAAAAGTTTGCCACCATCACAACTTCAAGGCACCACCTGGGGAGGAAGAGCACCCTGGCTCACACGGTGCTTGCCTCCCTCTGAAGAAGGACAGGCCAGATTGCTCTTTGTGACATGGACACCTGCCTGCTGGAGTTGTCCTGCGGCAGGTACCAATTTCATGTAGGGCTCTGATCCACCATCAGCCAGGAATAACTTTCAATCACTGTGCTGCACTTGGACTGGCAAGTAGGAGGTGGAAAGCACACTGCAACCCTTCCCTGATTCAAATCCTTGGAGCCATCCTGTCCCCCGTGGGCTTTGAAGTTCATAAAGCATGTGTCTATTAAAGCACACAGAGGTTTGCACTCGGGCAGATGCACGTGCAGTTGGGAAGTGTGCCCTTTCTTTGATTGACTCAGAAAAGAAGAAATTTCTCTGACCCGGTAGAAATCAAGGATTTGCAATTACAAGTGGTGTTTACATGCACATCAAACACCTCTTAATGACAGGGAAAAGATCTGAAGGGAAGCAGCAGAGGTTTTCAGCCGAGATGAACTGCTCGAACAGGCAGGGATCTGCCAGCTATCCTGCAGGAAAAGGAAACAGGAGGCAGAAAGTGGGAGCAGAGGCGTGTGTGCTGGGTAGGGAGAGGAAGAAAAGCCTGGCACATTCACCAGTAGCAAATTGGGCTCCCGCATGGTCTAATTCCTGCTTCACCACAGACTGCTAACACAGCTTGGATAAAAAGGGAAAAAGGGAGAAAAAAATCTATTCAGGAGGCTGCAAGAGCACATAGAGTCTGTTCTGAGCTCCTTCCACAGGCAGACAGAAATCAATAAATCAATAGGAAATGTTCGCTGGCTGTAAAATGGGTAGAGAAGCCAGTGTCAAGCTGCTCTAAGATGGATGGACAGTAGGTTTGCAGTTTGCAGAAGGGCTAGAGGTGACTATCACCTTGAGATGGGATCAGCGGCCAGCAGTCCAGCAAGGCTTTGAACCTTGAGTTTATGATTAAGGGCTGGGGCACAGATTGAAACACTCCTGAGTGCCCTGCATAGCCCTGGCTGGCTCTCCTCTCAGCGGCACCGGGGCGCTGGCAGCTGCTGGCGCTGGCCCTGCTGTGCCACTCCATTGAAGTCAGGCTACAGAAGACTGAATAAAAATTGACTAGATGCCTGGTGGTAGTGAGGATTGATTGAAGACGGGCAGGGGTTTTCTACCCCACAGTTGGATTTTTTCCCTTCCTATGAAGGATTTGACATAATGTGGGCAGAGATACTCATTCAGAGCATCGCACCTTCATTCTCTCCCTAACGAGACAAGCGCAGGCACACCAAGCGGTGCCAAAGATGCTGAGGGGAAGTTGGCACGAGCTGAATCCTGCTTTTCTTTCAAAGGCAAAGTATTTGCACGGGGTGGAACAGATGGACTTGCAGAAGCCTCACTGTGTGTCTCTGTGTGCCCATTCAGGTTCAGAGGGTGGCTGCTCTTCAGTTGGTACTTTTCAAATGCAGAGATGATCTTCACTGTACTATGGCTCCTGCAGAGCCAGACAAGCAATCTAGCTTCAGGCTTCCTCCCTTCCACAGCATCGCCTCCAGGACTTACATTTCTTTCAGTCTCCATGAACTGCTGCTTACTCCATTCTTTGAAGGTAGTTGGACCTTTTTAACCTCTTGTAACTGAGATTCTGGCTCTCACAGCCCTCAGAAACAATGGATCTGGGGCCAGCTTCTTCCTCTCACCAAAACAGACTGTAATGCCATCATTGCTACCCATGTGTTATCATTACCTCTGGTCACACACTGCTGTGCTCAAAGGGGGGATATACACTGACTGTAACAGAATAAAGATTTCTAATCTGGTTAAATAGGACCTGGTATATTCCCTAAATGCTCTCCTGAAGTAACAATTTTTGCAATGCCAGTAAAGTAATCAAGAATTCTGTTTTCTGGACTGTTTTTGGAATCTTTGTTTCATTCAGACCTACTAATGCCTACAGTGAAACTCCTTTTGGCAAACATGAGCAGGTCTCTGCAAGCCTGAAACTGGGCACTCAGAGTGTAAGAGAGAGTCTAGGGAGTGAGTTTGGATGGGGTAGTCAGTGAGATGCTGTTTGGGGAGTTAGGCAAGACCCAAAATGGGTTTGTTTCACACACTGGAAACTGACTGTGAACAGATTTTGTTTTCTTGCCTACATATGGAAAAACAAGAAGTTCTGGCAGAACTTGGTTAAGTTTTCATCACAGAGCCTTGCTTTTGAGAAGAGACCTGGGAGTATCCCAAAACCAGGCAAAAAAAGGTAAAAGACTGTGAAAAGCCAGGTGCTCTAGCACTACCCCCTGCTACAGGTTACACTTACAGGCAGATTACCTGGCTCCAAAGATGCTCTGATTTATTCCAGGAATGTCTGTGGGAAGCTGCATGGATACCTCACCCAGCAGAGCTTGGCGCTGGGGGTCCAAAAGTCAGACCCTGATTCACTAGCTATGGTTATTAGAGAACCATCAAAGTAAACTTCCCCTCACATTGTTAGTATAAATAATAGTGGAAAAGAGCTAAAATAAAAGATAATAAAATACTTACAGTGGTGAAAGGGAAGAAGGTTTGCTCTCCTTCAATTTCCTGTTAGTTTTCAGATTTAGGGTATGTGATTCGCTGTGGAATCTAATTTTTTACTTGCTGTAAAAAACTAGAAACTATCTTAAATCAAGGGGGAAAATCTGCTCAATCTGTGGGTTGGCCCAGTGCTGCTGTTGCAGCAAAGTGGGTTGCCCAGGTGAACCTCTGAAGAAATAATTTGCAATATTTGGAACATAATTGAACCCCACTGAAGTTAACGGGAACTTTGGCCATGAATGGACTTTGACTTGGTACCTTCAGGATAAAATTCCATGATTTTTCTTTTTTACTACCCATGTATTAGTGTCCAGAAGAGATGCATTTTATTGAGACTATATCTCATACTTCTGGGCTAGGTACATCAGTGCTGAGAAAAGCCAGAATTTTCCATGTGAGCACTCTCCCTCTGGTGCTGCCAGTGCAATCCACATGGACACTGCAGTTCTGGTCACTTCCATCTGGAGCAGATGCATCAGCAATTAGTGATGCTTTAATCAAGAACTGAACTTCAGAGTCCTTCACTTTGCATGAATTCATTCTGTACTTTGCCACTGAATACTTGGAGAAACATGTACTGCAAAACAGTTAAGATTTCATTTTAAAAAATTGCATTTGATTAAGTGGACCGTAATGGATTTTGTGCATTTTGGTCAGCCCTGATATCAGTTTGGGGCTCTTTTCAAATATGTGAATTCCTATCCAGACTTTCTGAAAAAAATTCAGCTGCAGCTGGTTATGAGAACCAATATACAGAAATTCAGACCTCTGCAATTAAATGTATTAACAAAAATATAAATCACTGGGGGAAAGGTCTCTACTAGGGAAAATGCAGGCACCTGAAAGTTCAGGTGCAGCTGTTAGGAGACACACAGACTGCACAGGGTCTTTGAGGTTGCATGGGTTTAGCCTAGCTCTGATGGGGTGGTAGGAGCTGCTTCTAAGGTAAGGAGACTCTGGTCTCTCTCAAGCACTGCACGACTGTTTTGTAGATTTTTTTTTTAGTTCATCTGTGGTAGAGTGAAGGACTTCTAATGAAAAATTCATTAAATTTGTTGCTTTTTTTCTGTTTTCAAATCATTTGGAAATAGATGTTGACTTTGATTGATTTGTTAGTGGGTGGAAGTGGTGCTATGCTCTCTGTGCAAACATGGTTTATCCTGTGGCAAGTTTTGCTTTGTGTCTTCACTGCATCTGCTCTCCTTGTTTTTTATTATGAGTGGTGAATTTGGAGTGCCAACCCTAGAACATGCTTTCTGGGTGACTTAAGAGAATTTCAGTTCCCTAGGTGTTTCTTGAAAACAAAATATTTAATTTATATTAAACAGAAGAAATTAATTTAAATTTTTTTATTATTAGTTGCGGAGCCTTGTTTTTCTTTGCTGTACTCACTCAAACATGAGAGTTCCTCAAATTTAGCAGAAATAATTGTAGATTTAGATACTAATTAGAAAAGAAGCCTATTAAAAAGTGTACTACTGGGAGTAAATTGTTGCTTTTTTTTTCTTTTAATAAAATGAAAGCTGTGTGGTTTATTTAAAATTTCTGTTTTCATTCTGAAGCTTTTGTTTTAAAATACTATTAATATAGTCAGTAAAATTCAGATTCTGCTGAACACTTCCATTCTGTTTCAAAAATAGCATTCTTTTCAACACTAGAAATGACTAATAGAACACTTCAGTTCCTAATTTTATTTTAATGTATAAATAATTCTTAGGAAAGGAAGTAATTTCCTTGCAAAAATAATGAAAGAGGTTTTGTGTCACTTAGTACAAAGAGGAAACAATACAGCAGGAGCAAATATTTCCCCTATTGAGTAACAATGAGTCCACAAAGAGAAATCAGGTGTATAATAAGAAAATGTGTGTAATTCACTCATCCCACTTAAACTTTTTTTTCTTACCTGCTGCAGTTCCCCACTGGCTTCGTACAAACAACAAATCATCCTATTTCTCACACCTGGCAGCTCTCCCTTTATTGTTGTTTTTCATGTTTTTATCTTTCCTGTTATTTCACTTGTGTGGTGCCTGCAAGTCCAGCAGAGGATTCGTTGTGCGAGGATCCACACAATGTTTCTCCCTGTGTAACACGAGGAAAAACAAAGTGCATCCTTAATTGTGCAGGGGTGGGGGCATCCCCAGCACTTTCAGATTCAAGCCAGGATTCCTTCAGGCTGAGACAACGCTTTCCTTTTGAGCTCGCTCAGCTTCGTGAAGGGTTTTGATAATTCCCTCTCCAGCCTCTCCTGTGGGATGGATGTGTTTGGTACCCGAGCCCTGCACGCAGCAGGCCCAGCTGGAGCAGAGCCCAGGGCTGGCTCTGTGCTCTGCACGGGGTGCTCCTGCTCCCCACAGCCCACCCTGGGGACACGGGGGACAGTGCCAGCCCCGTGTCACAGCCAGCCATGGCTCACAGGTGTTTGGCCAACAACGGCCCCGGTGCGCGCCCGGCGCCGTGCCGTGCGTGTCTGCAGGCAGAAGCAGGAAACTGGCTGAACACTGATGTAATCATAAAAAACGTGATCTTATCAAGGTATATCTTGCTGATAAGGACCTACTTTTGATGTACAAATGGTTGGGCATTGCTGGTAACACAAAGGCCAGAAACACAGCAGCCTCCCCACACAATGGGGGTGCCATGCTTGTGCCTAATAACATTTAATGCTTAGACAAGCAGGCAGTGCAAAGCCTCTCCCCTCCACGTTTCCCTCCAGCTCCCCTCCCCCAGACCCTCCTGCCACTTGCTGACGCCATTTGCCTGGGACTGGAGGTGTCTGTGAGCTCTGAAAATTGGATCACAGGGATAGCTTTTTGCCGGCCCCGGTCACGCTGACGGCAAGACTCGATCGATCAATACTCTGTGTGACACTTTCAGAATTCATTGGAAATGATGTCCTTTTCAAATGACACCCACATTTTATCGAGGGCAGCTCCAACAGCAAAGCACCAAGTGTGTTTTTGCAAGATACGTTTTGTTAGTAGTAAACTTTGCTTTATTTGTGAGGCTCTCTGTATTTGGGATTTCTTCATCCCTCCCTTCAACCTCCCTTTTGAAGAGGGCAGAGATTTAATCTTTAAAGGTAGCTTTGTAGCCTGACATTTAGAGTGTGAGCTGTTCCTAAGCCTGATGTTTATTATGACATATGGCCTCTTCATGTAAAAAACAGTAAGCTTTGGGGGAGAATTTAAAAAGTAGCCTGAAGCTGATAGCACACAGCTAAAAACTGATTCACAATTTTATCCAAAACATTATGACCTCTGGGTAAAACTATTGCTCCTCTATGGATTCCCATGAAACCACTTGGCACTGCTATCTTGAAGCCAGTTCCTGTGGGTGGGACTACACAGGCCATTCAAAGCAACCCTTCAGAGCCATTAATTGCTCATGTTGACAGGCAGCAAAGAAGAATGGTGCTTGCAGCTGGAGGCTTCAGGGATAAGACACAGAGAGAAGGAGAAATGGGGGAATCGTTGGGAATCTCTTTTGAAGGACTGTCAAAAATAAGTAACCTTTCCATTGAATGTCAATATTGAAAAAAGATCTTCAGTCCTTCTATTTTGTGACTCCAAAGTAAATAGCTCTGGTTGCTTGAGAGGTTGAAAAGCTGTGTACCAGGCAGCCTTTGGGGACTGCACAGCAGGGACTCAGAGGATCCAGCCTGGGCTTTAATTTTGCCCTTATCAAAACTAAAGCTAGATGTATCATTTGGACTTAGACTTAAGCCAACCCAAAATGAACAAAAGGTTTAGCCTCGATCAACTTTGTGAGGAGAAAAGGAAAAAGCAATTTCCCAAAATAAATCCTGTGTAATTTGGGATTTACAACATTCATCAAGGTGCACAGTGTCTTTGAAGTGGTGAGTCTGTGACCAGATTAGCACGTGTGTAGTCCTAAAAAGAAGCAGAAAAATTAACAAGGCATCATTTTTTGACTCGACAGCTGCAGAGTACAAGTGGGGAAGCTCAGGGCAGAAAAGCAGTTAAGGTGGGAAGAGGCTTTGCAAATACACATTTGTGTTTTCACTCTGTGTGCACATCAGGCAGGAGAATTCTCTTTGCACCTCATTGCTGTGACACTCTAATATGTGGGTTTTGTCTAACTGGGGTAAAATCTTTCCTGGGCTGTAGCTAGGGCACCACTGCCAGTCCTGCACTGACTCTCTGATACAGTGCATTTTATGAAAGTGAAAATAAACGTTGCAAGGTCCAAAAGTTTGTGATAGGGGGAAAGAGAATATCAGAGGTGGACTATGGACTTATTAATCTGTTCAGTTGCCAGGAAACATCAAAACTGTAATAAATTATTAGATAGCAGTTTATAGGGAAGTTTTCAGTTGCTAATCCTGCCCTCATAATAGCACCTAATAGTTTCATTTACTTTGTAAGGAATGTGGCCTGGCAAACTGGGTAACCACTATTCTGATTTATAACATGGGGCTTGAATGGGACAAACTAAATACAGAGATTAGAGTGACTACTGCCTGATTTTAGAAGTTAATTCCTATAGGTCTCCATGCAGAAGTAGCACAGCTCATTGGGAAATGTACCATGTGAGTTCTGAGTGAGGGACAGCACACTGAGCTAAAATGTTTGGGCTTTTACTGCAAGGAATGGAGACCAATGCTTCTGGTTCTGGTCACTGCCAAGTAAATGGAAGCTTGTCCAGGTAAGGATTTACTTGCTCTGGACAAGAATCTTCAATGGTATCAAACATTGCAGCCAGGCAGTGTTAATAGTTTATTGTTCAGTGCAGTTACAAAAGATGTGTTTAGTCCCTATCCCTTAGTTTAATCTCTTCATTAACTTTACTTTTGGCTTCAGAAATCTGATTCAGCTCTTGTTGTTAGAGACAGCCATCACTTCCTAACATCAGGATAACATCAGGAATATCGTTCCTAACCTGTATCCAATGAAGCAACAGAAAGGGATATATTAGTTTAGTCAGATTTTCTAAAACAGATGTAAAAAGGCCACATATCATTGCCAAACTGGCTAAGGAAATAATGAGTTTGGTGCAAGGCTGAAATACACTGGTACACACCACAAAAATGCTATTGGGGTCTCTGCTTCTGACCACACTGGGAGAAATGGGTTCAAACAAATGCCGTGGCTCTGCAACTCCTACTGGCTTCAGCTTCTATTAAAATCAAGAACAGTTTTACTATTAGCTTAAACAGATTCAAGGGAAGGTTTAGCACACCAAAAGTGGTTCTGCAAATATTTGCTTTATCGTGACAGCTCTGTGGATTTTATATACTTTTAAATATTTAGGCACTTTTTTGTACTAGAATCCTTAAAATCTCCAAAGATGCTGTCAGTGAAAAATCTCTTGATTTTTGCCCCCTGTATAACTCACCAAAATGTTGTCAGCAGAGTGAAGCTTTCAGCCTTAAAGTCCAAGGAATCTTTTAGTCTTGCTGAGGTTTAATGAGTTGGGATTCTAAGCTGATTCAGCTCTTAAACAGTCTGATCATTAGTGCTGTATCATCTGTCACCTTTGGGTGATAATTAGAAAAAGAAAGTCAATAACAATAGTGCATAACACTACTTTACCAAGATTTAAACAAGTTGTAATATTGTTGAACATCTATTGATGAGTCCAAATGTGCCACAGGCTATTGAGCACAAAGAGTGCTTTGATGTGATGTTTTCCATTATTAATTTGATGTGGTGGAGTTTGTAGAAGTGAGAACATTTGTTTTCATTTTATTACATGTGGGAAGAGATGAGATACTTTACATATTCATTTTCTTTCCTTTTATTGTTTATGCCACTAATGCTTTTGAGGACCATGCCCAGAAGAAAAAGAGGCAAAACATCTCAGTTAATCACATTATACTGTTTGTTTACCATATTTGTTTTGATTTTGAATTGTATTGATTTATTTGACCTCCAAAATATACATCCTATAGGAGTGTTAGCAGCCCCTAGATGACAGGGGGAAGTCTGAGCAGAACTGTTTTTTCCCCAGAATAGCAGCAGCTCTCAGGAGCTCAGCAGAGTGCTGCAAAGATGGCCAGGATTCATTAGTGCATCACTCACAGCCCGGATGTGGGGCTGAGATACCCCAGGAATGCAGTGGGCACTTACAGCTGCTTCCTGACCACTTCCTCACCTGCCCCAAGGTTCTTCCTCCAGGTCATTAAACTCATTTGCAAAGAGCACAATTATGGAAATCTCTGAAGAGTGAGCCTTTTGGAGTCTCTTATTGCTTTGTTTTGTCTAATTAATCCCCTAATGAAAATTTTTCCCTTCCTCTAGTCCGTCCTTTTTAAGCTTTCTGAAACCACAATATGTTAACACTTCAGCCATGGGTCTGCAAAATGCAGTTTTACTTAACTGATGTGTTTCAGTGATTTAAACAGGAAAGCTGTTAAGCCAAAAATAGGGCTATGTACATAAAATATCCAAGCATAAGAGAAAAATACCTTTGCAGATTGACTAGGCCCTTTTAAAGAAGCACAACAAGCTCCATGTCTGGAGTTATCTGGTTGTAGCACACCTAACTTAGTTTCAGGAGATTCAGACTTTCTTTTCTCTTTTTCCCTTAGCAGTTAAATGAAGATATTTTATTTCTCCCTTCTCGTTTTTAGAAATAATAATATCAGTCCTGCTTTGGACCCTGGAAAGCACCACATCAAGCTAAATCATACAAATGTTTTGTGTGAGTGTGGGGTGCTTCTTAGGGTAAATGGCATTTAAGAGCCATGGATAGCAGTGGCATAAATTCTAAGCTCCAGGGGTTTAGTTATGAAATCCAGTTGTATTTTGGGCAATAACCACCCATACTTCATCTGTTTTCCAAGGCTGCTCAGTACAACTGCAGCTAAGCAATGGAACAGGGACACACAATGGCTCAGTTAACATTAATAGAAAATTAAAACCAGGAATTTTTCACATTAATTGTTGGAGCACTACATGCTGCCATTCTCAGTATGAGATACAAGGGCTTTACATGGATCAATTACAAGGCAAGCCAAAATACAAATGGAACCCAAGTTCAGCCTGGGTTTTAAATTCTCCAAATATTTGGGATGCATAAAGTATGGGTTCTCCTTCCATTTCATCATTTCCTTAAAACAATGCCTTTCATAGGCACTGGAGAGATGTGAAAGATGGAGTTAAAAGCTGCTTGGTTCTTTCTAGTAGTCAAATGTCCAGATTTAGTGAATGGAGATCAATGAAAAGCAGGAACTTGCATCAGTAAACTATAAACCATAGAGATTCCAGCTTTGGTTATCTACAAATCTCAGTGACACACAGCCTGCTCACATATGCCTCCACACACAGGAGCAGGGCAGCACAATTTCTTGCCAGCCCTCAGCTCTAGCAAGTGCCATTTATTACACAGCATGCTGAGACATTTCCCAGGCAAGGCATCCACTGCTAAGCGTGGCTGCAAAGTCCACTCCTCACACCAGGGGCATGAAAGATGATTGGATTCTTCTCCTGATAAGTAAACTCTGCATAATCCTCAGGGATGATAAACTGTCTAAAGTCCAGAATCTGGGTCAGATTATCGGTTACCTCTACAGCAGTTACGCCAGTAATGAATTTGGACCTCAGACTTGAAAACTCACAATATTCTTTGATGTATATAACTTCATTTTGACATACACATAAAAAGTTCAACTAAGTTTGTGAAAATGCACAGAAAACCCTTCATAAAGCTGAAGCATTTCCATTTCCATGCAAACCAGACTTAACCACTCAAAATAAATGAAAATATATTTTGTAATAATATTACTGTAGGAAGTTCTAAACTGCAAAGGTGCCCAGCATTAGATTATACAGCATCATAGCCTTCCTTGTTATTGTAAAATAAATAAAGACTTTACTCTTCACAGCTCAAATTTTTATACTTAGACACATCAAACTGATGACCCTTCTATTATCCTGAGCCCTCAACAATAATTCAGGATTATCTTTTGTACCAGCCAAAGACTTTCCTGCTGGAAAGCTTTGCCAGGAGCCAGGCTCAGCCAGTTGCAGGGTGAGGAGCTGCCCTGGCACGAGGTGGGAGTGGGAGGGTGGCAGGGCTGCATGTGCTGTGCTGTGCTGACCTCCTTCCTCCTGTGGCTGATGGAGACCCCAGCTCACCTGCAGCTGCTTTACAGCTCTGCCTTTCACAGCCCTTGCTGCTGTGGCTAAAGCTCAGCCTGAATGTGAACCTGCTGTACCCAAGTGAAACAGGCAAAGTATTTCTTACTGGGCTGGATAAGGGCCAGGACCCTTGGAAACCTGCTGCAGTCTGTAATCAGCTCAGCAAGTTCATTCCCTTTGCAACACCCACCTGCCTTGCCAGGGCAGCACTGGGATGTGGTTCCAGGGTAAACAGAGGCAGGCTCTTCAGGGACCTGCTGGCAGTGCCTTCCTCTGGGCACTTGGTTTGTGAATGTCTGCATTCACAGGCACAGCACCAATGCCAGTGTAGCAATCAAAGCTTTCCAGATATGTGAGAGTTTGCCTTAAGTAAATGTCTTACACATGTATTTACCATCCATAAGGTGTTCTGTTTGTGAGTTTTGCCCCTTGCCACTTTTCCCTTTTGAGAACCCACCAAAGACTCTTCCTGGGACCTGTTCTGCCTCCCCAGCTCACATCCCAGATGTTCCCAAAGCAGGGGTGGCACTTGGGATGCACTGCTGGCAGGCAGGACAGCTTCTGCTGCTGCTCCCCAAGGCTCTCTGGGGCAGTCAGTGCCCTACAGGTGCACAGGGCCCCCCACAGCAGCAGGGGATCCTGGTCTGAATCAGGCATTGGGTCACTGATGAGTTAATGCTCGTACAGGGCTCTCTATTTCCAGTGCTCTGTAAGAAGCAGGGATTATTACCATTAGTAAACAAACATTTCTTTATTGATGTCTGTACTCCAGCTATTCAAGTCACCTTTTTCTCTTCTGCCCACTCCCTTCCTTACCAGTCTGTGGGGCAGGGTTGATCACATATGAATTAAATGTAATTAAGCTGAAAAGTTGATGATGAAAACTGAAATTCCATCTACGTCTTCCTCCTCACATTTTATTTCACTCAGGAAGTGCTTGAGCTGTTATTGTCCTCTGGGGCTAGCAGAAGTGTGGGTCACAAACTAACTTTAAAAACAATCATTTTTCTGCATTGCATTAGAAATTATTTGGCAGTTCTATTGATGGACTGAAACAGCTTAAAAGTGAATCTCATCAAGTCTGTCTTTATGTCCAGAATAGTATGCAATAAATAGTGTTTTATGGTTTTGCACTGATCTGTGTACTGTAGGAGGACCTTCTTCCCTTGCCTTGCTCCAGGTATCTTTTTCACTAGAGATTTTTCTTTTGAAACTCTGTGGTTTTTCAGGTAACATTCAGAAACCATTTCTTTTGTTGTTGTTGTTTTTGTAGTTTTCCTTGTAGCTCATTGATTTGTTCAAACCAAAAACTCAAAGCCAATCTCTGAGGCTGTCAGCCTATTTAGCTGTGGAGGAAAGTCCACCAACTTCTGTAAATAGAGATGATAGCATGTGGCCCAGAGCTCAGCCCCAGCTCCAAATACCAGAGTGCTGAGCTCAGCCCCAGCTCCAAACACCCAGGGGGCTATTCACTTCTCATGGGACCACAATAGCCCATGGGACCCCTTCCCTGCAACTCCTGGGGCTGAGCAGCCATCTGCAAGTTGTAGTGCAATAGTCCTCACACCTCCTCTTTTATTGCTTCATATTAAAATTGCTATTGCCAGCAACACTTTGTAAGGCAATAAGCACACTGCAAGCTCTGAAGTATTTTTTTTTAAGTTGATTCATCTTAAAAATCTGACCCGTTTTTCAAAAAAGGTAACCAACATTTGTACTTGGATTTTTTTTTTAAGGAAGTATGGTTAGAAATGCCAAAGCAAAGTTTAACCAAGGGGTCATTCTGTCACTCCTGGGCAAAGGGGAGGGCTCTGCACTGTGGGTGAATGTCA
The DNA here is from genome assembly GCF_014805655.1 of Passer montanus. NCBI lineage: Eukaryota > Metazoa > Chordata > Aves > Passeriformes > Passeridae > Passer > Passer montanus. The sequence continues at coordinate 5,993,570 of NW_024369929.1, forward strand.
CAGCAAAAGCTTTTGGTTTATGATTAAAGCTGAGGAAAGCAGAGAGTGGCAGGTCCTGGGTTTTGTGCTCATTTTCACTGGCTGGCCTTTGCAAGGCTTTGGTCACGGAAATGAAACCTTAGCACATTCTGCCTGCCTGCATCAGCATTATTCTTTTCCCACTTCTGCCACTTTAGAGCCTTTCTTCTTGCCATTAGCAAACCCTCAAGCCCCACAACTGCCAAAACCCTCCAGGCAGATGAAAGGAAGTGGATCCATTTTCTCTAAACTGGCTCCATGATATTTTTATGAAGAGCCTCTTAACAGATCCAACACTTCAGCTCAAGAATGCCTTTTGAAGGCCAGCAGAGCCTGTGAGTGGGACAGGGATTGAAGTAATCCCTTCCCCTGCCCCATCTAGAACCTCTCCTGGAAGGAGTTTTATCTGCTCCCATCCTCTCCATGTAGGTCCTGAGCAGCTTTGCTGTTACAAAAGGTCTGCAACAGTACTACAGAGATTCATGCTCCTGTTTTAGAAAAACAATGGATTATAATATATCCTCTCTAAGGTAGGAGGGGCATGTGACCTAAGAGAAACTTTTATACTTTTTTTCAAACCTTTACATTAGTAACTGTAGTGTCTGTGACTACCAAAATGCATTGGTTTTGTTGTTCCTCTGTACTGGTGATGCACAGAGCAGAAAATGAAGACATTAGTGATCAGTTATGCATCAGCTGCAGCTATTAAAATGCAAGGATTTATAAACTAATCATCAGTTAGTTTATAAAGCCATAGATGAAGATGCTGTCTCATCCCTATCTCCAGACAGGTTCTAATGATAACCAAGTGCATGGCCTTTTTACACATTTTAAAGAATTTACATTTTTTGAACATGTTCTGAACTGTTTCTTTTTCTTAGAATGTCTTTTTCCTGGACTGCCTCTTCTTCTGCCTATGCAGGTAAATGCAAAAAAGGGGAATTTCTGGAGATCTCAATACAGTTCCCATACTGCTTTTTTTTCTTCTTTATCAAACAAAATTTTAAAACCCACTTGGTATGTATTTTCTAATACTCTGTATGAAAACTTTGTCAGCAGCTTCACACTTTTCTTGGCAGTATATATATTCTTGGAAAAGTTTCAGTCTATTCCAGTTGCAGTATGTACACTCCCCCTTAGAGTCACTCTGAGCCAAAGGAGGTGTGAAAAAAGGTACAGATGGCATCAGGCAAGGAAACTCTGTTTAAAAGGGCAAAAGTGAATGTGGGCAGTTGTAAGGTAGGCCACTCAATTTACCTTGCACAGAAACAACCAAGATGTGCAGAGATTGAGTCTAAACAAGGAACCAAGTAGAGAAAAGCAAGAAGTCTGGGAAGCCTTCAGCCACCCTGCTGGCTGCACGCTGCCTAGGCCTGAGTTTGTGCTAGTTCTGTTCTAGGAAAGATTGAAGAAACTCAAATATGCCATTAAAAAAAAATTAAAAAAGAAAACTCAAGGGATTTGTTATGGAGGGAAATTTCAGATTAAATATGGGTGCTTTGGTGTCACTCCACTGACTGATTCCTCTGATACCCATCATTACAGGCAGGGCCAAGGCTGGTGTGCTGATGTCACATCCGTATTTTCTGAAAAATCCCTGAAAAATCTGAGAAACCTCAGAGAAAAATGAAAACAATAATTATCTAATTTGCTTCTCGTGTGTTGTGCTCACATGTGGAATGTGTTTGGAGATTGTTTACCCACAGGTGATTGTTTCATTGGGTTCTGCTGTGAGTTGTTTTGACTCAATGGCCAATCAATTCCAAGCTGTGTCAGGACTCTGGAGAGAGTCACAAGTTTTCATTATTATCTCTTTAGCATTCTGTAAGTATCCTTTCTGTATTCTTTATTATAATATTGTATAGTATTCTTTAATATAATATAGTATCATAAAATAATAAATTAGCCTTCTGAGAACTGGAGTCAGATTCATCATTCCTTCTTTCATTTGGGCACCCCACAAATACAATATGGCATCTTCCAAATTTCCTTCCAAAACAAGAGCTCAGGAAGACCCTGGATAAGATAATTTCTTTCACTTGTTTGCTGTTGCTCTCCTCTTGCACACAAACCACGGGGACCAGCTGGGATCTGTGCCCTGCACACACAGCCCATGAGCATCACTGTCTTCCAAGCTTCTCAGCACAGCTCTCATATTTGAGCTCATCTAACAGGGCAGTGTGAAAGAGAGCACCATATCTCCATGTCCTCCTCCTCCTTGGTCATTTTTAAGTGGAAAGGGTGTTTATCCCAGACAATTTTATGCAGCAGGTTGAATACAATTTGCCTTCATTACATCTATGTGGGGAGAAAGGAGATCTGTAGTGTCAGAAAAGGCCATACATCTGTTTGTCGTGGAAGAAAAAAATCATATTTCAGACCCTTTAGGGCACATTATCCAGTGACTTTGGGCTGATCTTAATGTACTGTTCAGGTATCTCAACTTACCAAGTAACTTATGCAAAAAATTCAGGAGGCCACATCAAGGTGGTCCATGCTAAGAATGTCAAATATCAAGAAAACTTCATATTTAATGTAGACCAACAAAGACATATTTCCAGCCTTATCAGAATTTTTTTTGGCTTCAAGGAATCAGTTTAAATGGACATTATCAATATTCCTACTGCAAGATAAAATGGATGGGGTTTTTCCTTTGCATCTCATAAAGAAGTTAAATCTGTGCAGAACCATTTTCAATAATCTTTGAAATCACATCATCAAAACAGTGGAGGAGTAAAGCTCAATGAAAATTCACACAGCAAATTAAAAGTGTGTATTACAGGCTTAAGAGAAAGTGGGTGTGTCCACAGCAAAGTGGGGAAGTGCTGAGGTATCTGGAGGTTCATTCTCACCTGACAGTGGCTGGTAAATCAAAGTAAGGTCAGAGGCACAAAAGGCACAGCAGTGCCAGTAGAAGCTGGACCTGGGACCATTGAAAGGTGAATGTAATCCATTAACTGACTGGGATATCAGAAAGTCCAGACTCAGAAAAACGCTCTTATTTTTCTGCTGTGAACTTTTGGAATGAATTTTGATTTAAAGGTATATCAATAAGTGGTCCTTTACCGAACAAGCACAAGGAGCTTTTTTAACTTGGGCCATTTCAGCTTTCTTAGAAGGAAATTAAAGTAATCTTTCCTGGGTATGGGTAACCTCAAAGGAGCAAGAGCCATTCCTGTGCTGTTTCACTGCTGTTGCACAGTGTTGAGGCGTGGCCTTCTGAGCACTGAGCTTGGCCACAGCCATTTCCCGGCCATGCCTCTGCCCATCCAGCTCTGCATCCTTTGGAACATTGCTTCATGCAACCCCAGCTTTCCTTAGGCAAGCACAACAAACCCTTCACCAGTCTCCCAGGTGTTGGAGTCAGTGCTTGGTTTTGGGAGACAAGTGGGAGAGAAGGAATAGGAGGAAAATACTGAATCCCTCTGGATTTGCTATCTTATATGCTATATCTTACAGCTGAAGACAACTTCAAATGTCTTCATTTAAAGCTAAATGGTTGTACATTTTATGGATGTACATTTGTGCTCTATTGCTCCCAATGTATGCTCTGTGTCAATACACTCAATCTTGTCCACATTTGCATTCTGCAAACTATATGCTATTAGAAGGTGTGTTTTTGATTGGACTTCTGTTTATCCTGTTTTGTATTTTATATAACAGACTGTCACCAGGAATATTCTGAATTCCACGTGGATACTAACGAGTGTGTTTTCTTGAGGTCAAATATTTCCTAGGAGCATTGCACTAAACAGAATATATCAAAATGTTCAAGAAACTGCTTTCAGGACCATCCAGACACACTTTTACTATCAGGAAAAACCCAAGAGCCAAATGACAGGCACTCTGAGGACAAAAGCAAGCAGAGAGACAAGCTGGGCTGGGTAACAGCTGCCTCCTTCCTTCCTCCCCCTGCTCTTTTCCCAGGGACTTGTGATGTGTGACACTGTGTTTTTGTGTGGGTACATCAGCTGCACAAACACACTAGTTGGTTGGCAGGGCAAGGAGTCAAGGCTTCAGGTACCTGTTGCCCCAAATTTCCTTGCCCTTGTGGTAGGTAAGGCAACCCTGGAGAAATGCTCTGCTTCCTTGCACAATGGCTGTCCTTTTGGGCACAGCTCCACCCTCTACCTCTGAATAATGACCTTGTTTCTGCAGTGGAATGTGGAATAGGGAAAAGAAGGTGGCCAGAACTCAAATGAAGGAATAAAAAAGAGCAGATGAATCCATTTTGTGATGTTCTTTTGATGCTCTTGCCCTCTATTTCCCTACTCTTCTTCTAAGCCCTCTGCAGTTATTTCAGTATGAGTGCTGCTAGCCACATGGATAAGATTCAGCTTGCAAAAACGCATGCTTGCAGCAAGGAAGACTTACCCTTTAACCTTTAGCAGCCATTTCCTCTGAAAAGCACAAGTTTCATTTTCACTTACAGTGAAAAACGTGTGGAGGGGGAAGGGAAAGAGAACCTCATCTCTGTAAAACAGCCGAATGGTCCTGTTTTCATCCTCTGCACCAAACTTCACATAGCTCTTTTTGCATTATGCAGTGTGCCCTCAGGAAAGAGCTCTGGCAGGAAAAGCAAATGCAAACTCTCTCGTTAGTCTTGAAAGGCCTGGTCGTGAGCATGTGGGGTCAATCCCCTTCAGCGGGTTCATTTTTTTTCATTGCAGTTTCATGAGTTTGGCCATAAGCAAAAAGTAGGGTTTAGTTAAAACAAAAAAAAAAAAACTTGAAAGCATATACAGTACTCATTAAACAAAACTGAAAATTGCATGCCATATTGGAAAAGTCAGGAAGGTAGAAGAAATTCCACATCTCTGCAATATATCCAAATATATTGCAAACTAGCACCAGCAGCCTATGGGGCTCCACCTGGGGTAAACCCATGTAACTCATGCTAATAGTTCTAGAAATCAGATGAAGAAGAAAGGAATTTTTGTTGTTGTTTTTTTGTTGTTGGGGTTTTTTTTTGTTTTGTTTTGGGTTTTGTTTGGGGTTTTTTTGTTACTTGAAACTCTCAACAAAAGTAACTGCTCAAGTACTTTACTGCTTAGAACATATGGGGCTTTTTTTCAGGTCTGACATGACTTGAAAGATAACATACCAGAAGGATAAACTTTACTGCAAGTCAGTGATGTTTTAATTCAGCTCATTTTTCTAATCATCAAATACATTTACTAAGACAGAAAAGCTAATTTCAACTTCAAGGGACACCAAAGCTCCCATCCCTGTGGTTTCCTGAGTTCCTGCCCTTCTCCTTGGAGGCTGCCCAGGCCAAGCATTGGGCAGGGTGATGTTGCAGTGTGATGAATTTCCAGATAACCCTCATCCTTGCAGAGGAGGAGGCCTGTGCAGAGCCCTTACCCCACATGCCCCAGCAGCCCTTTCTAAGAGGCACCTTAGCCACAGGCACAGCACCCCTGAGCCACTGCCTGCCTATCCTGCACTGCCTCCTTCTCCACAATGGCATTTCTAAAGCTTTCATACATTTTAAATATGCTGTTAGGTGTCCACCTTCCTGTAAAAGCTTTTGAAATTATTTTTTAATGGAAAGTCCATGATCTTATGAAAAATTCCACTTTCAAACTTTTTGTTCAAACAAGTAGCATCACATTTTCTCACGGCCTCAAAAAGATCATCTGAAGGAAGCCCTTGGTCCCCCAACTGTAAGGACTGTACTTGGTCACCAGCCCTCTGTCACATACACATTTTAGCAACAGCAACCCTTGGGATGTTTCTCAGCACTCCCTGGGTCCTGCTAAAGCTCTGCTGTCTTTGCAGAGTAGAGCAGAGAGGGGAGAACATCCCCTCCCAGACAGCAAAGGTGCTGAACACAATGCTGGTGCCTTTCACAAGGTGTCATGGTGTACCAATATGCATATAAACCACATAAACCTGGTGAAATTATAAGATATCATAGTAAGCAAGATGAAGAGATTTGACTGAAAAAAATATAAAGCTTGCTGATGAAATATAACTATGTGAGAAATTCCCTCAATGTATTGTGAACTGATAGAGAAGTGTTAATTGCAATCTTTTTTTTTCTTTTTAGAGGAAAATGCAATGGAGTAATTCTCTTATGGAAGTCAGCATAAATGACTCAGTAGTATGGGGAAAAGGTGTAAAGGAGAGAGTTGAGTGTGTGAGAACAGAGAGTGCATAATGTATTAGCATCAGCAACACTGCCTGATGGGTGAAGGCTTTTATACTACCTCTCTATTGATAGGTATTTCAACCAGCAGTAAAAAACTGCTCTTGACACTCATCTGTAGGGAAAAATATCCACATAGTCTTTGCTGTAGGACCAATTAGCCTGTGAAAGCAGCTGGGGGGGAAGGGGGAGGTGCGGGATATAAATGCGGGATGCATCCACACTTGATTACTCTAATGAAATGTCCATTGATTCCTATAGATTAATGTGAGAAGAACGGCAGCTGCGGAGTGGCTAACACCTCTAGGTCAGCAGCTCTGTGTGCGTGTGGACGTGTGCGATGGAGGGGGTAGCACAGCCAGCCCAAGGTAGACAAGAGAGGGCTCGTGTGGCTGCAGAGGCAGAGGTGGCTGCGGTGACAGCCGGCGACGGAGGGAGACCCGCGGGAGGCCACAGCGAGGGGCTGGGGACAGAGCTGGCCCTCCCTGCCTCGCCGCCACTGCCCCTCGCTCCCATTTGACTTTGCTGTAAGGCAGGCTGAGCTCACAGGTCATCTGTTTTTGTTAGATTAATTTGATTCAGCGTGTAGGAATAGAGGGCTGAGCGGGCTAATGGCTCTCTGCAGGTGACATTGGGAATGGCCAACGCTGGCGTCCTCCTCCCCCATGGCTGGGGCTACCAAGAGGAGCCAGGACAAGGGTCTTCCTCTGTGCCAGGGTCCTCAGCCAGCTCCTCACTGCAGCCAGCTCCTCACGTCTCAGGCACTAATCCCTTATCTCTTGCGCCGTGTCATGTAGAAGGACTTAATTACAGAAAGGGGCCAGGGCTTTGCTGAGCAGCGCAGTGCTGGGCGCAGGGCTGGCTGTATGGCACAGGGACCCTGCTGTCATTGTCACAGGAGATACAACGGCCTCTCGCGCGCTAATTCTGATATTTTGGTGCTGAAGGGGGTGTGCTGTGCCAGGGAAGCCCAAAGGAGCCACTGGAACTGTAAATTGTACTAGGAGAAGAGATAGATATGGAAATATGAAATGGTGAAGTGTTTAGGCTAAGACTGTAGAAATTACATTTCAGATTAAACAAAAGTATCTCTGGGCCAGATTTGCACGGGGATAGTATCCCACAGTTGTACCCATGGCCTGGTTCCTCTGGTCACAATGAAGGGAAATATGTCTCTGTTACCTATTACTGACAATGAAGACTCTTGTAGCTGTATTGCATTGTGAGGACAGCTTGACTTCAGTTAAGAACACAAAATAATCAGACACATTGTGGCTGTTGTTTCAGTTGTTTTCAATGCACACTTCACCACATCACTGTAGTATTTAGGAACAAGTACTACAACACTTGCCAAAAATTTTAGAAACTGTTTCTGTGCAATACATACAAATGTGGTCAGGCAATTGCCAGACCCAGGTGGCCCTGCAAAGATCAGGGTCCCCCAGGAAGTGCAGGATCTGAGGCTGAGTATTAATATTCCTGCTGTATTGTGCTAACTTGAGGGGAAAGATGAATCCTAACTCTAAAACAGGGCTTTGAGCAACCTGCTACTGGTTTGGCAGCCTTTATATCAAATGTCCAAAACTGATGCTAAGACATAATCTGGTAAATGTGAATGTATGCTAATGTGAGCAGAAAGAGGTCCAGAGAAATGTACCCAGAGAATAGAAATAGTGGAGGAGAGGAGTATTTACATATGAAAATAACAGATGGATTCAGTGTGGAATGACTTGCTCCCAAAGCAAGCACCAGGGCTTCAGCCCACACTGGGTGATGCTTGGCATCTCCTGTTTTCATGCCATTGAGTGACAAAACTTTGCATCACCATCTGAAGAGCATAATTTATCCCTGAAAACACAAATACTGCACCCTGCACACATACATGTGTTTGTATGTATTTCCCCAAGACTGCTCCATGGCCACTTACCCTTAACAGACCCTGCTCCTCCTTGGTGGAGGTACAAACCCCAGTGAGCAGGTGGCTGGGACTGAGGCTGTGCCCCACCTGTGGCCACAGTGTCCCCAGCTGTCCCATCTGGCAAAGGGCACAGGAGGGTGTTGGCCTCAGTGCAGTGCTGTGCTGACCTTCACTAGTGCAGCCAGACCTACCCAAGCATGCCTCCACCTCCTTTGATGACTATAAAACTCATGTTTTTAGTCATAATTTTTAATTTCTGTCTGTTCAAAACCATGGTTGTCAATGATTCCTCTTTTTAGTTCAGGATTTCCCCTTCTCATTAACTGGTATTTTGGTGCTCTGCTCTCCTGCAGAAACACCTCGCTTCTCTCAGATGAAGAGCAGTACCTGAGTAAGGATTTTTGTCATGCTGCTTTTCCCCTTTTTCACAGTGGCAGGATGTGCAGGGTGCTGTCAGCACAGGTGCAGCTGGAGGAATTAGAATGCAGAGCCTGGATGTGTTTGGCCTCTGTGGCTCAGGGGGTGTGTGTGTGTGCAGGCAGCCGTGGAGGCAGCCGGGCTCTGGCAGCAGGGCTGTCCCTTTAAGCCTCATGGTGTATTTTTAGAAAGCATAAATAGGCTGCATTCTCCCACTTGCTCACTATCCAAGACATAAAAAGGAAGGGCTTTCTGCTTTCTTCAAGTCTCCTTCCCCTGCTGGCACCATATAAGTCTGTCTTTTAAGCAGTACTGGTCCACAGCCCTTTTTTTTTTTATTGAGAAGCTGCAGAACTCTAACCGGTGGTTCAATAAATTGTATTACATCCCCTTCGTACTGAATGCCCTACAAGCTTTGGCTTTCCATGTGTAATTGCAAGCTGTTATTAGCCCAGAGCTTTGTCCGTTACTGTGCCACACTATTGCTGAGCGGTCAATTTTTTTCCCCTGCCATTTCCTTTGCTCACACCATGCTGACCACGTTGGCCAGGGGCTGCCCGAGGTTTATAGTGCAGCATTGATTTTTCTTTTCTCTCAATACTGACAGAATCATAGATCCAAGGCAAATAAAGAAATGCATTCTGTGGTGATGAAATGTCTTTCGTTCAGCCTGGATTGAATCAAAGGCCATCACAGAAATGTTCTGCTCTAAAATGCTAGTGAAGCTTAAGGCATTGTTGGAAAATGAATTTTCCATTTTCTTAGCTGTAATTTGGATTCTCAAATCACTGTGCTAAAAATAATCAGATAAAACTGAATATAGACTACAAGCCTATGTAAAATGCTATTTGTTAAGTTTTTGCAAGCTGCTGCAGCTGATATGAAAGGAATCTGGCAATAGATCAGAAAAGTAATTGCTCAGGTGCATTTCTAGTAAGTATGTTGCATTACTCTGAATACCAAGGTATGAGATGACTTCTCTGTAATTCGTAAACACCATGGTAAATAACCAAACCATAAAGATACATTTTTGCATATCTACTGGAGGGAGAGGTTTCTAGTGAAAAAAACCACCTTATGTCACCTACATCTCTCTAATTAGTATTATTGCTTTTTTGGAAGGGATGTTGAAGAGTTTCTTTTAGATGGACCAATGTCATTTTTCCCATCATGCAGAAGGAGATCTAGAAGTAAAAAGAGTCTGCGGGGACATAATAAAGTCATACAGTGAATCTCCAGCAGGGCCTGAAAGAGAGCTTTGATCCTCAAAAGCTTAGCACCATTTTCAATGCAAAACAAACATAGCCATGATTTCATGACATCTGTGGGAATGGGTCACTCCATATGATAGTCACTAGCACAGGCTGTTAGAAACCTGAGCTGTCCCAGTCTGTGTGCCTGGCTGCACTGGCATGGGACCTCAGCATTCCATGGAAAGGGAGCACCTTGACTCATTTGCAGGCAAATGTATTTCCTATAACATAGAGTCAGTTAAGGAACCCAGACCTGCCATCTTGGGAAAGAGAAAGCAAAGCCACATGGTAAAGATTTCTGCACATTCTGAGGTTTCCTTCTCTCTTTTTTTTTTCCTGTGTTATCAGGGCTCACAACTTAACATTACAAATTGAACCCAATTCACCATCAGGGACATCAATGCCTTCATCCTTGAAAAAACAATGGCTTTTGCCTTTCCTCAGCTTTTCATGGTAAGTTCATAGTAAGTTGTGCAGAAAAACTGTGCAGAGGATTCTTGTGTTCTTCTTCACAGGAGTTTCCTCTGTGGTCTGCAAAGGTAAAGCCCCAACTTGTACAGGGTCCCAGTGTGAACATCATCTTACCTGGCACCCCAAAATGTTCTCTGACTCCCCACTTCAGGGAGGTCTCATGTGTTACTGAGGAATTAGCACAAAAACAAACAAACAAGAAAAAAGAGAGAAGGAAAATGTACCTAGAGAATAGAAAGAGTGAAGGAAAGGGGTATTTACATATGAAAATAACAGATGGATTCAGCAAAGTTAAAACTACAAATTAAAAAAATAAATACATTTGAATGTTGCCCTTGGGCAAAATTTCATTAATTCCCTAGCTTTGGACCTTCCTTTTTCTCCTTGCTTAATGGCTACACATTTGATATCAATGTGCACTGGTTTGCAGCTCTTTCTTCACAATCGTATTCCTGGCAATGTGCAATAGGTCTTTACACTGCATAACAAATCAGATTATTTTTCTTTACTGATGATCCAGAAAAATCCTAAAAAAAAAAAAAATTTAAAACATTTTTGGGTCAAATTCAGTGTCTTACTCAACCTAAAATGCTTCTGAATTTTTTTTCATCAAAAGGCCACAAAGAATTCCTTTCTCTATCCCAAATTGTGCAGTAGTTTTCCCTAAACAATTACTCAAAAGGTTACAGTGTGACTGAATCTGTGTTACTCACTGTAAAGGACTGTGCAGTGCTATGTGGCTTTTTAATTTTTAAGAACGTTCCATAGTGGAAACAAAATCAGGGATAGCTCTGTCCCATCTGTCCTCCCAAGGCGATTCCCACCCAAGGTTCAGAAACCCTTGAGAAACCCCTTATTTTCCCTGCCTTGCATTTTGTCCAACTCCAGCTTTATGGTGTTCAGCAAAACTACAGCAAAGAAAGATCTGATCCGAAATCAGCTGCAGACCAGCTCAAACCCAGGGAGGTGTTGATCTGTGTAATGATCCTCTGTATGAGACCTGCAATGATTTCCACATCGTGTACCCATAGCAGGTATCATTATACAGTTGCCATAAATGTTCTTTTTTAAGTAAACTTTTTCCAAAAAATTAATTCAAATCTGTCACTTGCTGGCTTATGCAGATGGATAGACCTCAACAGTAACCAAAATGAGGGACTGCTACTTGGGTGCAATAAAACCTTGAAATTCACTTGCCAGAATTTTTGACAGCAGATTTGCAGAGATTTGAAATTCAGAGTCAGGGCTCCTCTTTTGGACAATATCTCCATTAGAAGCTGGACAAGATAAGGAGTGGAGGTTACCAAGTGATGGTAAGCAGTCCAACACTTACAAAGATACACCTTGTAAGTCACATTTACAAAGGTACTGGGGGTACAGTTGTACAAGGTAGAGATAAAATTAAGATGTGTGTAAAACTATGAACAGAGCTGCTGTTCTGCCTCTGTCTATGGATTATGGATTTGTGACATCACTTATGGCTAAAATCCAGCCATTGCTCTGTACAGGCTGCAATCAGGAATCTCCACTCTAAATTCTAGGAAGGGGAAAGTGAGGAGAATCTACAAACAGGATTAGTGTCAGGGAATGCAAGCGTGATGAATACTTCCACATATTACCAAATTGTATATAACAGCCTAAGTAGGTAGGAAATCATTGTCAGGGGGAAAAGCTGTTAATTGGATCATATACGAAATGTAATGTTTTCTCAATGTCTCAGCTGGTGCATAAGTGCTTGTTGACTGGTGCATGATCTGTGTTTTTATCAAATGCCCGTACGAGCAAGCAGCCATGCTAATTAATTTTTAAGGGGGATGGAAAAGATCAGCTATGCTCGAGTTCCAAATGGATGTCTCTTCTCTGATCCACTGGGTTCACAGCTTTAAGTGTAACAAGCAAAAATGGTTGAACAAGCAAAGAGCAAAGGAAACTAGAGTGGCATCAAAATGCAAAGCAGTTCCACCACCATCTGCCATTCAGTGGGAAAGCACTACTCTGTTCTCCTTCCTCTATCAGCAAGGAGCAGCTTCTGCTTTAAAATGAAAAAAAAAGGCAAAAGGAAATTAAGATTTTTGTGGCTGTAAGAAAAGAATGGTAGTAATAATGACTTCAGCTCTAGTGTGACAATATTGGAGATGTGGCAGGAGCTGTCAGCTGGTCTGAGGGCCAAGCGTGGGGCTAAGTTTGCAGCTGGATCTGCAGGAGGCATCTCAGCTGGAGAGTAGGGCCAGGGCAGCACTGCAAGCCCAGCTGGACTGCACAGATCACACCCTGCATCAAAGATGTGTAACTTGAGTTTCCCCTGTTCTCTGAAATCTGCTAAAGGGAATGCAGTTGGCTCCCAGCTGCTTTCAGAGGCTGAGGCCACGCTGCCTGCCAAGTGAGGAACATTCACTTGTGGTTTCCCTGCCCTGCCACATTGTCCTCTGCACTGGCAGCTGCCTTAGCTGATTTGGTGATCCTCTGGCCTGCAGAAACAGTGACATCAGCAGAAAATCCTTACCTGTATGACAAAATAGAAAGTTGCTTGTTTAGTGAACCACTTTCTGGTTTTATTGTATCTATAAAGCCCCGCTCTCTTTTGAGGCACTCATCTTCCTCCACCTCTATGAATGTCATCTTTCAGCAAAACATCAACAGGGATTCCCTCCACATTCACATTTTTTGGCAGCCCTCACCCTACAAACACTGTGACTGCCTGGGCACCTGATCCTTTTCTGTGAACAGGTCCCTACAAAGATACTCAGCATCCTGAGGTCTTCCAGGTTTGAAGCTTCCCTGGGCACCTTGTCCAGCCCAATAGGTGCACACTTCTAAACAGCTGCCAATATACATGCATTTGCATAAAACATACAGAAAAGTAGCAAAATTATGATGTTCATTGGGATATTCTGTCTAAATTGAGACTTTTAAGCACTAATAATAATTAACTACTTTCTTAGCAACGAAAAAGTCTTAAATGCCTATTTACTTAACAGTCCCCTAGGGTGTCTTTGTTCTGAATGGGCTAAAAAATCTTAGCTGCAAAATAAGCAGGCGATTCCAATCAATAGAGCCAGAGGACTATATTGATTACCAGAACTCCATTCTTTAGTCATTAACCCTGTGAATTCTTTACAAAAGCTGTACAGGACAATTCCTAACCACTATACCATTTGAGGAGTCATTCAGATATTTGAATGTCATTAAACTTTCATAGCTTGTTTACAGCCCTTTCAGCCTCGCCTGAAGGATTGTGCTCTGAGACTTGCTGCCACACAGCCCCACTCTGCCCAGCTGAACTGACAAACAGCATTAATCAAGCCCAGAAATTTCCTCTGCAGATATGATTTTCTTGTCGGCTGTTGCTAATGTTGCTACAGAGCAGGGAAATGGGTCGTGGAAGGAGAGAAATAACATTCTTAATTTTTCCACGTTTCAGCTTCAAGCCAGAAAACCCTGACTGATGATAAAGACACCTTTTATCCTTGTATGGAAAACTGCTCGTGCACCTTGTAGGTCCCTTTCTTCACAGTGGATGCCACAGGGCTCCTTATGTGGACAGGAGGGAAATGACACAAAGTGGGGCTCTGGAGAGGGAGGGGAACAGAGAACAGGGAGGAGGAAGAGAAGGAAGTGATGCTGGAGAGCTCCTCAGATCTCTTCCCCTCCCTGGGCCCTGCGGGACCTGCCCCACGACACCTCCCTCTCAGCAGCCCCGTACTGAGGGGAAGATTCTCGCATTTCAGATTGGGAAAGTTCACGACACGCGGTAATGGCTCTAAATGGTAAATTCAATCACACAATCAACAATTGAATAGAAGCGCCACAAATGAGCCAAATGCCAGCGATCTAAGGGGATGCTGAAGGAAGTCTCAGCAGCCACAAGGCCACTGCAGACAGGAGCCCTTCCTCTTCAAAGTTCAGGCTTTAATGTTATAGGACATGCAAATTCTCTAATGCAATCTTGCTTTGCTGTGGAAGCTGTGAACTGCTCAGCGTCTTTGTAAATACACAAAATTGAAGTGGTTGTTTCTGAATGTTTTCTCAATGGTTTATATAAATTTCAGCCACAGCTTGTCCTTGAGCTGCTTGCTTCAACTATTCTTTTATTGGTTATGGCTTTGGCCCAATGCCCACTGGGTATGGGGATTTGGTTTAGGCTGTGTTTGGGCTGGTGTCACTGTCATATTTTCTGAAAAATCCCTTTGCCAGGATTTCTTCTCCTGGGAAGCTGAGAAGCCTCAGAGAGAAATGAAAGCAATAATTATCTGATTGCTTCTCCTGTTTTGCTGCTTTGGAATGTGGTCTGGAGATTGTTTACCAACTGGTCATTGTTTGATTAGTTTCATGTGAATTGTTTTAAATTAATGACCAATGACAGCCAGCTGTGTCGGGACTCTGGAAGCAGTCACAAGTTTTCAGTATTCATTCTTGTTAAGTCTTCTGTCTGTAACCTTCCTCTATAGTTTAGAATAGTTTTAGTATAGCATTCTTTAATATAATATAATATCATAATAGCATAAATTAACCTTCTAAAAATATGGGGTCAAACTCAGTCATTCCTCCTTCATCCTGGAGACCCCAGAAACTACCACAGGCTTGTTACTCAACACAAACATGGTTTTGTTCCTTGCCTTCCACTGTACAATAAAGTTTTTAGCCACAACAAGTAGATGAACACCAAGGAATCATTTGAGCTGAAGCTGAGGATCCCATTTAGAAATTAAGGAATAGCTTGAGAAACACAGAAGAATCTACCTAAATATTTACAATAAGTGAATGTTATTTCAGAGTCATAATTGAGAAATATTCCTACATTTAGAAACAAAATTGTCCTTCATCTTTTTTGCAATTAGTGCTTGATCCAGTCTAACTTCAACCTTCTGCCATTATCCTTATCTATTTGAAAACTTCCCAAGAGAGCTATAATGAGCTGGGGCCATTTTCATGACTATTGATTTCATGGTTAAAATTATAGTATTTGATTGTTATTTGACCAAACTGAGATTATTGTATGTTTTGAAAACAAGAGCAGTAGCAGCAGGAGTCGTGTCCCTAGTAAAGTACAAAGTCAGGGGCTGCCAACAGCCCCACTTTCCCTGTGGTGCCACAGGGCTCTGTGGGACCCCCCTGTGCTGCTGCTCTCCAGAGAGTGAGCAGAGGGCACACAGAGCTTCAGTGACCTCCCAGTGTCACCCCTGCATCCTGGCAAAGCGTGGGACTGGTGGCAAGCAGGTGCCCTCACCACTGGCACACATTTTCCTGCCTGGGAAATGCCCTGCAGGCAGTGGGTGTGATTTGGGGTGAACACTCTCTTAGGGCTGAAAGGCCTGAATTTCATTATAACTCCTGGTAAATAAATAGGTGCTGTACAACCATTTATGAAGTTTATTTTTCATTGTCACAATACATTTAGGAAGTGTTGGTAAACCAAGGATTTCTGCATGCTCTGGTTCCTGCATTTCAACAGACTAAACCAATCACAATTAGCAATGGATTTCAGATAAATCCAGAAATGTTTTAAGCAAGTTCCTAAATGTGATAAGAACTCCAAATACCTTTTTGAATAGGGTGTTTCAAATGATTATTAGGACTAAATGGTCTTAGTGCATCATATGGACAGAACCACCTTTTCTTTGTACTTTGTTTCATTTTTTTAGTCTGAGACCTCTCTGTATTTCATTAGACTAAGAGCATAACTGACCATGCTTTCTTTTCTGATCAGAATGGCAGAATTGTTGATTTTCAGGTTGTAGTGACATTTTGAGCTGTGTGAAATCCGATAAGGCTGCAAGTATTTCCTGGCAAAACTGTGGGCACCATCAGGGGCTGGTAGAGTAGTGGAGCAGCAGGCCCCACTCCAGCAGGCAGGAGCACCTGAGCTGTTGATAACTCCATGAAAAACGGGGTGAATGTAGATGCAATTGTCACTTTTTTCCCCCTTTTTTCCATCAATGCCATGGAAATTATCTCTAGTTTAAGAAGTGAATCTAAACATCTTGATTCCAGTAGCTGCTGCTGACTTCATCTTCAGAGCAGGAGCATTCTGACATCCCATTTTCTTCAAGCGGAGTCACAGGTCAAAGGGCAGTGAGACACCTTTCCCCAGCTGTCAGTGATGTGCCTCCTTGAAATAAATCAAAAACATCTGCCCCCAGAGAAGCAGCTGGGGACTTTGTGTCCATGTGGGCAGGATGGCTTGGCTGTGCCCTTGCAGGGCTCCTGTAAAGTTGTTCAGTGTGAGTGATTCCTGTGTTCAGGGCTCTCCTGGGCATCACTGTGCCCAGCCTGCCCTCCCATGCCATGGCCCCTACTCAGAGCTGAGCTTCCAGACACAGAGACTGCCTTGAGAAATGCATACAGCTAAAACTGCTCACCTGTAAATACACCCTTGCTGCATTTAGAGCCTCCTCCAACTCAGAATGATGCCTCAGGGAGGAGTGCAGTGTCCTGGGGGCCACAGGGGAGAGCAGATGGAGGTGATGGAGCCCTGCTGCACCCAACCAAGGAAGAAGGGAGCACTCCTCACCCACTCCAAGTAACATCTTCTACATTTAATGGAGGAGAGTTGGCTGCTTTCCTGTCCTCTGCTGCCCTTTTTCTTAGAAGTCTGACTCCTGGAAATTAGTTGTGAAGTGAGGCTGCAAGCAGACCCTGACTGCACATGCCAGTGCTGTGTCCATGCAGAGGTGAGGAGAGGACCAAGCTTTAGGCATACAGAGCCTGCAGGTGATCCTGCTGCAGCTTGCAGACAGAAATGCCCACATTGGTTTAGTTAGAATAAGAGAAGTGAATATTGATATATGTGCTCAGAGCTGTGTAAGAAGCGCAGCAAATTGCTGTGGCACTCATAGCTCTCTCTGTATCTACCACCAACAAAATATCTGCGTTGTCAATCCAAGAAAATGTTCCCCTCCAAAAGTGCTGAGCCCTGTTGCTTTCACCACTGAAAAATCTAGGCCATTGAGTAACAGGTCTGTGCTCTCCAGGTCCAGAGAGATGCTGGTACTGCCATGCTGTTGTCCTTGTGAGCCAGAGGCACTTCTGTGGGAGAAATAGGTGCTTAAAGCCTTGCTCTGATTACATCTCCTCCACACAAAGCACAGTAACTTAACTCGAGCCGGCAGTCACCCTGGTGTAAAACAGGATCGTGGCAGATCAGAAGCTGGGTTGTAATCCTCTCATTGCCCCAAAATAAATTTCCTTCTTGGCAGCAGGGCTTAACAACAAATGTTCAATCCTGGCTTGTGCACGGCTCAGGAGCAGAGGACAGGCTGCCCTGTGGGGCTGCTCCGCGTTCCACAGCTGCACCCAGAGCGGGCTGGGCTGCCCTCGGGGGCTCGTGGGGAGCAGCCCTGCAGCAGAACTGCTGCCACTGGTGACATTTCAGAAGGTCTCACCTTGGAGAGGCTTCATAAATGTCATCCTGGAAGCTGCTGGTGGTGGCTGCACTGAAGGGAGTAGGAGCCAAGTGATGCCCCGGAAGGGCTGGCTCCACATCAGGTGTCTCCATCACTGTCACACATATCTCTGATAATATTTACTTACTGTTTGAAGGGAAAATGGCTTTCTAAAGCCATTATTTCTTTCTCCCGCCTGCTGTCATAAAGGTCTTTGTGATGGAATGATAGAGGATTCATCCACAAAAATGGACAGAGCAGGAAAAGACACCAAAATATAAGGGCATCTCTAGGCAGGGCACTGTAATATCACTGTCTAGCAATGGTGGGCATGCTCTTTGCATATGCAAAGGCAAAAAAACCTAACTGAAGATAAATGGGTAAGATGAGCACTGGTATTTGAAGGACTTGAAAACTAGATTTGATTAAAGTATTTGTTTTTAATAAAAGACATTTCATCCCATCTTATCTTTCCCTGTGATCCTTTCTGCCCAGTATGGACTGCAGCCTCAGCACAGTGCAGTGTGTTTATCATTAGTAAGATGTAGGCTATATTAGAGCAGCAGTAACAATAAGTCATTTAGAGTGTACGTCACAGGTTACAAAGCAAATAAGGAGGCTATTTTATTATGCTGGAGCTGTAAAGCTTACACTAATACAAAATATTGCTGGCAGTCACCTTGCTTTATTCTTCTTTTAACAGCTTACTAACAGTGTGTAAATATAAAAGGAAACTTTGATTTTTCCATCCGGATACACTGAAAACTCTTTCAATAAAAATGCTAGGGTGCATTTAACACTGTGACCAGAAATATTGAAATTTGACAGTTAGGAGGTTAAAGGTTTCAAATTTATACACAGAGGTGTTTTGCTCCTGTCATGGTCATAGCAGCTTGCTCAGGGTAACCCCTTTTGCTTACTGAACCTTTGAAAAGCAGAGAACATTAAGCAATACATCTTGGCAGATGCCCTGGGATTTCACACCACCAGCAGAACCCCATATGCACACAAAAAGTGAACCTCTTAGGTGAAAACTGGTCAAGCCTTTCCCTGCTTCTGCCCCATGTGCTGGCAAGCAGCTCTCTTGTGCTGCTGCTGCCATCCTTTCCATGATAATCAAGGCAATTTCTGTAATTTTCAGGTATCAGGTGCTTTTAATTTCCACAAAAATCACTCAAAATGGTGGCATCAAGAGAAAGTGTACAGGATCTATTACTGAAAGGTAATGGCATCCAATAAATAGGTCTTTTACATTCCTGCCATACCTTCATAAAAGATAAAACTAAACAAAATGTACTTTGCATCCCAAATGTCTAGATTTTAGATATACTATAGTCTTTATTTTAGGAATTTCAGCCTGTGGTATACGTGGTATTCGCCTCTCTACTGCCATCTGAGAGAATAAGTGGAGCTGAGAATAGACAAGGTACCACAGTGCTTCCAACTTTTTAATATTCTGTTTTTCAAGCTCTACCAAAAAATAAAATAAAATAAAGTAAAATAAAATAAAATAAAATAAAATAAAATAAAATAAAATATAAAATAAAAGCAGCTATGTGTTGATTTACTGGGAAGCTATCCCTGCATAGACCTACTGGAAACATTACAGCCTTGACACACCAGCAAGTAAAATGATCAACTTTTCTTTTTCTACTTATCATAGTATGCAAGAGAACCACTATGGGCATTTCTTTTCATATTTGCCATAAAGCTGTCCTCGTAAATATCACTACAAAAAAGCAATTGCAGTGAGCACACATTTTTACAGATGTTATTGCAGGCATCTCTGCAATACGAATGCAGAGGGGCACAGCCCTGTCCCACCAGCAGCAGGCCGGGGCACAGAGGGGACACTGCAAGGCAGGCTGCTCTGATTGTTAAATGTGGCCCCCGCTGTCTCCGGGAGCTTGAGACATTTAGGGCTGGGTCTAAACTCAGGTTATAGCCCCTATTCACTCCAAGCTTTTGGATTTGCAGTCGCTGCCTTTGTTGCTTGCAGTGGCAGCAGCAGGCACAGGGCAGAGCCCATCTGTTTGCTCAGGGCTTGGCCTGGGGCAGTGGTGCTGGGACAGGGGGAGCTGCCGGAGATCCTGCTGTGGACTTGGAGCTCTTACAGTGGGGGAACAGCAGGCAGGATTGCAGAAGGCACACAGGGTTACAGCAGTTCAGTGAGTCTGTGAGAGTCACTTACTTGCTCTCTGGTCCTGTGCTGAGGCTGCTCAGCACTCTCCCCCTTGCAGGGTTTGACAAGGCCAGGTGTATCTGAGGAGAGGACTCTGTATCTTGCTGCCCAGGTGTTTATTGTGTTTCAGGAGTGGAGGCAGAAGATGGTGGGGGGAGCATGCAGAAGAGACCATGATTTACCTACAAGTGGTTTGGTCATCACAGTGTGCTAAAAGGAGGCCACAACACCTCCTGCAATCCTTCAGGATGTTCAGCTCTGCCATGCCTCTCTAAAGATGGGACTGGAGACTCAGTTTTACATATTCTTTCAGGTGTAAACACCCAGCCAGGGTCAGGTGGCTGAGAGCTGAGCTTTCAGTGCAGTTAGCAGAAAGCACGTGTCTGTGCATGGCAGAGCTGTATCCCCTGCAGGACCCCAGCTTTTTGGCTGTTGGTGTAGCTGTCAATAAAGCACGTGTGCCAGTGGCAACAGATGAGCTGTTCTCCTTGAATAACATCCTGCTCATCCCAGTTCTCTCTCTGGCACACTGTTCAGGGTCCCATGTATCTCTGAGATCCAGCGTAAAGCTGATGGTCAGAGCTGTGGGGTAGAGGGGCACTTTAGGCAGGGAAGAGAGAGGCTGGATTAGGAAACAACCAAAGCAGAATTGTCAGTTAACGCCACTGAAAACATTGGACTCCTCTTTAGGAGCTGCATTGGTCCCCAAGGCTTTCAGTGTGCCAGCCAACCACTGGAAAGGGCCTTTTGTGAGCTCCTTGTGCTGGGTGAATCTCCTCTGTGTTGTTTTCAAGACATAGATCATCCAGGCCTTCAGAAATTCAAATTAAATACTGTGAGGTAAATATGCCCTGTGTTCTTTATTTGTATCTCTGCTTTCGCTGCAGTTGGTTGATTGGTTTATTTTCCCCAAGTGTTTCTTTATTGGTCTGTTTCCCTCTCTGGAGCTGGGGCTGTCTGCAGGAGCCAGCAGCCTTCCAGGGTCCTGCCTCACCTCCGGTACAATCATGCAAAAGAAGCAATTTTTCATTATTGATAAAATGTAATGTCATAATGTCATGGCCTTTCAGGTCATCATCTTTGTAAGTCAGCCATGACATTATCACAATTTATAATGATAACAAATGACCATAATGTTTGCATGTAATTTTCATTGGCTATTGCAGAATTCTAAAGTCACTCCTTTGAAGGAAGGATTTCATTAACAAGCTACTGCAATTACTGCTTCTACTGGGGGCTTTTTGCTAACATGAAGTCTATTCTGTCTGATACGGGAGATTTATGTACTTAGTAGAAATTTAAGATTTGGTGGCTCATGGTCAGTTAAGTACTGATGCAAACAGAGAATATTTCTGCCTTTTTATGGTATCAAGAGCTTTATAATATGCCTAAATACTATAATTTCTACAGGTTATGTAAATACACACTCTGTGAATATTGCTGGCTGGAAGGTCTGACTTGGGTGTCAGACTCATTCTTGACTGTAGTGTTGGCTTTACTTATTTAATATTTCATGATAAACTTAAAAGATTTACAGCTTCAGGAGCTGGTGAGAATCATAGGGCATTTATTTTCATGTGATATTTAGAGGCTGGAGCTTCAGTCCCCAAACACTTTAAACATATTCTTAGCTTTAACATCTGGAGTGAGAACATCACTGGGGTGGGTTCCCTTTGCTCTGCAGGATCAGAACCTCAGAGTAAGTGCACAGAGTTCAATAGAGATGAATCTGGAGCACTTATAGGGAGCACTCTGACAATCTGATCCATAAATAAATACTGCTCTACTCCTGAAGTCCTCTGAAGCTAATGCATGAGAAACAATGAAATGCCTGGGCACTCCAGGCCTCTTGAAAGAACAGGGCCAGGCTTTTGTATCTGTGTGCGTGCACATGCGTGTGTATGAAATAAATTCAAACAAACAAAAACAAATGTTTCTGAAGGAGCAGCTGTGAGTTATAGTCTAACAGACTCCATGACAGGCCACCAGGCAAAAGGACTCAGAGCTCCACAATTGGTCCCCAAGGGACACAGTGCCTCAGAGAGGACAAAGCCAGAGCTGGGGACTCGGCTGTGCTTTGTTTTGGCCCACGAGGCTTACCAGATTCATGTTGTGATTCATTTTTCATTTGCAGCAAGAAGCTTGCAAGAAAAATTTACCTTTTTCTTTCTTTCCTCTTCCTTGAGGCTGCTACTTTTTTTTCCACTGGAAATTATAAAAGTACTGCCCTTATGAAAAATATCAGCCTGAGTTTCATCCTTTGTCAGTGTGACACCGAGGCCACCTGGTTATTATGGCATTGTCCACTAGGTCATGCAAACACCCAACAGAAGGCTCTCTTTCT
The DNA here is from genome assembly GCF_014805655.1 of Passer montanus. Classification (NCBI taxonomy): domain Eukaryota; kingdom Metazoa; phylum Chordata; class Aves; order Passeriformes; family Passeridae; genus Passer; species Passer montanus. Next base: position 6,015,706 of record NW_024369929.1, read on the forward strand.
TTGAGAGTGACTTGTATACAAAATGCCTCACTGTCTGGAGAATCACACTTTATGTGGGGTATTGCCCAATTATATTCATGGCCATTCCTTTTGTAGGGCTTGTACATCACTCATATGGGGATCTCCTTGTTATGTCTTCGAAATCCCCACCATGCAGACTAGTTTCATCAATTTTCCAAGCCTAGTGCCTACAAATGACCCAAAAGGTCATTCAGCTCAGTCTCCATATCATGAATGCACTCAGACCAGGAGCAGCAGTTGTTTTCTTTGCTTACAAGAGTAACTTCACCCTCAGCAGCCAAGGGCACTGCACTCCACTGCAGTACACAGGCACACTTCCATCAGGATAAATTCTTTCAAGTCACTTTAGCAGAAAACTGCTTGAGCTATCAAAGTTAGTATGCACTGTGAGCAATCAGCATTAACCAGTCTTGGGTGATACCAAAGGAAAACAAAGTGTCTGTGTTTAATTGTCCTTCTTGAAATGCCTTTTTATTACACATCCCCATTGCCCACTTGATTTGCTCAGTCTAACTCAGGTTTGACTTTCTTTTTTGGATGTGTTGACAGCACAAGGGCTTGGTTGTATCAGGAAACATTTTGCAAACCCTTGGAGAGATGGCTCAGGTTAATTTTAGCGCAGGTCAGCTCTTCTCCTATGGTTAGTGTCCCCAAAGAAATAAGACTCAGGGACTTGAGTGGGCTTATCTTATTTTCTGTTTTGCTACCCCAAAAGAGTTTTCTCTGAATTTTAAAGCTGATGGCTACATCACACTGCTTAATGATATTTTATTTGGTGACAAACATAATGAGATGCCTGTGAGATTATGATACCTTTGCAATAGTCCATGGGATTTTCATTCCACTGTAATATCATGGCTCTTCAGGGCCCCACCCTCAGCTCAGTACTGGTCACTCACTGCTCTGCTCAGAATTGTTCTGCTTGACTTTATCTGGCAGGGGCTCAGGGCAGAATCAGAGACTGCTCTTCCAGAGAGAGAAGAATCTAATACTGCAGAAAGGCACAAAGACTCCATTGCATTCTCTGACCAAGCCTCCTTGAGCACATCAAAGGTTTGCCAGGGTGCTGTCACCCCTTGGGTTCATCCTGGTGCTGTTTCAGTGAGCCCATCCTTGCTCCCTCCCACCGGATGCTCCTGGTGCCTGAGCTCAGTAACCAGCTGTGCTCCAGCTGTGAGCACAGTCTGCTCTGCTGCAGACTGCCACCTGGAAACACCTGGGTTTTGCTTGGCATAACCTGGTTTTGGTGAGCTGCTTCTCTTCACAGAAGGCAGTGGCACATGCCAGGCTCAGGGGTGGAGGATGTCACAAGGTTCAGGGGACAGCAAGACAGGACTTTCAGAGGAGGGGAGGTGAGGGCAGCAGTGCTGCCAGAGCCAAACCAGAACACCTGATCCTTCCACAGCACCCAGTTTTGTTTTTCTGAAGGCTAGATGAGAAGTGGTGTAACGTGCAGAATTAGCAGAGATTTGCTGTTTTGTCATTAACAGTGGGTTTGCTGCCAGAACAGCAGCTTTGCTGCTGGGGAATGTCTGTTTGTACTGCCAGAGCTCTGCTCAGCACCAGCATGTGCTGTGCTAAAGCAAACGAAAGGGGAATTATACAATATTGAATGTGGACCTGGCTCTAAATGCATTGAAAATGTAGGTTATTGTCTTCTGGCATTTCCTAAAAAGCCTCTTGAGCTCCTGTTGGCAACCGCTGATATTGAGGGTACTTTTAGCTGTTTAAGTCTTCCTGTTCTAACAGGGGTCAAAGGGCTGTAAAGATCTTCTCAAAAGGATATAGAAGGAATCATTAAAAGGGAGGAGGAAGAAAGTGACAGAAGGTCAGCCTTTTTTTTTTAATGGGTGCATCCCCGAGGGGGTCAGGCACAGTTGTGCATTATACTCCAGCTCCAGTACCTGACTTTTAGAAACCTACAGCAAATCTTATTAGCACTTCCATAAGCATAAAATACAGGACAGAGCCCAATGTTCCAGGCAGAAGTAAAAAAGAAAAACCATGAAATAAATCAATTTAGTCTTTCAAATTAATTTAAATCAACATAGTGCAAGGATATGACCAAGACGAGGACAAATACTCAAATATGTGCAAGGCATTTTATGGTCCCTGGTAAGCGTGTGCATGTATCTGTGTGTGCTTAATTCCCTTGTTGATCTTTTTTTCCTTAGAGACAAATTTACTGTGTGCTCATTGCATGGCATGTCATGTAGCTTTTTGTAAGGACTGGTGTAGGGCAAAAAATTTACCTTTTTATGTGACACAGCCAAACAGAATTGTGAAGGTTTTCAGTGATTTCTAGACAGCAAGCAATAAACTGCGTTTGCACCCACACACTTACTGCCTAACACCCCATCTGGTAACATTTCCACGTCTCCAGGAAAGAAATCAATAGCAATAATCTGTGAGGGCCTCATAGGGTGTATATTTTTTTATCGCACAGCTATTTGGAATTTTTTTCCTATCTGCTTACAGCACTAGATTGTTCTTTTTTTGTTAGCTAACATTGAAATCCTGGAACCATTATTATATTTTATAAAAAGCAGAAACTAACACTGGGGTCAGAATAATATATTCTAAACACTCATATTCAATAATATCAGAGTATTCAGACAGCAAAGTCCTAGTCAGTGAAGGCACTGAAAAATCTCCTACAGTAAGAACCTGTGCATTTAAAATGATATGCTAGCACACTTCAAAGACCAGCATCCTAAAAATTCATGATTACTTAAAGATAGTTTATATTAAAAAAGAGTATACCTCCAGCTTTCATCTTGCTCCAATGCAGAGAAGAAATTGTCCTTATATTCTGAAATTTAGAACTGTGTCACTGTTGGTTTTCTGTGTAAGGAGGAAATATGATGCTTTGTTACTGGTCTTATTTATTGCAGACCTTGTCTGGAATCTAGTATTGAAGCTGTGCTTGATGAGTTGCTGCCTTGAACTTTTCCACTGATCAATGCTGGTGCTATGGCTGCATGAAAGAATAGCTTTCCTGAGGAGAAGCTATCACATGGGAAACACACCACACAGTAAGCTAAGAAATCTGCTATAATCTTGTATGCTTAGGCTTAGAAACGTGTTTCCCAAAAGAAATGGTGATAGGGAATGACCATTTTAAAACAGATGTTACGTGAGCAAGAGGTCAGGTGAAGAACAGGGAGGTATTAAAAAAAAAGAGGCAGAGAAAGAAAGAAAGAAAGGAAGATTGGGAAAAGGGAAGAAAGAAAGAGCCAGAAACCCTCCTTTCACTGAAATGATAAGGCACAACTGGACAAAATGCACAGCTGAAGACAACATTACAGAGCCAGGAGACAAGAATCATATTTCTTCTTCTCCCTGCAGTGACAAATAAAAGTTTGTTTTGATTTTTGCTGTACAAATGATAGGCTTTACTTCAAAACTGTAGCTGCAGAGTTGTTCTCCGCAAAAGTATTTTTTGCTTTTTGTCCCAATGGCAATACTAGAGGAAAGAAAAGGAAGCAGTTCTGTAATCAGCATACATTTTATTTACCCATGGATTGTCCTATGCAGTGGGGGTAGGATTGACATTCTGAACAGGGGGAATGTCCTTTGGAAGTGGGATTTCAGCAGCATTTAGCATGGGCAAATCCCTGTCTGCAGCCTTTACTTTGTGCCAAGGCTGCCACTTGTGACTCTGGGTTTTTATCACATCAGGCATACACTGTGATGGACCCACTGTGATGTCTTCTTTTTTTTTAAGTCACCAAATTACCATCTATATTGGTTACCAGCAGAGCACATAGGAGGTCTCTCAGTGTAGCTGGCTTTATTCATGAGTCCTTCTAAATAAGCCAGTGGTTAAAACAAGGAGTCAGCCTTTCTGAAGCACTGCTGCAATGAGATCCCACAAAGACCAGCTGCAGAGACAGGGTGCCTTCAGTTGTAAGCAAAGATTTTTTAATTTTTCTTTTTAACTTAGCACTAAACGTAAAATCTCTGGATGAGATAGCCTTGTTACTGCTATAAGTGACTGCTCTTACCTCATTTTTGCTCCTAAAATTCACCACTTATCTGTCTTCACTTACACTCTGAAATGTTGAAAAGCCAGATCTCAAAGCTGAACAAATAATAACATGTAAATAAGGATCAAATCACTGGTGGAAAGGATAAATGTGGCTGAGAGTCCTGCTCATGGATAGTGTGAAAAAAAGAGTTACTGGATTTCTTTACTTTAAGTAGGTTCATAAGGATGGATTTGGGCAGCTAATCTTTGATTTCTGTTTGCTTTTAGAATTTTTACTTTATGTCTCTGCTCTTCGGGTAGGTAGGAATGAGGAAAAATAGAGTAGGTATGAATGAGAAAAACCAGGGCTCTTCTTATGCACGTTGTTGCAGTAAAAATAAATCCATGGTGAGGTGGGTATTCAGGTGCTATGTAAATACCTCAGTCAGTGGTTTTTTTACCTGGGGTCCATGGGCTGTGATTGAGAGTACTATAAAAGATAAGCAAGGATAGCAAATCTCTTGTCAGTTGGCTTAAATTTTCACTATATGGGTCCCTACCTCCAGCAGATTTTAGATACATAAACATTGAAGAGATTGAAAATCACTGATATAAAGAGGCTGTCAGACCATTGCAGGCACTGAGAGCAATATATTCAGCCAGTATTATCTCAATCTGAACATTTGAGTCATTTCTTCTAATACTATTGAATTTAATTTCTTAGTCTAAATTAAAACAGGAGTAAAAACTTAGTGTTTTTAATAAAGTTATATTTGAGCTAAGGCTTTGATGATAAATAAGCCATTCACTTATGTACATCTGCCAGAGCATTCATAGGAAGCACTGGGCTTAAATGAGTTGTGACCTTATGAGACAGTCTACTGTTTGGAGACTATATAGGTGACTGCTGGGTTTTGAGTCTTGACCTTTCTGTTTATATTCATCATGAATGTGCAGATACTTTTATTCTTTCTGGGAAAAGGCTGTCAATCTTCACACTAATTTTAATGCCTGTGCAATGCAGAACAGTGGTGGATCTTAGCAATAACAATCACCAACTGACTAAAATTAACTAATTCAGGCTGCTATGCTAAATTGAGTATGAGTGGGTTTGTTTCAGGCTCGGCATGGAAGCACAGGTGCAGTGGATAAATAGGGACACATACGGTGCCTAAACACGCTCGTGCTCGTTGTGACCTCCCAGCAAAAAAGCTCTGACAAATCACTTGTGACTTTCCAGAGCTTGTCGAGCTGCTGTGCAGTTGATCCGTATTTCTCCAGACTGGAAGTGACAGGAAGAGGCACTGATACTCGTGAGCTTGAAAAGGACTTCAATGCCTAGCCCAAAATCAGGGTGCCTTCCAAGGACTGGCCGTGTAAACAGCTCCTGACCCCTCTGCTGAGGCCAAGGCTTGTTGGTCTCTGTCCTTCAGCACATCTCCTTCCTTATTTCTGCCACAAAAGTTGGCTGCTGTTCAGGGACCATCTCAGGAGATCTTGCACCACACCCCTCATTAGCTGGGGAGTTGCCTCTTTCCCCCTCTGCCCCCACCAGGGGGGCTCAGGTGGTCTCCTGGAAGTGCAGCCTGGGGAAATTAGCATCCTGACATCACTTCTGCCTCCAGAGCTGCTGAACAGCCCACTGCTGGGAGGTCCCAGCTCAAATCTCCCCAATAGCAATGCAGAATATAGCCTAAAATTACGATGAGACTGTTCCAAGTGTGGGATGCACCAGGCTCTGGAGCAGCCACTCTCTACCTTGCTCAGACACAGGCATAGAAAGAATATTCTTATGGTTAACTCCAAAAATAATGTTCTTTAATGATTTTAACCCACTTTATTGCTGAATAGAAAAGGAGACTTCTATTAGAGCTTTGGCACTCTGAGCAGAGGAGCTTTGTGAGGCCAGACACCTGATTCTGTGTGGCAGAGCTGTCCTGAGCCCTTATTTCCCTATGGCCATGCTTTTTACACTGGCACCACCTGCCCTTCCCCAAAATCCTTTCCTGCTTTTGCCACCAGTCCTGAATTCTCACACTGTTTCTCATCCTCACTGGGTGTTTTTCTCCCAGATTAAATCTTCATATATAACTTCTTTATCATGGTTCTTCAGAGAAGCTTCCACTGAGGAAGCAATTACCTGAAGAAAAATAAGAGGGGAAAAAAGGGGGTTTCCTTGTCTGCCAACTTGCCAGGAGCCAGGTCAGTCCTAGCAAGGATACACAAAGGTATTTTTCAAGCAAATATTACAGAGCTCTTTCAGCAAAGGCATATTGGCTTAAAAGGGCTCCAACCCTACTAATATCTGAGCTTCTTTCACTCAGAATCGTTCAAATCAATGCAAGTTATATTGCTCCTTTCTCCCATGCTAGCCCAAGTAAGCTTTTATTGCCTTCTCTAGCCTGCCAATCTCTGTGATCCCAGGCAGTGCCAGCCCCTCTCTGCTGGCAGTGTTTTGCTCTCTGCCTGCCCTGCACAGAGCATTGTGCACCAGCAGCTGCTCTCGCAGGGTGCGAAAAATACCACGGTGAGGCAGCTTCAGAACGACTTCCCCTGCTTGTTTCTGCCAGTGCCTCTGTCCTTGTTTGCTTTACCAATGGAAAAGGGTAAATTAAATTATAGTAAAATGTCTTCCTAAATATGCTTTCTCACTCCTCCTTCATGTATACAAGCGCTGCAGACATAGCGAGAGATTATGTATCCCAAAGGAATTTGGTGCAATATTTTGTAATTCTGATTGAAATGTGTTCTGTCTGGTCCCCATAGTTTAATTTAGAACAATTAAGGTTCAGAGTACATGAGCTTGCAAAGCACATTACAAACAATGGCTGCAGAATAAACTGCAAATCAATCCACACTAAATCACCCTGAAAATCCCTGCGAACACAACAAAGAGGTCTAGATTCACGGTCCTTTAATACAATCTCCTCTGTCTTTGTAGCCATAAGTAGTTCAGCCTCTTCCTTTATGGAAAATTGTCATCATATCATTTCAGGTTAGGAGATTTTTTGTTTGTTACTGAAAATAAAACAAGAAGGAGCCATCCCACACGTGATTATGCAAGCATGTCAAATCAAACCGCAAGAGAGACGCTGCCGCTGTGCTCCGGTCTCTGCTTTACCTCGCAGTGCTTATTTCTAATGATTGCCTTGCTGCTTTTATACAGGATATAGATGAGCACAGGGTACTAATATAATTAAACCTGATAAGAGGGTGTCCTGAATATCATGCACGTGCGTGCACAGCCTGTGTAATAGGGCTAGTACATGGCACACATCAACTTTCTATGATTTTTACATTGCCATTATTACACTGGCTGACAGCCATGTTCCTTTTATATGACGGTGGCTTTTCATTAATACTGCACATAAAACATTATTTTAAGTGAGGTGAAATCAGGTTAAAAAAGACAAGTAAAGATCCTCTGATTTTTGCAAAACTAAGATTTTATTCCCTGTGTGTGCACTCTGAAACCTTGGAAGCAGCAGACAATACATGATGTTTTTAGCAGAAGGTCTCACAGAGCATATTCAGATGAACAGGCACAAATGTGTGGATTGTTTTGCAATCACATGCAGCATTGGGAGAAAACAGTGTTTTGTTTTGATTTTGAGTGTGAAAAGAATGGGTGTCTCGATCCAGCCAGGGTTCTGCAGAGTCTGCTTTTCAAACCCTGGACAATAACCCATTCCTCACAATCAAAGTTCAGTGAAGGAAATGGCTTCCAGGAGAGCACAGGAGCCTGGCCAGCCCCAGAGCAATGGCACCACGTCACAGAAGGCAAAGCAGGAGCTAGCAGAATAATTGTCTCTGGAAATGACCACAGGGGAGGGCCTGATCCAAAACCCTCACCAGTCAATAATGCTACCACTGATGTGGGCTCACATCATCAGCTGTTATATTGGAAAGATTTTTTTCCGGGACAGTAGTTCTAATTTGAATGTTGTTCTGATTTGAATGTCCTTTGCACAGAGCAACAAATAGAGATAGCCAGCCACCAGATGAGGCAGGGGCTGATTAAGGGAGGTGACAAGGTTGGCACAGGGCTGATATATTCATCAGCACTTCTGTAGGGCTCACATCACCTCTGCAAAACCCCACAGGTCTCTCTGTACTTACCTTATTCAACGCTGCTGATACATGAAGTGAAGGAGGGAGTAAAATGCTGTTGCTGGTTTCCCACATCACCATTTTGCTGAACCCTGTTTTGTGCGGCACCCTGTCTGTCCCCCCAGCACGGGCACTGTCCCCTCAGCATGGGCAGGGACACCCAGCCTGGTGTGCTGTCCTTGCAGAGCAGCACTGAGGTCACCACCCCCAGGGAGCAGATGCAGGGTTATGGATGTTTGTGCTCCATGCTGTGGTGTCCTGCCAGGCTGCTGGGTGTCTCTTGTGACACCTCCCACCCCGCAGCACCCTGAGCAGAGTGCAGCCCTGAGCCCCAAATGCCCTCGGCACATGTCAGTCACATCCCCATTGTGTTCAGCCCATTACAGGTTTTACAGTTTCCAGCGAGGGCGATGTGCAGCCTGGCTGAGGCCAATCAATATGCTCCAGGACCATTATCCTATAAAATTCCCACTTATTTAAAAAGGGGGTGGGGGGCACAGACCTCCAGTTCTGATCCAGCTCTGTAAAGTCAATGGCCAAACTTGCATTGATTTTCAGAGGCAAAGAGTTGGCATGTGCTTTAAAATATTCACAAGCCAAGAATAATAGCAACAAGCAGATATGGATGCAGCATCTTTAATCCATATGCTGTGGTCTGCGTGCTACTTCTGCCATAAAAAATAAACAGTCTGATGTTTGGGGGGAAATAAGGGTGCATAAGCAATTGTGCTTTTCAGAATCCTTCAAAGCAAATGCAGTGATTGTAAGGGCAAAGCATAAAGCCTGGGAGGTGTTTTATTTGCATGTTGTCACACTGGTTTTTGAACCACTTTTTCCTTTCTCCTAGCTAGCGTTCTGCTCAGCCTCGCTGTTGTGCTCATTAGTCTGGTAAAGCTGCACTGCAGGATTCAACTTGTTGTTTCAAGTAAAATAATTTAATTAATCTTGTATTCCTTCATTTATTTTATTTTGGGAAACAAAGATTTTTATTTTTTTAATCTGAGTACAACAGTGTTTGTTGCCTAACCCAGGAGCCCTGGATTTTAAGCAGAGCCAACAGATAATTTTCAGAGGGGAATTAGCACAGCACTTGTGTCTGCAGTGGTGTCTGTGTCATGCCCCTAATCCTGCTCTGCTACTGTGCAGAAACAACAGGGAGTGCCGAACCTGTAAAGACCTTTAGGAATTAGGTAACTTCCTCCACGGTATGGAGTTCTTCTGTCAAAGGTTCCCAGCATCTGTGGGGTTAGTGCTGATTTGTGAGGATTGCATTAACTGGTTCTCACTGTCACGGTGGCACTGGTGAAAAGGCACATGATAAAAGACTTTCCTGAAGAAAATGTGCTGCCATTTTCATTTCAAACAACACACTGCTGTGGTTATTGTAGTTTCATCTTCACTGGGACAGTATGGGTGAAAAGAAAGCATAAGCATTTTGGTTTGTAGCTGTGGGGGGAATGGTTGGTAACTCCCGGCAAGCCTGTCCTTGGATGCTGGATCATGGGGACAGCTTGAGGGGGGAGTGTCCCTCCAGGGGCTCCCCACATCTGTGTTGGTCATAAAGGTGGGCTTTCCTTGGAGCTGCTCACATGCAGGGGCTATAGGGACAAAGTCCAAACAGGAAGGGAAAAATCTATCTATCTATCTATCTATCTATCTATCTATCTATCTATCTATCTTTCTGGAAAAGTTTCTAAAAACTCTAAAAACCTTCCTGCCTGGCCATGCCATGTGCACACCCCCAAGCCTGGGTTCATGCTCTGCTCTCCCCATGTCTCTGAGTCTGTGCTTCGACTCTGTTCAGGAACACTTCACTATTTCTCCTGTAAATGCAGCAGTCCTACAGCTTTGTGGTGCTTCAGTATGGAGGAATCTTTTCTATCTTAACAGCCAGTGACCCGGGAGGTTTATATATATGGGAGGACACTAACCTTCGGTCTAAGTGTTTCATCCTTGTTCTCAGCTCAAAGAGGGAATTTTATTTTCCTCTAAACATCTGTGAAATACTTCTTGGCCATTTTAGAGACCTCCACGGATGGGACTTGAAAAGACAGTTCCTTCTCTGTCAGTAGTATTTCAGATGCTTTTATACAGAAGGTAACAGGAGATGACTATTTGCTTGTGTCTTTTTTAATTACATCAGCCCTTGAATGAAGTGCTGGGCCAGCGGGGCCCATCCTGCCTGCTAGGTGAGTGCCTTACTCTCTCAGTGAAATGGTCAGGCTCGTGGCTGCTCTCACTGCCTCCAGGGACCTTTCCAAATTGCATTTCTCAACAGGAGGGGTGAAGAGCAATTTCCCTCCTGGTCCCCTCACCAGCTTTTCCCGTAGAAGAGTACAGTTCAGTAGCCACAGCTCCCTGTACACAAACCTCTCAGGCAGAAGAGGAGAAACCCAGGTCTCCCTCTGCCTTAACCACAGGGCTTCACTGGGGGGGAAAAAAAAAAAAAACAAAACAAGGGAATGGCAGCACCTCTCCCCCAGCTCTGTGAAAAGAGAGACCAGACAGCACAGGCAAGGCTGGAGGATATGAACAAAAGCAGAGCAGATGGAAGATCATCCCCTTCTTGAACCTCAGGAGGTGCCAGCCTACTGAGCCTGGTCATGCTGGAGGATCTTCTGGCACCATGAACCTGTGTCCACTTGAAACTTTAATACAACCTTTAAAATACAGCCAGGTAGTATTTCTAAAATCAGGAACCTGAATTTCACCTAAACTTATTTTTTTAGATCAAACCTTTGACAGTTTCTACAAAATATTATAAAAATTCATTCTTTATGATTTGACAGAGCTGCCACCTGATTTGAGAGCGCTGTTGTGTAGGAATGGACACAAGTACATGTTTAAAACTTAGGCAAATGCACAGATGCTTTTTTGAACCTGGGGGCCCAAGAGTATGTCATAAAACTTCTCCTGGCTTGACCTGTGCCAGCAGGAACAGAAGGAGGGTCATCTCTCATGCTGTATTCCATTTATTCATTTTGAGTGTTGTTTCCTTCTCCTTTGAGGTTGCGTTGTAACCAATCGAGTAGAAAATTTCCAAGCCATTAGTGTATCCCAAGTAGGAAAGCCATGTCTGCCCATTGCCAAAGTGCAGGAGGACAGTGGCAGGACATCAGGGTCCCAGCTGGTGGCCAAGAGGAGCCCTGGCCACCAGCACGGCCTCACCAAGAGTGACAGGTACTCATTCAGCCTGCAGGGCTCCTCCCGTGCCACATCCAAGGGTGGCAGGGCTGGGGGCTGTCTGGGCTGGGTAGAACACTAATTGCATGAGGGATTTATTGGAAACAAGACTTCAGATTGAATTATGGTGTAATTATGAACTGGTTTTGTGTGTGCTACAGGACTGGGCAACTTGCCACTGGGCACAATCCAGTGTGCATCAAGCAACCGCAGGAGAACCTGGCAGTGCTGCCAGCCCTCCCCTCTCCCTCAATTAAACACTCCTCCTGACTGCCAGTTACACGAATTAAACTGTTTTAGCCTCATTTACAATATCATAAGCGAGGAGCGACAGGCTGAAACCATCAAACACCCTCAGCTTTCAGCAGCCTTATTCCTGCAATGACCATATGCTTGTGCACAGTTGTCTTTCTCAGCTGATCTGATACAGAATTAATTGACACTCAGATTTTAGCTTTAACATACCAGCTGTTAGCTGTAAACCAACAATCAGGGCTGCTCTTTAATCAGAAAATGTACTAGCTACCTTAAGGGTCTAATTTTTTTGACAGCTATGAGTGATTTCTTATGCTTACATGATCCAGGCATAATTTTAGATGAAGCTGAAATACTGCTAAATGTACTGCTTGTGAAAACAAACACATCCCACTCCTTTTCCCCTCGGCTGGAGGGTGTTTGGCAGAGAGGCAGACGTGGGGCTGGAGGATAGAGGGTGCGTGGCTGTGGGTGAGGCACAGACTGGATTTCCAGCTGCTCCTGGTCCTGCCAACCAGCACCCTGAGCCTGATGCCTCTGTGGATATCTGTAAAACCTCCCTGGACAACTCCTCAGCTGGAATAATAGAGCAGGAGTGATTTGCCCCAGCTGGAAGAACAGGTTTGAATTTGGCAAATACATTTAACAACGAATGAGCGCTCCTAAAAAGCAATTGTATCACAGGATAAGCTAAGCTGTGAGAGCATAAATTGGTCAGCAAATGTGCTTCTCACAGTGCTTGGACACCTCACACAGCCAGCCAGTTTCTAAATTTGGGCACCTAAGTCTCAACATATTTAAAAATATGATATTTTTTCCTGTTCTTTTGGTTTTGCTGATCTTTCATTCTGCTTAGAATGATATTTTTCCTTGAGTTCTAATAAAATGAGTTAAATAATTAATGCCACAATCCAATAACTGATTATAGAATTTTTTCCAAATTGCATGTAGCACTGTTCACATACTAAATCTTTTTGATTAATGATTTTTAAAGATAGCTTGTTACATCCATAATATAAAAAAGTAGAGAGATGTAAGCTACTGAAGTATAAGTCTAAATACCTTTATGAGGTATAAGTCTAGATGAGCAGTAATTCATTTTATAAGCTTGATTCTTGATGTGTATGTAGGAAATACTAACATGGAAGAAATATTCTAAAGAAACTGCAGCTAGAAGCCTCCTCTTCCATACCCCCCTGAAATCTAGTTTATGTCCATAGGTGAATTGCTGCTGTGAAGCCACTGCAATTTGACTTTGTACAAAAAGGGTCATTGAACAGAAGGTCAGGCAGCTGGCCATTTCCATTTCAAAGATGCTATCAAAAGGGCAAGAGGCAGTTCATCCAGCAGCCCTTTAGCAAACAAGATTTTCTGCTTTCTCATTTATGATATTTTTTTATGCTAAAATAGTTTATAGGCTACTGAGAGAAGGGCCTTGGTTCATTTTGTTTGGAAAGAAAGTGGACTAAGTGGAGCTTGGAAGGGACTTTGGTACAAGAATGCATAGGAGCTTTTGAGTAATGAGGAGCCATTTGGTGTCCACTTATCAAGAGCCTGGCAGTAAGGCAATAAATCATTACAGGGGACTCAGCTTCAGCTGAAGACAATTGGAAAAGGTAGCTCTTTTATTACAAATTATGGCTTATCACCTCCTTAATGGCAGGCCTCAGCTTTATGAATACTTGAGCTTATTAATCAAGATAAAGCAAACAAGTTCAGAAAAGTTTGGGGATCCCACGTGCCATCACGGGGGGAGGTCCTGCCAGGTTTGCAGTGCTGCCTGACAGCCAGAGCACAATCCATCCCTCCTGCCAGCTGCTGACAGCTCAAATGATACTGGTTCTTCTGGGATTCGGGAATTGCCTCTCACCAATGAGCAGCTAAAATTCACCCATTACGGGGATTACAAGAGGCTGTTCCTGCCCCAGTGCTCAGTGTGCACTTGCAGAGTGGGGCAGAGCAGGAGTTCCACCCTGCCCAGGCCAGCAGCCCTCAGAGAGGGCCCTGGCAGCTTCATTGTCACTTAAAGGAAAAGAAAAGTATCTTGCTCTCAGGAAAAGAATGCTTAAAACCATTTAGGGCCCATATTTTACTCTACTCAACATTTTGCTTGTCATCTCAGAGAGCTTTTGCACTGCGAGCTGTGTTTCACAGATGCCAGGGGCAGGAGACTCTCCCACCTCCCTGCCCTGGGACTGAATGACCAGGCTGCTCATGGGCAGAGGTGTGGGTGCCCAGCTGCACCACCCAGTCCCTGGCAGGAGCAAAACACCAGCGTGGAAATTTCTGAAAAGTGAATTAACCAACCTTTCTCTACAAATCAGAGTGAAAATTTTGGGCTTCATTAATTCTTTTTTTATTGATGGATAGAACAAAGGATGATTTATGGAACAGATTTTGCAAGTGGGTCCCCACTGCAAACAGATTCCTGACCTGTGCTTGGGTTTGTACATGCAAAACAACTGATAAGAGCTCAAAACTCTAGTGAATCTTTGGTCATTTCCCAGCCCTTGCATGTCAGAGATAAGTGGCTGAGCTCACAGCTTCCTCACCACCACAAATATTTTCAGAAACATGTCAGTGTAAGTTCAAAATATGTCATTGTAAAATGTTTATACAACATTGAGCTGAAAATCTATCGATATATCTGTGCTATACCAATACATCCTGATAATAAGAATGCTTCATCACAGCAGGTCAATATTTATTGGAATAAATCAACCCCTTGCCAATGTGGAAATGAAGGTGTCTGTTACCTGAAATTGGAAGAGTTGTATATTCAATTATAAAAACCAACAAATGAAGGCTTTAGCTATAATACAACATCACTCCATTGACTTGATGGAGCTGCATCAGTTTACATCAGATAAGTCTGGTCTTAAAAGCCTTACTGGAATATCTGGAAAGGACTTGGATGATCTTTACACAATGTAGTTCTGCAGGGCAGTGCAGCCAGATATGCAGCAGGCAGAGCAGTCCCCTGGCACCTGACACAGGGGTGACACTGAGCATCAGCCCAGGGAGCAGCCCCTGCCCCCCTCAGCCCCTGCAGCCACGTCCACTGGCACCCAGGTGTGCAGGAGCATCACTGGTCCTGTCTGGAGAGACCCCTGAGAGGTGCAGAGGGAGCTCTGAGGCCCCACAGGCAGGAACAGGAGGATCCTGGTGCCCTGGAAGCTGCTCTCCCAGCTGCTTGGAGCACTGCCACAGCACACCCCAGTGCTGCCAGAGCCCAGAGCGAGCTGCACCCCTCTGTGCAGAGTGAGCAAGACCAGGGAAGTGCTCATGGAGGGCTGGGGAGGACTGTGCAGGGAGAAATGAGCAAATATTTTCTGTCATCCCTCCATATCTTTATCCCTGTTAACAATATTGATTGTGGAAAGCGAAGGTGAAGTATATGGTTTTAAATACAGATGTTGCGAGTCATAATTCAAATAAGGACATTTCAAACAGGTCTGAAGCATGGGAGTAGCAATCAGCAGTGCAGGGCCACTTGAAAATATGGTCACTAAGAGTCCTCTGAAAAACATGAGGCAAATTGCCAGCTAAATAAGAACCAGAGGAGCACCACAGCCCGCTGTGTTTTCCAGATTGGTCAGTTATGAGTTAGTTCATGGCATCCTCTGGAGCAGGAAAAGCATTTCCCACTGGCAGATTTCTCCCATGCCCCTGCTCCACGAGCTCAGCTGCTCTGCCAGTGCCTCGCAGGGCTGAGGAGGCAGCAGCACTGCCTGCCCCCGAGGTGCCCTGCCCTGTGCCTCTAATGACACTGCTCTGCTCCTGGGCAGCAGCAGCAGCTGATGCTGCTATTGTTTCTTTGACAATAATACAGATTTTAGACTTACTAGTCACGGAGGCATTTTTCTTCCTCTCTTCCTAGTGCAGCATAAGCTACTTTGACACCCCAGGGACGGGCTCAGGCACAGCTCTGCAGCGGGTTTGGTGCCGCAGCGGTGAACCGGTGACCCCCAGCACTGCTGTGGGCATGCAAGTGAATTCTGAGGGACCAAAGGTAGCTCTGGGGCTCTGCATCTTCCACTCATCAGCTCTGCTTCCGCATCACAGCTACACCTTGTGCCTTTAGGCTTAGCTCACTTTCCACTTGCCAGAAGGGGAATGGATTAAAATGTTAAGATCTGCAAATGTAACTAGGACTTAAGGTGCAGCTTGCCCCACCAGACTGAGGAGTGGGCTCCTCTGGGATTGCTCATAGCAATTATAAATTGAACTATGCAAAAAAAAAAACTGTGAAGCAACCTATCAGTTCTCAGTTGGTTTTGAAAATGCTAGGATTGCTCACAGCAATGATAAATTGAACTATGCAAAAAAAAAAAAACTGTGAAGCAACCTATCAGTTCTCAGTTGGTTTTGAAAATGCTAGAAATTGTCCTCAGGTGTTTCAGAGGGGCCTCCATTTAGAGCTCATTACCATAAGGGACATATGCTTGGCTTTTAGGTAAACCACTGGCTCTATCAGGTTTTAAGGTACTGGGAACATCAGACTGTCACCTTTAAGCACAATAATGTTTTCTCTTTAAATTCAAACATTGTTTTTGTAACCATCAAAGTCAGTGAGAGTTTTGTCAATGAGACCACGCTTATGTAAAAATACTACAGAAGAGCAATCATTTTGAGGTTTTGTATTTTAAAAGTGTAAAACAAAGAGACCTTCCTTTCTACAAAGCAATAACATGTCAGAGAACTGCAGACTTATAACCCAAGGATCTATACCAAAAACCTGTAAAGGGAAAAGCTAACAAGAGGTTGTAAGAAAAGGTCGATGAAGCTGTACAAAAGGGTAAATATTCTGATGGTTTCTTCTCAAATACATTGATATTAGGTTCAGAAAGAATTCTCCAGGTATGTCTGGTGCTCAGTTTCCCAAGTAAATACTGCTTACTTCTGCTTTTAATCCAATGTAAGACCATTGGTAAAGGTCTGAGGAGTTTGGGAAAACTCACCTGAAATTTTCAATCTTTTCAGTGTGAATTCATGCAGGTTGCAGAGCTGTAACAACTGCTATTTCATTATATAAAATGCTAACATTGAACTTGACAGCAATTCCATGACATAAAACTTCAGCAGAGCCATGGAAGTGGTGGAGCAGCTATCTTTGACCTTTGGACCATCATAAATGGGGAAAGAGATGTTTGTCTGGAAAGGAGAAACTGTGATGCTTCTGGAGGCTGTTGCTGCTTTGCTGCTGTCTCTGTCAGCTGTGCTCCTCCAGCACTGGCTCCTGGGCTCACACATCCCACAGAGAGTGATGTAAAGATGCAGGGGAACATCTGGGGCAGAAACACCTAAAGATGCCTGCACCAAACCCATTGAGGGAGACAGCTGAGCAGAGCACCACAATTAGACCTTTTGGGTGTATAAGCTATCCTGAGTTAACAGCAAGAGATGCCAAAAAGCAGCCACCAAAAGGGGCTGAGGAGTGATTTGGGCTAACTGAACACCAGCATTAAGGGATGGGTAAGCACTACCTCTGAGTCGTGCTTCAAAGAGAGGTTATAAAGAGCCTTGGTCAGCTGGGCACAAAAATATTAAGGAAATACAAAGGACCAGAGACTTCTGATTTAGCTTAGGGTTGAAGGATATCCAAGTTTGAGGGTATAAATAACAAAGGAAGGTCTAAATCTGTAATATCTTCTGCAATCAGCTTTTTTATCTCATAGCTGAAGAAGCTACTGATAATGTTTTACTTCGTCATATCTATCCCAGTCCTTTCCTCTTTTGCTCTTCAAGAGGCCCTCATTTTCCTGTCTGACAGCTGAGCATCTGAGCATTTTTTCCCACTAACTCTGTGCTCAGAAGAGTGATGAAGCTGTGTTTGCATTCACAGCCTCAGAGCATCCCCCTGGTAGGAACACCTTTTTCTTGGGTGCTGCATGGGTGTCCCCTTGGTACACTCACTGCAATCTCCTCTTGCTTCAGGGTGGTGCTGGCATCACTGATCTGTGAGTATGCTGTGATTTAGGGTGATTCCAAAACCCCATAGATGGAGTCAGGAAACTAAGATCAACAATTTTGCTGCTTTTGCAAGGAGAGAGTGAGGAGAAACATGGCTCACTGATGAAAGTAAGGCCAAGGCAGACAAAACAAAGCTGCAGCCTAAAAAGTCCACAGAGTTTAGTACAGGTGACACTGGCCAAGTGTTTCCAGCTCCAGGTAGACACCCCAACCACAGCCCAGGATTGTGAGAGGTGCATATCAGCAGGGACAGCCCTGCAGAGCAGCCAGCCACCTCAGGGCATTTGGAAAGCTCCAGAGTCCCAGCTGAGCCTGCAGAGTGTTCCCTGCCCACACCTGGCACTGACAGTGGCAGCCCATGAACCCGGCTCTGTGACCTGCTTGGGCTCAGAGCACACAGACCCACAGCAGCAGCTCGGGGGCAGAGAGCTGCTCTGCAGTGTCCCAGTGCCAGCGGGGCCCTCAGGCAGTGCCACTGCTGCCCTGGGGCTGGTGGCACTGCCCGGGGCTGGTGGCACTCCCTGGGGCTGGTGGCATCTCCCTGGGGCTGGTGGCACTGCCTGGGGCTGGTGGCACTCCCTGGGGCTGGTGGCACTGCCTGGGGCTGGTGGCACTGCCTGGGGCTGGTGGCACTCCCTGGGGCTGGTGGCACTGCCTGGGGCTGGTGGCACTGCCTGGGGCTGGTGGTACCTCCCTGGGGCTGGTGGCACTCCCTGGGGCTGGTGGCACTGCCTGGGGCTGGTGGCATCTCCCTGGGGCTGGTGGCACTCTCTGAGGCTGGTGGCATCTCCCTGGGGCTGGTGGCCCTCCCTGCTGTGCCTCCCAGTCCCGCTCCCAGCTCCCTGCTTGTGGGATGTGCTGGTGGTTCCTCTCTTCATCCTGCAAAGCAAAGACCATTCCCCTTTCCCCTGCAGTGTTGGACCTGCCCAGAGCCCCGAGGGAATGAGGTGAAGGATGTTGGGTGGGCAGGGCAGGAGGATGGCTTTGTCACCTGAAGGGAGAAAGGGAAGGGAACTTGTAAAGTGGATTTAAGGCAGAATTTTGCCACCAGACCTGCTTCAGAGGAGTCATAACCTGGTACCTTGTGTTCCTGTAAATCCTCTGAGTTTTGAAACTGATTAATTTGAAACTTCCCTATTAATACAGAAAATATTTCCCACGGTGCTAATGACAGCTGTAATATCACAGTTAAAATAAATAATTGGCACTTTTAAAAGCACTATTTTATTTCAACTGTGTTCTTATGATTCAGATATTTCTATGTCTGTTCTATGGAATAGACATATTTTCTTTTGACATCTTTACAAGTTGGGTTCAAAATGTATCATTACGAAATATGGTCAGTTGCATTAAAATTATAATTAAAAAATTACTTTTTACCCTGACATGAAAAATTTAAAGCTGATACCGTGGAACCAAGCACTTTAACCTGCTGGGTAAAAGGAAAGCAATGTTTTATTTTAAAAGTGAATTATTTTTCAAGAGTTTATTTTATAATGGTATCATGACATTTGTGGACCCTTAACCAGAAATATGAGTCCTCACAGTTAATTAGCTCTTAGAGGGAATTTTGCACACCCACATTATGAATTATAACTGCTTGTTTCTGGGTTCACAACGAGGACATCAGAGAGGAAGCAGCACCCCCAAAACCTGTGTGAAGGCCCCTGAGTGCCTTAGCAGCAGTCCTGGGGGTGGTGGGGACCCTCTCCACTCTGCTGTCCCCGAGGCCACCAGGGCTGGGACAGTGCCTGTCCTCACCCAGGATCCCTCTCTGGTTCCAGGGTAACCCTCTGCACAGCAGCACAGTCAGAGCTGCACCAGAGGTGCTAACTCAGGGCTTTTCCATGATCACCAGTCGGTGAAAAAAATAAAAGAGATTCTGCTTTTAAAAGGTTGCACAAAAAGGTTAATTGTGAAGGGACTCTGTGTGGGAAACAAACATGAGCTTGAGGAGTCTTTCTCCTAGAAAGCCAGGAGGTTATAGAAACTGGGAGAGGGTTGGGATGGATGCAACTGCAAAACCATGAGCAGGAACCCCATGTGGGTCAAATGGTCTCAAAGAGGAGAGACAGGCACAGCCCAGGGAATGCAGGAAGCCAGAAGAGGGTGCTGCGATATCTAATTATGCAGAGAACTTATTTAAATTAGTTGAAATATTTCTCTGATGGGGCCGTGAAACCCTCCATCTGCCAGGCACACAGCCCACTGGCTCCTGATGGGGCCCCACTGTCAATGCAGTGACCTCTGGGGTGGGTGTGGGACACGGGGCTGCTGCAGCCTGTGTTGGAGCCTGCACCAAGGGCAAGGAGATGCAGGATGAATTTGGCACCCTGAGACTGAATTCTGAGTGGGGAACACATCTGTGGGCCTCATCTCTTCCCTGCTCCCCAGTGCCTGCTGCACTCCAGCTGCAGCCTTTCCTGCACTGGTGGTTCCAGCGTTTGGAGGTGAGGTGTGGGGCAGGCAGGGGCTGCTGCTCAGCTGCTGGATTTGCCTGCCATGGAGTGTTATCTCCAGGGAGTCACTGCTCCCACCAGCAGTGCACTTGCAGGAATGCTGTGGAGCCCTGGCCACAGTCCAGGTAATGTCAGAGATGGCTGCTTTACATCTCATGACCCATTTTAACTCATCTGATTTAAACCTTTACCTGGCCAAGAGTGCCATAAAATATACTCATAAGGCTTGTATTGTTCATTGCTTTAGAAAGTGCCAAATACAGGAGTTGGGACAAGTCCCTTTGCAGAGAATTATATTTCCCTGCTGCCAGCCAGGAAGGTGCAAGAAAGGACAGAGCCCTGGTCCCAGTGATGACATGACACAAAAGCTAAAGTCAGGTGCATTTATAAATAGTTTCTGTAGGTGCAGGTTTAAAGTTTCTCTTTTCTAGGACACTGCAGAGAGAGTTGTTGTCCACTGAGCACCTTGCACTGTGTATCTGGGCTCTACAGCCTATTAACAGGAAATCTGGCAACTGAAATAAGCATTGAATGAGTCCAATTGCCACTGCTGTTAGTAAGTACCTGTAAGCTGCTGAGAGCACAACCAGTGCTTCAAAAACGTGAGGAGAAGCAATGCTGTCCTGTCCTCAGGAGCTTTGCCACAGAGACAAAACAAGTCAGGCACAAGATGTAGCCTAATATTGTTTGCATGCCAGAAGCCTCTGTGCAGTAATTACAGGCATGCCTAGATGTCATAACTATTAAGAGCTGTCAGCGTTTCCATTACAATCCCCCTGTGCCTGGAGGAGCCCCAGATGCCCCAAGGCTTGTGCAGGTTGTGCCTCTCAGCTGCATCACTTTGGCCAGTCTGGGTCCCTGCTGGCCACCCGCATGCTCCTGAGGCACCGAGGGCAGGAGCCACTCCTCACCAGAGAGAGAAAGAAAGGGTGTTCCAAATTCTGCTTCAGTGCTGCACTCAGTTCTTGCAGAGCTTGGAACAAATCCTGGCAAGGAGACATTTCCAGAGGGCAAGAGTATGATGTTCAAGGTGTCAAATTAAATAAATCCCAGGTGCTCAGTCTGAGAACTCAAGCTGCTTCCATCACACAAGCCAAGTGGAACTCCACAGCAGTTTCCAAATGGAGCAGGTCACAAAGCATCAGTGGAAGTTGATGAGAAATATTTTTAAAGCTTATACTTTTTTCCCTACTTTTTTACTAAATTAGGGAGTTTATAATTTTTAAGAACAAAGGTAATCTTCTTATCACCATTTCTGAAAAAAGTTCTAGTGGTGCAAAATGTTATTGGAACATGGGACACTGTGCAACATGTTTTTATGCCAGTTATTATGCAAGCAGGAGATTTGGAGACACGGTGAAAATAGAGTAGTTTTTCTTTCAGGACATCATGTTTCTGTTCCCATTCTGTTATAGCTCACACAAATAAGTGTGATTTAATGCGTACTACCTTATAAAGGTAGTCTTTTAAGCCATATGTTAAAATGGACTTATAAAAATTAGAATCTGATTCATTGTTCTTGTTCTGTTTGTTCCTCCTGTGAGCCTAAATACAGCTTTCTGTCCATGGTAATTTACACTGATAGCAAAGCCAGTCAGTAGAATGAAATGTTATTGCATGTAGAAAATATGTTAAATTCCACGAAGATCATAAACAGAAACTGCAGACCCTTTTTTCCTTTCTGGTCCATAGGGAAGACACAAGCCTGGCACAAACCTGGGGAGTCTCTTCAGCATTGCTCAGAGCATCACATCAAGTCCAGCACTCACATCCAACCCAGCAGAATTTGTTGTCATCTGAGGGGACCTGCTTTCATTACCTTGGTAAGTCCAAAATTAACAGGAAAATTAGGAGCTCTTAACCAAAAGGCATCAATCTGAAACTGCAAAAACACCAACTTGTTTAGAGAAAACCAAATATTAGAAATCCCTTTTGGATTGCCCAGGGAGACAGGTGTGGGGGGTCGCTTGTGTTTTGAAGTGCCATGTAATTTTACAGGGAGATTATTTATTTGTCAGCAGTCCACAGCTGCCTGAGCAGCCTGACTTGCATTTGTGAGCAGTGTGCTGCACCAGGATCTGAGCCCTGGCACTTGCTGGGGCCATTCCTGCTCCAAAGCTCAGGAGTGGGGGCACAGCCCCCCTGCATGGTTCCCAGGCTGACACAGTGCCTGGGTCTGCTGGGTGATGTGAGGGCTAGCAGCACTTCTGCAGTGCCTGCTCTCTGCAGGGAACTGAGAGGCAAAGCCATCCTGCAAGTGTCCATTTCAGCTCAACCTAATTGGCTGTGGCCTTTCAATCAGGCACTTCATGAAGACACTTAGGAGTGTGCCTGCTGCTCTTCTGCATGGACAAACTGGAGATGATTTGAGGCACAAGGGAAGGAGGGATGGGCCACCCCACTGCCATCACCAGCCCTCATCAATCACCGTGTTCAGGAGCACGCAGAAGGGCTGAAGTGCAGCTAACAAGAGTTAGTCAGTTAAAAGCTGGAGCTGAGGGTATCACAAGTGTTAAAACACTCTATTTACTATATGTGAAGGTAAAGCAATCTATATCCCAGTGGCTGGAGTCATTTGAGGCTCACGGTTTGCTGACAAATGTGGATGGACAGATATGTAAAGATGATGCGTCATGAGCTCTGCTGATGAGTTTACAGCAGAAGCCTCTGAATTCACATCAAATGTGTCAAAGGGTGACAGAACTACATCACACAAACCCTGGCAGTTTAATTTGGTGTCAGCTATTAGTGTTGACTTTCAGCACTATTGCTGCTCAGTGTTTCTGCCAGCAAGGTGACACAGCCTCCAGATTGCTAAATTTCTTTGTTGTAAGAAATAGGATTTGCTCACTGCACAGTAGTCCTCTAATAGAGGAAATCCAGAAGGTCAGAAAACTATTTTTCCGGGCTGCAGTGCTCCATTTTCTGACCTAGACTTTTCATTACATTATTTTTGGTTAAGTATTCGATTGTGTCACTACACGAGGAAAATATCTGTGTCTTGGGTTTTTTAATTTTTCTCAGTTGTTTGGAAAGGTCTTATTCATGTTATGGGCTCTGGTCAGGGATGCTGGAATTTACCAGATGTACTGAAGGACTGGGGAAGTGTAGAAGGCTTTGAGTTTTCCAATCAAAACCTTTTTCAAGGAAAAATGTTGGTTTAATGTGTTTTGTTTATCAAACAATTCTTTGGAAGATTATTTGGGAGTCTGTCAGTAGACCCAAAATTAATTTCCTTTTTCTATCTCTTCTTAGTAATTATTGCTCACCTTGCAAAAATTGGGGGAAAAAAGGAATAAAGTGGAGTAAAAGGGGACAAGAGGGAAAACAAAAGCTATACTACTTGAGAACAGGAAAGAATTTATGGGAAATGCACCGAAACACAAAGCATTTTATAATGTGTGATGTAGAACAGTTTCCTTTACCAACAGAACTGGGTGGGCAAAAAGCACAGTTGTGTCTTCTAGAAAGACTGTAAATGGTATCCAACATTATTTCTATAGAAGTGCCCAGTGTGGGCACAGGCACACCCAGGCTGCTCCAGAATGCCTGCTGGGCTCCCAGCAGGGATGGGCTTTGGTGCTCCCAAAGATGGAGATGAGAAAATACAGCTCCCATTGCAGGGAGAGTGTTTAATGCACACTCTCTATCATTCACCAGCACAAGTTTAAGCAGCACATAAGGCACTTTGACACAGCAATATATCATTCAAAAACAAAACCCGTGCACTCTGCACCAGGCAGGGGTGGATAGATAGCTCATCAGAGGGGGAGAGAGTCTTTCATCAGCTGCCTTTCACTGGGTGATGACAATAATCATTTCAACACAGAGTACACAACCTAGAGTGATGAAGGCAGCAGAACACATCTGGCCTGATCTCTTTAATACCGAATATTTTAAAAACCTGAGAACATTTGTCGGCGTGGCTCAACACAATGCCTGAGCCATAGGAGAAGGAGTTACATTTATTAAAAGAAGAGCCAAGAAAAAGGAAGACAAACTGTTTGTGACAGAAAAGCACAGTATGTGCTGCATCTAGTTCTGACCGTGCTGGTAACTTCACACTGGGGATGTTACAAGGTCAAAGAAATTTTACAGCTTTGAGCATCTGATCCAAAACTGACCAAAGTCAATTCACTGCAGTCCCATGTATGTCAGTAAGCTTTGGCTTGGGACTCTGTACTTACATCAGCTGTGTGCTGTTCTACACAGCAATATTCAGCCCTGAGATCGTGCTTGTCCTCAGGGTACAGCAAAATGCTGGATGAAAGTGGCCAGCATCACTCCCGTGGGTAGCCAGGTGGGAAATGGATGCAGAGCAGTGAACTTGATTAAGCAAGGCCACCCAACAGATTCAGGGCCAAGCCACTTCTGGAAACAGGAAAACTCTAAGCCCTTAGGTAGCATTCAAGTATGTTTGGGTTGTTTCCAGCTCCAAAGCAAGCTGCCAGGTCTGGGGGAGCTTTGCCAAGTGTTGTGTTATTTGCTGGCAGCTCACAAGCCCCATGCATGTGCAATCCCATGGGAGAACTTCACATGGATGCCTCCCAAACACAGCATTGAGGGGTATTTTTGGTCTAGAGCTCAAGGACTGTTTCCTGCTTGTCCACTCCCATTCATACAGCACACATGATAAGGAAATAAAGACATCATCCATCTTCTGTGCTAGCCTGTGAAGGGCTAGGACGATGGGAGAAGAGTCTGTGTGATGGGACACGGGCATGTGCTCCCTCTGTCATTCAGGGCACTGATATTGAGGGAAAAAGAGACTGTCAAGGGCAGGAGATAATTTCTGAGCCTCTGAAAGAACCTGAGTGGGTGCCCACACACAGCCACCTTGACATATTTTTGTTTTCATGTGAGGTACAAATAATGTCCAAAAAAAAACCTGTTTGCTTTCAGGTCAAATGTAATGGGTATAATTCAGATTCTTGAGGGTCTTCCAGCAAGCAGGAGAACCTCAGCAAGTCTGGAGATAAAGCCCTAAAATAGAGCAAAATTATGTCTTTGAGTTTTTCCAAGATTTTTAATAGTATCCTCTATATACAACCAGCTCTCTGCTCAGCAGCAGGAATTTTTTATTTTCTGTATTTAACACAGAGACTTTATTAAAAACCCTCTGCACAGTTAAAGATGGATTAAAAATGGATTAAAAATTAATTTTAAATTAATTTGTATATTAACTTGTTGGTCAGGGAAAAAAAAAAAGAAAAAGAGTTGGAGAATGGTATAATAAACAAGATACTGTAAAGAAACAAAGCTAATTGCCAGCCTGGGAGAGCCATGCAGCACATTCCTAGTAAGCTGTCTGTCTTAAACCCTCTGGATCAAAAAGTGATTAATCCTACAGACAAATCTAGCCTTGATGGTAGAGATACTCAAAATCCCCTAAACAGAGCGATGCAGTGTTACACTTACCATTCTGAAGGCCTCAATTAAAGGGTCTTTAACTTCAGCCTTTCCCATTATGTTCCCTGATGTACCAGGAAGCCCCTTCCTCGTGGCAACCTACTCTGAGCCTCAAAAAATGCCTGATGCCAAGGTTTTCTGGAAAATAGCTTTTTAAAAAAATAAAAGCTGCTTTCCTGTTCAAAAAAAATACAGAGAGCTTTTTGGCTGTCTCTGCTGGGTTATTTTATTCAGCACATCTCCAATCTGGTTTAAAACACATTGTGTTAAGTGAGTCCTTAGGCTCATCACTGGTGCAGTGCACTAAAAGGCTTTGGAAAAGACATCACTCTGAAAGTATGGGTGCTAGAAAGTGCTCTTGGCACTGTTTGGCAAAGGGAGGGGAGGTCTTTATCAAAGCCAGGCAGCAGTTAAACAGTCTGTAGCCCTGCCAGATGCCAGGCTGCTGCTCCAGCCCTGCCTGGCAGCGCCTGGGCACACTGCAGCCAGCTGCGGGCGAGGGGAGGGCACTGCTGTGGGGCAGCTGCCAAGGAAGGTGTTTGCTGGTGGCTCCAGGAGCCCTTGGATGCCTCTCAGTTACTCCCAGGGTTAAAGAAATGCTGAAAGCAAACTTGCTAATACAGCGAGTGAAGGCAGAAATTTGAGGGAAGCCTAAGAGAGCACCTTTATTGATTGAAAAATTAAGATGTGAATTACATGGCTGTGCTGGGGCCTCTCAGGAACACAAGGCTCAAATGGCCAAGTTCAGGGGACTTGAGTGAACAGGCACAAAAATGGGGAGACTCAACCCCATGTATTGGAGGTTGAGTGAGAGGTAATCAGTGTGAAACAAAAGTATCGTCCAAATGTTTTGCTCCGTTGAAACCAGAACTCTGGTTCTTACAAAGATCCTTGCTATGTGCAGTGCAAGACCTGGACTTCCCTGCAGCACTGAGCTATTTCACATCCCAAACACTGCTCATCTACTGAACCAACCGGAAAAGACAGTGGCTCCCAGGGGAGGAGGGCAGGGAGTGAATACCTTCCTGACCCCTACAGTTGCTCATTTTATGCCGTGAAACATGAAATTTGATTACTCTTATCATTAGCTTAGCTCACATAGCTACAAATGTTATTAGTAGCCATAAAATTATTGAGGCCCTTTTAAAATCCATTTTTAAAGAGTGTGTGACATGTATTAGCAGATCTGAAACCCTGATTTCAAATACCCTCGCTGGAACATCAGAAACAAAATGTCGAGCTAAGCAACAGTGACAGGGCTTGAGATGTGCTAATGAAGAGTGGTGCCATTGCCTAAGAGAAACATTACACATTATTAACACATTAGCCCACTAAGGCACTGTGCCAGCTGTAATAAGCAACCAATTTGGCATGCTAACTTAGATGCACAGGACCATTCAGAAAATCTTCATTCTTTCTTTCCTCCCCAGTGACAAACACGTGGTGCAACCTGTTCCCATGTCACTAATGCCCTGGAAATCTCTGCTTAGCTGGGCCCTGATTCCTGTGCACGTTTGGTCACTACGCTATTAATACTTTGACACCAATCTTTCTGATGCGAGGTCCAGTTCACAAATTGGCTACATATATTATCTGTGCATGGGAGTGTGGGAGGGATAAATCATATTCATTATTCACATTCATGAAATTCCAAACACATGGGAAGTACTGATGGCGTCCTTGGGGAGCAAGAAACAGCTTGTCAGAGATATCCAAGTAAAAGGGGTGCAAAATCAATTATGAAAGGAGGTGTTTCCTGCTCTAACAAGCTAATTACTGTACATCAAGTCACAAAAGGAAAACTGATGCTTTTTATTTTTTTAATGGAGGTGCTGTCAGATTAAATCAACTTGGAAGGACGAACGGGTTGAATGTATTCCCTCAGCTGATGCTCTCTTTAACACATTTACATATGCAAACATGTTAATATCCTGGCAGGATCCATGAAATAGGGCTGGCAGGGCAGAACCTAACAAAACAGTTACGTGACCCTGCTCCTGCAGCTTGTGTACGTCATTTACATACGCTGGTACCTCACTCACGCTGAGTGATTGGCTTGGGAGCCAGCACTGTGAAAGCTGGAGCATCTCAACAGGGAAATGACACATCCCTGCTGCTGGAAAGATCCATTTTAGGAGACAAACCGAACGTATAAATTGCTAATGAACTATCCCTTCCTGTCCAGCACAGCTAGCAGAGCTGCAGATGGTTGATTCCTCCTGGGATAATAGGTGAAGCTGGGGTATTCGTTAGATGGCTTCCAGGTTATCTGCCAGGAGCAAACAGCCATGCCACGCTTCCTTTTCCACAGCAGGAATCAGAGCAAGGGGTGTTTGCTGCCCAGCTCTCCCAGCCCCCTGGGCAGCCTGCACCCATCAGGATGCACTGGCTTTTCCCAGTGCTTGTCCAGGAGAATGCAATGCTTCTCTGCATCCCTGTATCCATTTCTCCATCTGTCTCTGCCTTTTCTTACAGACCCACAAGCCTGAAAAAGCTTGCAGTCAGCAAAAGCTCTCTGTGCACACAAACCTTCACGCTGGGCAGTGATGCTCACCTGTGTTAGGGGTCGAGGCACTAATGTTTCCATTCACTGCTCTCCAAAAGATTAATTGTTTTCATGCAACCATCTGCACTGGAGGCCAGGGGTTACACCCTGCCCACAAGGGCACCGTGTACGAGCAGATACCCAGAGAGCAGAGCACAGATGAGGGCTTGCACTGCTCAGCATCCAGCTGCTTCCCCAGCGTGATGCTCTCTGCAGCAGCAGGCCTGGGTGCCAGGCAGGGCTGGCACTGCCTGCAGTGCCCAAGAGCCCTCACCCCTGGCACCAGCCAGCTCCCTGCCCCTGCCAGCAGGCACCGGCCTCAGCGCAGTGCCAGGGCTGCATCAAGAAAAGGTCACATCTCTGCATGCACCTCCAGGACAGGGAACCAAACCCAGCCTGGGGGCTCAGTGTCTCCTCAGAGTGGGCTTGGCAGAAGCAGCTCCAGTGCTTTGGGCACCCCGGAGCTGGCAGCCAGGCCTGGCAGATGAACAGGGAGGGCACAGGCTGTGCTCTGTCCAGCTGCAGCTCTGCCAGCCAGCCTCTGCAGGCTCTGGGGGGATCTGCTGTGGCAATCTGCTCCCACCTCCCAGCTGAGTGCAGCTGAAAGACGGATGATCTGTTATGTATTTTCTCACTTTTAACTATTCCCACATGATCGGAGTTTTTCTGGGGTGTAGATAATAGGTGCACTCTTGAAGTCTTTATCAGGGCCAGGTTGTCACTGGTCCCTCACACACCAGGTGTACTGGGGAAGATTAGAAGGAGCAATCAGATTTCCATTTGTGCAAAGCAAAGGCAGAAGAAATTTCTGCTGCTTTCCATTGTAATCAACAGGCAAAGCCTTCTTTTAGAAGAACAGGAGCATCTGCCACTGCACACCACACACCTGCAGAGCCAGCCTGGAGAGAATGGTGTGTTTTTCAGGAGGTGTTTCAGCTTGGACACTATCACACTGCTCCTTCAAAAGAGGAATGTAATCAAACTCCTTACTCAAGCAAAACTGCCAGCATAGCTCCACCTAAATGCAAAGGGAGAAAGGATTCAAAACCTGGTCCAAGAAGGGTAAAACAGCTGTTTGTTTGCCTGTTGTCTTCTCTCCTACTGAGTAAGCATAGGCAATGCTAGGGAAACCATGTCACTCATAAAATGGATTGATATCCTTGGAGCTGTTCAGCTCCTTCTTGAGGAAAATGCACAACCTGTGTCTTACACTCAGATGGATTCACTCACTTGTGGAATTTATCCCTTGATACCATTTTCTGACACAGGCTTTCCTTCACACACACATCTGCAGACAGCAATTTCCTATTACAGATGCTGCCCATCACCTCCATGTTCCTTTCTTCCACCCACAAGGAATTCAGATGTAGGCAGTTCAGAGCAAACAGGGACAGCCAAGGGAAGTCTGGCCCCAACTTGCCTGTGATTTAGCACAGAGCCAGAAGCACCTCATGGGGAGGGCAGAGTCCAGCCAGCAGTCCTGGCCAGCATGCTGTGCCCAAGGGCAAAGGCAGGCTGTGCAGCAGAGCCCTTTTCTCCAGGCTCCATCTTCCTGGTGCTCCCAGGCAGTGCTCTGCACAAACAGGAATGGTGATGCTGTTAACGATGGTGTTCCCCAGAGGGAGGTGGCGTGGCTGAAACCTCAAAAAGCTCCCCCCAGAGCAGCCTGCATCCTTGCAGGCAGATGGGAGCTGATGCTGTCGGATGCCAGGGCAAGGGAGAAGTGGAGAACGAAAAATTGTGAGCTGCAGGGTGTGTCAAACCCTGCCTTGCCACACAAGGTCCCCTCACTCTTCCATGGCTGGAGCAGATTACTTGGGCCTCTGGGAGCTCTCTAAAGAGCCTGCATTGGCCTCACTTTCTAAGATGCACTCTCCAGTGAAGTCTGTCCCCTTGATCAAGAAGAAAATGAAGAAGATAGAGACATCTGCTGGGAAGCTGTCAGGTTTATTAGATACATGCGGGTTTGGGGACGGAGCACCTAGAGGATCTCAAGGAATCTGAGCTCAAAGAAATAAAGGCAACTTCAAAAGGCACGACCAGACCAGCAGAATCACTTAACAACAGTATTTTTTTTTGCTGGAAATACAATTGAAAACACCTGAGAATCAAATCGGGATTCAGCCTATCCCCCTGCCTGGAATTGCAGCTGCTATTGATTCTGGGCACTAGATCTTAGGAAAGCTCCTCTGTAAACTCCTGACACTGGCCATTACAAGCGATCCCAGATGTGAAAGGATTTATGGGATCCCCACACCTTAAAATATGCACAGATTAAAGCCTGTGCTAGTTCTAAAGCTAGAGGGAGATAGAGCTGGCTCCCCCTCCTCTGCTCAGTGCTGGTGTCACAGAGGAGCCACTGGGGCTCACTCTGGGGACCACGGGGCCATGGCAGCTCATGGAGATGGGAAAACATCTACAAACACTCCATGGTAATCCACGTGAGGTGACTTACTGTCTCTATCAGGAAATCTGGTACAAATCACACGTCAGTGATTTGCTGTTAATGATCCTTATCCAGGAGAGCCCTTTGCCACGACTGGAACTGCCTTGCCAGGGCACAGAGGAGGGACAGGCACACCTTTGTCACTGGCTGGAGGAGAGCAGGTTCTGACAGGTGCTGTAACCCACTCGAGTCCTACATGCTCCTCACCAGCCTTGCAACTTTTCCTTTTCATCTCACAAGTCTCATCCAGGGATCCCAAGGCAGAAACGGGCAGGCTGAAGGACGGAAACAGTACTTGTAGACTCTGCAAAGAATAAAGCAACCTGGTCCACCTTCCACCCATTCCACTGTCCCTAATACCAGGGAAAAAAATTATATTGACTCAAGTCAGGAGGAGATCAGCCCCTTTGTGCTGCCAAAATGGATGAGGCTGTTCACAGTGGTAAATACCAGGTCAGCTGCATTCAGAGAAGGCAGTTTTTCTTCTGTGGCAAAAGACAGGAGTGTCTCCTCACTGTGTATACCTGTCAGTATCACTGCAAACAGCAGCCTCACCAGAAGGCAGGCTGGTGCTGTATAATTTTATTGTTATTTGTCTTTAAAAAAACAATAGTCTTTAATGTAAAGAATTAAAATCTACCTGATTGGAAAGCTGAGTGTGTGGCAGTTGGTGGGGTTTGATTTTGGGCAGTGAATAGAGCAAAGCAAGCTGCCAGCTTGTGTTCACACATGTCTCTGAATCGTCTGTGAGGTCTCAAAACTAATGATCAATATGTCGTCTGTTGTGGTAAACAGATATTTTTAAAAGATTCTTGCTTCATAGTCCACAGAAGAATTTGATTTCCATGCCTATTAAATAATGATAGATTTTATGACAGCAAATGTAAGATCTGTCATGTGACTGGGATCAACTTTGGCTGGTAATCCAATATCTGACCCTACAGCAAACTGGTGTTTCACATCCCCAGTGCAGCACCCACCCTGCTTTTACACCCGAATGGGCTGCACTTCCCTTCTCCAGACCTCACCAGTCTGCTGCCAGCTTGTCCTAGGCGAGGGAGAATGAGAGAGCACAAAAATACACCAACACTCCCTGCATTTCTAAGTAGCTGAGGGACGAGGCTGTGAGGGAAGCCCCACAGATTTGCAGGATTATTGGAGGTGAGGTATCATCTCCTGTTCTTGCGTGTATTTTAATGTAGGGACTGATGTCCTGTTCCTGTGCATGCTCAAGTAATAACAGCCATGTTGTTCTCATGTTTTCTTGACACTTCTGGCACAGCCTTTGTCTTATGCCATGCTCTGTGCCTGGTCAGGGGCTGTCAGGAGGGGTGTCAGTGTGCAGGGGTACATCGTGGCTGCCCCAGGGAGCTGCCAAAGCACCAGGGCACTCTTCGTCAAAGCAGAACTTCACTTTTTGCCAGCAGGTGAGAGACTGAGCCAGCACAAGTAACAGATATCCTGAGCTTCTCACTAACAAATTAACAGAGCTCAGGAACAGAAAGGCACCTTCCCAAGACCTACGGCATCACAGGAGTGAGCTGCTGCCACACAAATGCCTTAAAAATGCCAGACCAAGCCCCAGATGAGCTGTTTGCAGCCCCACAAATCCCTGCACTGCTCTAGGTGACATTTTCTTTTGCTTCTACAGCCTCTAAGGTGAATAACTTGTAAGACTGTTACAGACAAGAGTTTCAAAGAGATGCTCAAGCCCTCAGAAAAACAACAAACATTAACAAACACTTGTGATGTGTTACCATGTTGAAAGAGAAAATTGCTACCTTTCAGCAGCAAAGAGTAAGTATATCAAACATTAAAATCTACCAAATATACCAAATGCTGATGTCATGAGGGGTATACAATCTGTCCTTGAAATGAAGGACATAGAGGGGTTCACTTGCTAGGTATAATCCCACTGAAATTATAAATATTATGGGTTTTCATGAGACGCAGGAATTTGTTTTCACTGAAAGAGAATGAAAACTCGTTCTTCATTGTCTTGGTTCGAAGTCAGGAATCTCTCTATCTCTGAATACATGTGAAATCTGCTCCAGGCAGAGCAGCCCGGTGTCAGGTGATGTGGCCAGAGACCTCTGATTTGGGACACCGTGTCAGAATCATCCTAGGCAGAAGCCAGAGCTCGATCTCTGCCTCAGCCGAGCTTCTTAACACACCCAAAACAAGGAGGAAGGCTATCAGGGAGACTCTGCAAAAGGAGTCAAATGTGACAAGACCCCCTTTTGTACCCTCAGGGCTCCCCTGAGGGAGGAATGAGCAGGGAATGAGATGCTCAGATTGCCCTAGCCACTTCTGGGGCAAACATTTACTTTAGATTAAGTGGCATGTAAAGAAGAGAGGAGCCCTCTCTTGCTGGCTGCTAGGCTTGATAGTTAAATATTTATAAAGTCCAAATTAGCATAGTGGAAGCTCAATTCATCAATTTGTTCTGGTCTGTTTGTAAGAAGGAGAGGGGGCGTCCTGCAGGAGGTGCAGCCGTGGGTGGGCAGGGGCGTGTGCCGCCTCCAGCGCGGCTCCGCGGCCGGGCTCCCTGCCGGCCGTGACTTGTTGCCCTGCCTTACCCCTTTCACGGGGTCAGGGAAGCGGCCGGCTGCGGGCAGGGCTGCGGGGATCCCCCCTCTCCCCCAAACCCACCTGCCCGGGAGGGGGGCAGCCCCAAAGCGCCGGGGAGCTGCGGGGAGCAGCCTGGTCAGGCAGCACCAGCCTGGGGCTACCGGGTGGGGGCTGGAGGAGGGAGGGGGCTGCCCTGGAAGGGTTAAGGCTTTTCAGGCCAAAATCCCCCAACAGAAGGCAGGGTCAGCCTCGGAGCTGAAATCTAAGTGCTAATGACTGATGCCCTTCACCCCTCCGCTGCCTCCAAAGGCGAGTGCCCTGGATGAGCCGGGGCCGGAGAGCATTTAACATTTGAACTTCTTCTCGTCTGCGAGGCAGCAGGCCGTTGTGCGCGGGGTCGCTGACCCCCAGCCCTGCTCCCCCCAGCCCCTCAGCTGCCTCCCAGCCCTAATTGAATGACAGATGGTCAGCGGCAGGGAGAGGGCAGGAGCGCCGGGGGCATGGGGCCCTGCTCCTGCCCACGCACCCCCCTCGCCGGCCGCCCCCGAGGCTGCCTGGCACCCCGACCCTCAGCCACACACCTGGGGGACGCGGGGCAGCGCCTGGGCTGGGCTCGGGACCAGGGCAGCTCACGCCAGCCCGATTCCAGCAGCACCTCACCAGCCCTTCTCATGCCCCTGCCGCACGACAAAACATTACTAAATCCGTGGAGACCCGACCAGCACAGAGTGCCCAAGGCCTCCCGCAGCTGCTGGCAGTGCCAGAGCAGAGGAAGGAGCTGGGCTGGGCTGCCGGGGCTCGGTGGGGACGTGGGGCAGCCGCAGGAAGCCTGGCCGGGGCAGGCAGAGCAGTGAGCGGCCCCAGGGGCTGCCCTCGCTCCCCTCCGCGCCTCTCGCCGGGGGTTCTGGACATGTCCTGCCCTGGGAGGAGGATGCCACAGGTGACAGGAAGGGCCTCACACCTCACAGCAGCGGCCAAGGGCTCTGTGGAAATGGTGCCTGGTGGGGCCAGCGTGCCCCTGCCCTGCCCGCAGCCGTGCCAGCTGCGCTGCGGGCAGGGCTGGGGAGCCCAGGCGGGCGCTCGGGGAGCAGAGGCTGTGCGAGCCCCCGCTGCAGCCCGCTGTCCCTTTAACAGAGAGCCGTGATTCCCACAATTACTGGGATTACAAGGAAAGGGTTATCGATTTGCAGCCTGCACTGTGTGATCAGCGCCCGGGCGACCCCCCCCACCCCACCCCCAGCCCACCTCTCCTACTGTAAGCACGAAACCATTTATAAATGTTTTATTTCGCTGATCGCCTCACCCTTGCTGCATAATAATAACCCCAGCAGCACGGCGATATATTCTCTCCACTCCCCCTCTCCCTGTGCCCGCAGCCTGCAAAAGGCACCAACGTGATATGCAGCAGCCCCTGATTTGTGTGTATGTTTTAATTACCGCCGGAGAAACCTGTACACAAGCATAAAAAAGGGTGAGGGAAAGGGAGAGCAGGCCCAGACGGCGGAGGCAATGGCAGCCTAATGCACCGCTGGCTGACAGCGACTTCCGCTCAGGCACCTTCTCCAGATCGAACCCTTCGATTGTAACTGAAACAATTTGCATACTGATTCCTCTCATAGCCTCCCGATCCATAACCAGCCAGGCAGCTATTCAAATGCAAGTAGCATCCCTAAATGCAAGGCTAGACTGACCAAAATGCGCTGTCCTACGAGCAGGAGGAGAAGAAAAACCCCTTGATTATTATTTCTATTTTTGTTCCTTTTAACCTTTAAAAGGTTTAGCTGGAAGCTGTTGGTTTATGGCTGGGGATGTAAGGGAAGGAATTGATCCTGAACTGGACTTAAAGATGGAGCAAAATGGGGCGCTGAAGAGATTTTTCGTTGTGTTTTTTTTTTCTTTTTTCTTTTTCCTATTTTTATTTTTACCTGAGCCACAAACTGAGGCTCTTTGGAGGGAAAGAGGGTCTATCCTCTCTCCCATCCCCTTTCTCCACCAAAACCATCTCAGCTCCTGCAGACCCAGGGAATACACAAATTGCTGCCTGTGCCTCTGCCTCTGGTGCCTGTTGGGCTGATGAAGATCGTGTAATTCTGGCTGTAAATTCTTGCGTTTAAGTTGGTCCAATAAAAGATCTCTCCTACACCTTGTGAGGGTTTGGTGCTTTATTTTTTTAACGGGACTGGCGTGGCAACCGCGGTGGTTGCCTTTTTTTTTTCCCTTTTTTTTTTCCTTCTTCTTTTTCTTCCTCTCGTTCTCATTTGAAATTATGCAGATAGATTTTTTTTTTTTTTTATTTCGAGTTTTCTCCTCCTAGGGACAAATCTAGGAGGCGAGAGCCCGCAGCGGATGGCCGTCCCGGCGGCGTGCGGCGGACGGCGGGGTAAGCGTGCCCAGCGGGGCACGGCGCGGGCGGAGGGCCGGCGGGCGGGGCGGCCCGCGCAGGCTGCGGCCGCTGCCCGCCGGCGCGTCCGAAAGCGGGAGCGGTCCCGCAGCGCTGGCGGCCTCCATGTTTGGGGCTGTTCCTTGCTAAATTCACCGTGAATGTGCCCGAAATCGATCACGATAATTTTCTGCTAATAAGGGCCCCGCTTTTATTTCAGCTGGGCTAAGCAGCGCTGCGACGGCCATTGCGGGTCGGGGGATCGATTGCGAGCAGGTTCCTCCGCAGGTTCGTGCGCTGCAGAGCCCAGTCGCACGGATTCCCCAGCGTGTGCCTGCCGGCTCGCTGTGCGCGGGAATAAACGATAGAGATGCGTAGATATTTTATTATTTAGCGGCAGCCGAGGGAAAGTTTTTAGGATGCCGTGGAGCTGGCTGGCTCCTCGTCCCTCTAAAATTCCCATTTGCCTCGGGCTACGACCTGTTATTTGACCTTTAGACACACGGAAGATAGCTGAGTTTTTCTTTCGAAATAGAAATAAAGCGACGTGGTGGGATGAGCTCGCCGAGGGGAGCCGGGCCCGGGCCGGGCCGGCCGGGGCTCGCCCTGCCCCCGCGGGGTACACGAGCAGGGAGAGATTTCGGGCGGGGGCCGGGGCTGAGCCCGAGGTAGCACGCGTTCATTTCGATTTCATTTGAAGACATTTGATGGTTGTAGATCTTTCTCTGGTTTGTTGCATCACCACAGCTCACTCCTTAAAACAGTAATTCAAGATGTAAGTAAAAGTGTTTTCATTTTTATTGATCCTGCTAACATCTTTCATTACCCAACACGTAACCACAACAAATGATTGCTCATTTGATACGCAGAATTTTATCGACGCTCTCCCAGGCCGGGGCGCGGATCCTAAATCCCGGCGGCGTTAGGCGCGGTGCTGCGCGGCCGCGTAGCGGCCAGGACGGGATGGCGAGCGCTGCCCGAGCCCCCGGCCCGGCCCGGCCGCGGCTCCTGCCCGGGCCCGGAGCGCTCCCCCCGCCGAGGAGAGGGCGGTAAGCCTCGGGGGGGAGGCAGAGCAGCCCCAGCTTGCGCCGGGCCCCGCGGAGCGCCGGGGCTCGGGGCTGCCGCCGCCCTGCCCGCGTTCGTTCCCCGCGGGGAGCCCAACAAGTAGCGGCAGCAGAAGCGGCCCCCGCTCCAGGCGGCCCTGCGCTCTCCCCTTCTCCCTCGCGTTTCTTAGAAATACACGAATCAAATATTTTTTGAAAGGGGAATTTTGTTTAAAAAAAATACAAATAGGAATCACCAAATCTTTGGGGCTAATAGAGAACACCGAACGATTTGAAACGGCAGATCCTGTTTTATTTACATGAACCTTTTCAGCTAGCGGCGTGAAAGGTTTTTCAGCCAGCAAACAAATGCTACTATTTTAACTCTCTTTGAGAATATTATTTTTGCTCTTAATACTAGAATAGAAGGCAGGTTTATGAGGGAGAGGCTCGAAGAATTGGGTTCGATGCAAGAGACCTACAGTGAAATTAAACTAGGTGGATTCTTTATTAAATGATTTTCGGTCTTCTGTGGTTTTATGAAAATAAAAGGGAGCACTTTGTCATTTTTAACAATGTAAGTAGCCAATAAATCTAATTTTCACATTGATTTCTGTAGGAATTAAGTGATATCTACACTATCTGCTGTGAATTGTTTTTGGAAACAAGTGCGACTTTCTCTTGGTGGAAGCTTTTTTTAAAAATAATAATTACAAAAATATATATTTTAAAAGTATTTCTTAAACCATTAGGTTTTTAAAGTAGGGGGGAAATTATCTATGAGATTGATAATGTATATCTAAGACGACAACTAGACAAAGAGTTTTATAACATGCGCTAGGACAGGCAAAGGAAGTGCATTGCATGGAAAAATGTCTAATACGAATAATTACAGAGGCGAAGATTTTACAGAACCTTCGGTCTGGCGTCCGCGGAAGGGGAGAAAAGGATAAAAATAAAACAGTGAGGGACTATATTCGCTCATACATGTAGCTAATAAAGATCTCAGCCGAGGAAGCCAGGGCGCTGCGAGCGGCGCTGCCAGATTAAAACGTGTCCCTGACTTAATTGCAACCTGGGCGCCACGTGCTGCCTGCGCGGCCAGGTGCCCTTCCCGGGGCCCTGGCAGAGCATCGCCGGGGATCCAGCAGCGCCTTTCCCTAAATAATGACCCAGAAGAGCAGTGTTCACCACGGCGCTGCAGATCCCCATTGTGTGGGTTTGGACAGCCCGAGCCGCTGTGACCTCGAGGATTACTCCCGTTTCGGGGCACCAAGGCGCGCCCGTGGGGGCGAGGGGCGGCGGAGAGGGCAGGAGCCCCGCGGTCCTCTCGGCTCGGCCCGGTGAGGGAGGGGACAGCGGGGCAGCACGGCCCGGTGAGGGAGAGGACAGCGGGGCAGCACGGCCCGGTGAGGGAGAGGACAGCGGGGCAGCACGGCCCGGTGAGGGCAGGGGGCAGCGGAGCAGCAGCGGCACGCCCTCTCGGCTCGGCCCGGTGAGGGAGGGGGCGGCAGGGCAGCACGGCCCGGTGAGGGAGGGGACAGCGGGGCAGCACGGCCCGGTGAGGCAGGGGGCAGCGGGGCAGCACGGCCCGGTGAGGGCAGGGGGCAGCGGAGCAGCAGCGGCACGGCGGGGGACGGGCCGGACCCGTCCGCGGCTCCTGGACACCGCTCCAGGCTCGGCCCGGCCCCGCGTGTCCGGGAGCCTCGTGGGCGGCGGCTCCTGGGGAGGAGGAGCGCGGCTCCTTCCCTTTCTCCTCCCTCCCGTCCCCCCCAGCTCCGGCCGGCGAGGAGCGGGGCCGGCCGTGCCGGGGGAGCCGCGCAGGCCAGCGGCCGGGCACAGCTGGCGGCGGTGTCCGTGAGGAGCGAGTCCCTTGCGCCCCGGGAGTGTTTTCCTGCAGGTTTCCCTCTGCAGGATCTACAGCCCGGGGCTGCCGCCCGCCGTGCGTGGGTTGTGCAGGGACCGCGCATCCCCCCGGGGCCGCCCCGGCGAGGGGCAGCGCCCGGCCGGTCCCAGCCTGCCTCCGAGAAGGCGGCAGTGTAGAGTTCAAACGCATCAAACTATCAGAAGTCATTTATCCGGTTTCATAAATAATGTTCTTATTATCCGCAGCCCCCTTAATTCATGCTCCTGTCCTCTTGATTGCGGGGTTTCAGCAGATAAAAAGTTTATAAGTTGGTCGGGTTCTTGTTTTCCTTTTTCCATCATTAACATCATTAATATAAGCTATCAATAACCCTGTCGTTTGGAGCATAGCTTCACAGTATTGATTTGCGCAGCTATTCATCTCTGCCATAGAAGACACGGAATAATTTTCGCATTACAGTAGCTTGGATTTGCTTTTAATTCATATTTAAAGCTGCAACTGGCTCTGTGGAGCTCTCTGCGAAAGACTAGAGGCGCCTAATTAATAATAAGTTAGAAACGAAGGAAGGCACCAGCGGATAAATAATTAATACAGACATCTCTGTCTCTTTGAGTATTGCTACTTTAAAAATTTAGACTTACCAGGGCCATACTGTAAGTCTGCAAGTTATATTGAGGAGATGATTTAAGAAAGCTATTTTTTTTTTCCTGAAATACAATGCTAAATTATTTACGGTGTTTTGCAATCTTCCCTAAGTTCCTTCATTAACAAGCGCTGCGGTTTGCTCGGGGGGTGCGGGAGAGCGCGGCTGCAGAGGGACCGCGGCGGCTCGGCCGGGCAGCGCCCTGCAGCCCCCGGGGCTCGCTCGGTGCCCTCTCCTTCAGCCGCCCAGACCCCACCGGGGGCTCCAGAGGGGAGAAGGGAAGAGCCCAGCGCCCTGCGGCGGGTGGCAGGCTCGGAGCGGGTTCATCCACCGCGCTGCCGAGCCTGGGTTCCACGAGGCTCCCCTCGGGCAGCAGTGCGGGCCCGGGGCGAGAGGGCTGCGGCAGGGGGAGAGGCAGGACCCCCCCGGGCGGGCACCCGCAGCGAGCCCCCGCCGCGCCGCAGCTTCCCCTGAAAGCCAGGCCCTCCCCCACCTGCCCCGGCCGGCGCAGCCCTCTGTTCTCGGTCTGCCCCCGACAGATGTATATGTTTTTGTCGCCAAGCAAGTTTCCAAGAAGCTCGACAGGGGAAAGTCTGGAAAAGTTAATCCCCCCCGGCAGCTGTTGGCTTTGGGAGCCTTCGAGCGTCACCTTTGACACGCTCCCCGTGCGAGGGGACCCGGTGCCGCAAGCTGTCACCGCACAGGAGGCGCGGGAGGGCGCGGGCGGCGGCAGCCCCCTCACACGCCGTTAAAAGAAAATCAAAGTGGAAAAGTATAATACAAATAAAAATAAATTAAAGAGGGAAAAAAGAAAATAAAGAAAGAAAAATAAATTTAAAAAAAAGAAAGAAAAAGGGAAGAAAACCAATTCTGTGCGGTCGGCTGCAGCGGGCTATGATCGCTGCCCCGGGCCGGGCCGCCACGTCGGGCGGGCCCCGGTGCCCGCGCGGTGTTTGCTGGCGTCAGGCGGGAGATTACGGCCGTTTCATGGTGTCATTAGCTCGGATTTAAAAAGCACACACACGCCACGCAATTCAAACAAGCAAAGTTGCGTTTTAAGTCCGCTCCGAGTATCTGCTGATCAAATAAAGACTTAAGGGCGGTAACGATTATTCTGTTAAATATATGGTACTTGACTGCACAAGCAGTAATTGATTAGCGCACCGAAATGAGCTCTCTCCGGCGCTCGCCCTTCGCCAGTGGGGCGGGAGGCTCCGCGGGGGAACCGCGCCGGGGTGCGCGGCGAGGGGAGCCCGGGCACGGCAGCCCCGACGGCGGAGAAGGGAGGCTGCGGGAGGCGTGCCGGCCTCGTCTGCCCCGTCCCGGCCTTCTGCGAGCCCATCCCGGGGTCCCGGGGCACCCTGCGGCTGAGACGGGACCGGAGTGCTCGGGCCCGCGGTGCTGCTCTGTCCTCCGCGCCAGCGGGTCTTGCGCACCAGAGCCGCTCCGTCGCTGGGTCACCCCCAGAGTAACGGGAAAATATTTTAAAAATAAAAGATGCATGTAGGGCTGGGGGAGCTGGGTGCGTTAATACGGCCACTCTTTTCTAAGGTTAGAGACTGAACCTCGACGGAGGCCGGCGTGTCACAGGACTCTCCAAATTGTTGGCGGTCGGGTTTATATTAATTTCTTGAAGAAAAATTGGATGTTGCAATTTCTTACAAACTCAAGGAAGTAACATATTCGCTATGACGTTTGCTTTGATAACTAATCGCTAAACACACGGAGATTAAATATTTTTAATTAAACTGTAAATTGTGTACAGATATTGATAATGAAGAAGCTGACAATGTTTCGATTAGATCTGTGACATCACCTTACGTTGGCTTGGGAAACAATCACAGCTGTTCACTTCGGTCTCAAAACCTCGATTATTTTATTTTCTTATTGTATTTTATTGTATTTTATTTTTGTATTCTATTGTATTTTATTTTATTTAATCCTAAACATTTTCTGAGGTAATTTATTAGGTTTCAGGTTTATTTTTTCTTCTCTGGCAGATACACATTTCCTTATCTATTCCTCGCTATCAGAAATGGAGATACTATCAGCGTTAACGTTACAAAAATTTAGAGAGCTGTGGAAGCGTTTGGGACTGGGGGTGGCTGGGGTGGTAGGAACAGTGCGGGATCTGTACGTGGGAATTTTTTTAGCACAAAATAAAATACGGGGAACTCCTTGTGCCCACGGAAAATGAACAGTAGTGAGCAATTGATTTCTTTCGGAGACGGGGTTCAGTAGCTCAGAATTCTTAAAAGCGTATCTGTGTATGTATATGTGTGTGTGTATGCGTGTTGATTTCGGGAAATACATAAAACCGCTGTGGAAATTCTCAATTTATAGAGGCGGAAAAGCATACTCGCTTCCAGGGCCGTACACGCAACACACACACAGACGATAGTTGTGACTCTGAAAGTTTCCTGCCTGGTGATTTTTGAGCTCCCCGAGCGCAGGCACACGCACGGGGCCGGTCCCGGCGGCAGCCCCCGCGCCGGGCTCCCCGGGCACGGTCCCAGGAGCGCGGCGGTGCCTGGGCGAGAGGCACCGGGGCTCCGCTCGCCTCCGGGTCCCGCTGCGGGCGCGGTGCGGGAGGACGGCCCAGACGCTCCGGTGCGAGGCACGGCCCGGGTCCCGCGGGCGTTGGGACGGGCAGCGGGGAAGGAGCGGGGCCAGGCCCGATGGGGCTGCTCGCCGAGGCCCCGTCGCTGCCCCGGCCTCGGCCGCCGCTGCAGTGCTTTGGGCTCAAAGCGCGGGGAGAGGGCTCTCGCTGCCTCGGTGAGGCGGAGAACAGCGAGACCCCGCGGGACCCCTCGAACCGAGGGGAATCTCCGCAGGTCCTGTCCGTAAAGTTAGGGCAATAACTCCGAGAAACGTAACTCCGGGGGGTGATTTCAG
This sequence comes from Passer montanus, assembly GCF_014805655.1. NCBI lineage: Eukaryota > Metazoa > Chordata > Aves > Passeriformes > Passeridae > Passer > Passer montanus. The sequence continues at coordinate 6,057,476 of NW_024369929.1, forward strand.
CTGGCTGCCAGGGGACTCTGCCCCAGGACCGGCTCCTGGCTCTGTCCCTGCAGCCTGCGCTCCCCGGGGCCGCTCAGCAGGGCAGGGGCCCTGGAGCTCTCGGCGGAGCGCAGGGAGGGTGGCAGGGCCCCGCACAGATCTCTGCGCGGCTCGCCGGGGCGAAGCGGCTCGCCCTGCGGGCTTTGCCAGGACAGGTGCTCAGCTCCTATCCCCGCTCCATGGAAAGCACACCGGGGTGCCGGCCCGAGCCCCAGCGCGGCGCAGATCCGCCCGTGTCCCCGGGCGCTGGGGACAGGCGGCTCCGCAGGGTGCCGAGAGCAGCCGCGGTGCCCCGCAGCAGCGCGGGGGAAGCGGCGCGGCCTTTGTGCGCCGCCGGCCCGGTGCCGCCCGCCCGC